>NW_003852474.1:1710577-1826735 GCF_000181295.1 Otolemur garnettii
ATTCAGTACCAGTACTCACCATCCTATCACGCTGCCTGCAGTATTCAGTACCAGTACTCACCATCCTATCATGCTGCCTGCAGTATTCAGTACCATCACGCGCAGTCCAGATTTGTAGCCTCAGAGCAATAGGCTAGACCATCTAGCCTAGGCTCATAGCAGGCTATGGGCATCCATGTTTATGTGTCCATGCTCCATGATGTTGGTACAGGAAGAAAGCACATTTCTCAGAACGCATCCCTGTTGTTAACTGATGCATGACTGTAAATTCTTTCAATTATTATCATTTAATTTTACACCAGGCTCCTCAGGACTGTTGGCATTTTGGACTGGAGAATTCTCTGCCATGGGGGCTGTTCTGTGCATTGTAGTGCTGTAAGCACTCCCAGCCCATTCACCCGCCCTCTTTCCCCAACCCCTGTTCCCTGCCCTCTATCATTCCTCCACTCTATTTCCCAGCCTGTTCCCATGGCCCCGGGGAGTTGAAACACGGAAAGTCCCAAGTTTCACAAAAACCCCCCAAGTTCCCAGTGGAGGAATAATGGTGGAAACCCACCACGGCTGTATTAATCATGGTTACATAACTATAACCATTGTGTTTTGAGATATATCCATTGTCAACCAAGACTGTATTAATCATTGTTACATAACCGTAACTATTGCTGTATCCATGACTACCCAAGCTGTAACCTCCCTAACCAGCCACATTTCACTTCTGTAGTATGCTTGCACAAAAATATATAAGGCAACTTGCCCTCTTCTAAGGGGGAACTGTCTCTTAAGACAGTCCCCTGTGCAGATTCAATAAATTTCTGATCAATTGCACTTAAGGGGGGTCTGACTCTATATTTTCAGGTCTAGAGGTACAAAAGTAGGATGTTTACAGCAGCATCCCTGGGTCTACACACTATATGTCAGCAAGACAACCTCCCCCATACAGTTGTGACAACCAAAAATGTTTCCCCCAAACATTTCTTCTGGGGGAAAAATTGCCTGCCTTTTAGAACCACTGATTATATAGATCTCAATTATATGAAGAAAGAGGGGAAGGTGCCTTGAGACCAGTCACAATATATCTTCAGAACTCTGGCGCAGCTGTGACTCCACCACATCTTGGGATTTCTAACTCCCAAAGGGCAAGGAAACAGGGAAGAAAGAATAGAGGTAATAGCTGGTCCATCTACTGTGTTCCAAGAACCATTATGAATGGCAATTAATTGTACCAACCAGTTGGCAGCCCAAATTCATACTTTAACTGAATTGGTTATGGAAACAGTTACCTTTTGAAGCCCAGGTGAGAATGGAACGGGTGCATAAGTTTCACAATCTTTTGTGTTGGCCATACGTAAAAAGATAAGTATAATTCAATCTTTCACCTAATACAGATATAGTTAGATTTGCTCTTGCTATGGTTATAGTCTGGCCAGAAGCACAATTTAGGATGACATATGCATCTGTGCAGCAGACATTCATTCCCTAGCTTCCCCGGGGTTATTTCTGCATCAGATTTAATTCATTAGACTATATTGGACTGAAATCCCACTTTGTCATGTCTCCCTTCAGAGTTATGTTCATAGATAAATGGCTTCTAGCATTAGTCTTCTAGAGAAAAGTCACAGGATAAACCAGCCCATACTGATGACAGCCAGCATGGAGAATGTTTAACCCTTTGGAGAAAAAAATAAAGAAGCACAGCGGTTCATTCCAGCCTGAAATTATGCCTGTAATGTCAGGCCTCATCTAGACAGTTTATTAAAAGGGCTAGTTCTGTAAAATTTGAATTCCATCAAAAGGCTGATTCCCCAAGGCCATAGGTTCACCAACCCTGGGAGAGTCAGAAAGAGCCTTTCCAGGGGGAATTTTCTAGAGGACAGAGCGGAAAGAACAGAAAAGCAAGATTCACAAAATGCTAAGAATCTGTCACAGACCCACAGATAGGAGATGAAGCTGAGGACATGTTTGTAACATTCACATGAACAACAAGCTGAATATGTTTATAAAATGTAAAGTACCAGGGAGTTTGGGGCAAGGCTGCCCACCCTCTTCATGAGCTTAGTTTACATATGTTTGAGTGCAGTTTTCAGGAACCACAGAAACAGTAATCAAAAGCAATGATACATAAAAACATTCTGATCTGTGCCCCTTACCCCCGCCATCAGTAGAGCTAGAGAAAGTAACACAGCTCAGTGCAGGGCTCCCTGTGTCCTATCTCTAGGGACAGATGCAGAACTATGATAATAAATCAAAGCCCTCTACTGACATCCCAGGAGACTCTTGTGATGTTCCACATCAGAAGCCACCTGGAGGCTGGCTGTGGGGTGATGTTTAAATACTGGACCCAGGGCACGACCCACCAGAGGATGATCTCTCCCTCCTGTAGAAAGTCTTATTATTTCATGCATGTATTTCCTGGGGGCCTCTTGGTGGTGGGGTTACCTGCAAACACTCCAGCTGTCTCTTCTCAAGTGGTCCTAGCCTCTCTTGGCCTGGGATTAATGTAAGTTCTTATTACCTGACAGGCCAGAAAGCTGATGAGCTCTGAGGACACTGGGCAGGATATGGAAGTTGGTGGGAGTAGAGAGGAACATAGCATTGGATGTCATGAGAGCAGTAAGAAATGTGAGACCAGGAGAGGGTGTGTGAGAGAGGACGTGTCTGTAGGAGATCTAGGTCAAAATTCAACCTGAGCAAAGAAACAAAGGACTGGGGATGACATTTGTTTTTAACCTGTGGCTCCTAGAGCCTGTGCACCAATTGAAGACATGAAAGTATCCTTTCTGAGTCTCCTTTTCTCCTTCTTAAGGACTGGGGTGCAAGACATGCATGTTCCTACAGAAATGTTGAACATGTCAGCAAGAGGGCCTAGTGAAGAGTGAGCGCCAGCCCCTTCCTTCTCTTACAGGCCCTGCACATGGTGGGAGGACCAGCAGGTGCCATACACCCTCATAAACACTCAGCACACTCCCCTATCCTGACCCAGGGAGCCCACTGAGGACATCCTCCTCCCAGCCCAGTGAGGACCATCATCATCCAGGCCCACCTAGCTGTCTCGGAGAGTCAGCTTTGAAATCACCTCAAGGACTAAGAAAAGTTTGTCAAAACTTTTTGATTTCCTTCATAATCCCAAATGGATTTTTATGCCTACATTTACATAAAATTCTTTTGAGTAGGCATTGGATCGTGAACCGTAGAAAATCCATCATGACCACTGGAAAAATGCTTTATATGCTGCTTAGCAAATGGGTTTGTAAAGTTTAATTTTGTGAGAGTGAAAACCATATTCTTAGAAGCTGAGTGAAGTGAACGCACCATAAAATGAGAAATTTCGGCAGCAGTAATGCAACCATCATACTAAAAACTTTATTTTCACCTCTGATTTACAGATTACATTCAGATGTGATAGGAAGATAAGAGAGCTAGTAGAATATCCAGCAGCCAAAAGTTTTGATTTTATATATACTTAGCATGCGTATGTATATAAAATCTCATAGTATAATCCAGAAACAAAAGTGAAGTCGGCCACCATAGTGATGGCTGGAAAGTCTAAATGCTTTCTATTAGGCACTGATGATAAAGCACATTCAATTACATTCAAATGGTTTAAATCCAAAATTACTCAAAGAGATAATTTAGATGCCATATTTAATATTTTTAGAGCACAGAGAAAGGCATTCTAGAAAATATATTTCTCTCTCTCTCTCTCTTAAAAACACCTTTAGTTTGGTATAATTGACAAACAAAAACTTGTATATATTTGTTGAGATGTTAAAAATATATACACCTGTGAAAAGATTGCCTCTGTGACAGGATGAATAATGGCCCCCAAAGATGGCCTCCTTCTAATCCCCAGAAGCTGTGAATATATTACCTTACGTGGTATAAAAGGGACTTTGCAAATTTAAGTTAAGGATCTTGACATGGGGACATAATCCTGGGTTGTCCAATGTCATTGCAAGGATCCTTATGTGTGAGAGAGAGTGATGTGGCACAGGAAACAGAGGTTGCTGTGATGCAGCCACAGCCAAGGAGGGCTGGCAGCCTCTGACGCTGGAAGAGGCAAGTAACAGGTTCTCCCTTGGATGCCCCAGAAGCAACCAGTTCTGCTGATGCTTTTGAGTTTAGCTCCATAAGACCCAACCTGGACGTCCTGAATTATAAGGAATAAATTTGTGTTGTGTTAAGCTACTAACATGGTGTATGTATACACACACGTATATTTTTACATATAATATCTGTTTCTCTCCCTGGAGTTTATGGGCTTCAGTCCTTGAGGTACAGAGTAGAAACCAGAAGCTAGAATTCTTTCTGTATATCATGCATAACCTGGAAGCCAACACTATGCATTTCTGCTTTGTCACCCTCTTAATGACTTCTCCATTTAGGGCTTCTCTATTTACTCAGTTTGGTAAGGAAATATCCTTTGTTCCTTATAAGAAAAACATTTCTGTTTAAGAAGCTAAAATTATCCCCAAAGTAATTAAAATCCCAGTTTTCTCACCGCCCACTGACCACCCTACTTGCCTCCCAGAGCTGGGGGTGGTGCCGAAGGCAGCAGGCTCTGGGTGCCCATCAAATCCCAGCTCTGCAGCTCCTACCTGTATGGCTTTTCTCAGTTCCCTTGCTCCTTTCTGGGCTTGTGTTTCCTGATCTGCAAAATAAAGTTGATGATACAGCATGAGATAGGCCTCAGAAGATTTTTTGAAAAATAAAGGGTTAAAAGCCCCTGAAACATAAAGGCAGCCTCTGGAATATGATGCCCTAGGGGAAATTCAAAAATGACAGCAACCCCATCCACTTCAGCAGGTGCCCCTGGAATTCCATTCATGAGTCTTTCTTACTGTAAAGTAATTCATCTTTCTCCACTCTCTTATTTAGCATCTCAAAAAGTTCATAAAAGTCTGTGTTAGCCATGAAAAAGGGTTTATTTTAGACTTTATCCTGATGGCAATTAGAAGGCATGACAGTGATTTGAGCAGAAAAGAGACATCCCCAGAGGCTGCTTTTATAAATGATTACTCTCATGCAGTGTGAAGAAAGGCTGTGATGTGTGGCCAATCAACCAGAGAACAAGAACTCTATCAGGAGGCTGTGCCCATAATTGTGGCAAAAGATGCCCGTGGCCTCAGTTCCAGTAGTAGCAATAGGGCATGAATTATCATTATTGTTATAGCTAGTGCTTCTTGGTGATCCACATGTAAGGAATGATTGCAGGAAAAGAACTTGGCCAAGTAAACAGAATGGCAAGAGGAGACTGTATTGTCCCAGAAGTAAAGAAAAACATGGTTTAAAAAAACTTTTTTTTTAATTTTTTGATTTCAGATTATTGTGAAGGAACAAACAACCAGGTCACAAATTTTGAATTTGTTAGGTAGAGTCCCCCTTGTAGTTGTGTCCTTCATCCAAAAGGTGTGCCATACACTCCTACCTTATGCACTTTAAGAATTAATTTTTCTCCTAAGTGTGTGAGATCATCTATTAGCTTTATAATAGTATTCATTTGATACTTGCTATTGCATTCTTGTGATACTTTACTAAGAAGAATGTATTCCAACTTCATCCAGGTTAATACAAAAAAATGTAAAATCACCATCTTTTCTCACAGCTGAAGAATACTCCATGGTATGCATATTCCATAGCTTGTTAATCAATTCCTGGGTTGATGGGCATTTAGGTTGTTTCCACATCTTGGCAATTGTAAATTAAGCTGCAATAAACAATCTAGTATATATGTCCTTATGATAAAATGATTTTGTTTTCTTCTGGCTAGATTCCTAGTAGTGGGAGGTCTAATTTGAATTCTTTGAGGATTTTTCCATACTTCTTTCCAAAGAGGCTGTATTGGTTTGCAGTCCCACCAACAATATAAAGGTGTCCTTCTCTTTCCACACACACACCAGCATCAGCAACTCTGAGGCTTTGTGATGTGAGCTATTCTCACTGGGATCGAGTTCTACCTTTATTGCCTTGTAGTCTGAGAATATACAAGGTATAATTTCAATTCCTTTAATTTTCTCAAGGTTTGATTTGTGACTAGGATATGATCTAGTTTGGAGTAAGTTCCATGGGCTGACGAGAATGTGTATTCCTCAGCTTTGGGATGGTGGGTTCTATATATTTCTATTAAGCCCCTTTGTTCCAGCATTGTATTTAAGTCCCTCGTATCTTCATTTAGTTTCTGTTTAAATGATCAGTTCAACCAGAGGGGTGTTAAAGTCCCCAGGTATTATGGTGTTATAGGATATCATATTGCTCAGACCAGTCAAGGTCTGTTTCATAAATCTGGGAGCATTTAAGTTGGGTGCATAAATATTTAGAATTGAAATGTCCTCTTGATGTATTGTTCCCTTGACTAGTGTGGAGCAACAATCCTTGTTTTCTTAAATTTAGTTGCTTTAAATCCACTTGAATCTAAGAATAAGATTGCTACCCCTCCTTTCTTCTGATTTCCATTTGCCTGAAATATCATTTTCCAACCCTTTACTCTGAGACTTATTTTGTCTTTCAGGGTTAGATGTGTTTCCTAGAGATAGCATATGGATGGCTTGTGGTTATCCAAATGACCAGCCTGTGCCTCTTCAGTGAGGAATTTAAGTCATTAACATTTATTGAGAGATTTAATAAGTGTGGTAGAGTTCTACTGATCTTTTTTGTGAAGGTCTATTGATTAGTTTTATCCTTTGAACCACTGTGGAAACTAGGTTGTTTACTTTAGTTTCTGGGTGTTTACTTTCTGGTGGTCCATTGTGATGTTCAGTGTGGAGAATAGGCATAAGTATTTCCTGTAGAGCTGCTGGTCTTGTTGTGGAGAATTTCCTCAATGTTTGCATGTCAGTAAAAGATTTGATTTCTCCATTGATTTTGTAGCTTAGTTTAGCAGGATACAGAATT
This sequence comes from Otolemur garnettii, assembly GCF_000181295.1. Taxonomy (NCBI): domain Eukaryota; kingdom Metazoa; phylum Chordata; class Mammalia; order Primates; family Galagidae; genus Otolemur; species Otolemur garnettii. The sequence continues at coordinate 1,717,466 of NW_003852474.1, forward strand.
CTGGGGTGAAATTTGTTTTGTTTGAAGAAACTAAAGATAATTGGCCATTCTCTTCTGGCTTGGAAAGTTTCCGCAGAGAAGTCCATGGTCATGTTGATGGATCTGCCCCATAGGTCAATTGGCACTTACTCCTGGCTGTTTGCAGAATTTTCTCTTTTGTCTTGACTTTGGATAGGTTCATGACAATGTGTCTTGGAGATATTCTATTTGCATTGAGATGATCTGGAGTTCAATATCCCTCTAAAAGGAGTGTTTCAGAATCTTTAGTCATGCATAGGAAGTTTTCATTTATGATGTCCTCTAGTAGTGCTTTAGGGTGTTCTTCTTCCTCTTCAGGGATACCGATGATTCATATGTTTGGAATGCTTTATGAAGTCCCATAATTCTCTGACTGAATGTTCTGCTTTCTCCGTCTTCTTTTCTGCCTCTTTAACTGCCTGGGTTAGTTCAAAAGCTTTATCCTCTAGCTCTGAGAATCTTTGTTCTCTGTAGTCTAATCTGTTATTGATGCTTTCTACTGCATCTTTAAGTTCCCTAATTGACTCCTTTAACTCCATAAGTTCCACCATATCTTTTCTATATTCTTCATATCTTTCGTTTGAGTTTTGGTTCTATTTTCCAGTTTCTTGTCAATTCCCTTTATTATATTTGCCATCATATTTTAAATTCCTTTTCTGTAATTGCCATTAATTCTCTTTTTTAATGTTAACTATTATTTTATTATTTTTTAAGTTCAATATACAAATATCCATTGTATACCATTAACAATTAGAAAATTAAACATGACAACACATGTAACACAACACATGACAACACAAAATATGAAATACATATAAATAATTCTTCAGAAATATATAGTATTTCTTCATAGAAAACTTCTCATTAATATTGAAAATATAAAAAGACAACATGTCTATATATATTGCAAAATTATTATTAATGATTTTTTGTATTTGCTTAGATATTCCTTCTGTTATAACTCAAGTTATTATCTTTCTAGGCATATCAGTATACCACATAGCAAATTCAGTTTGCTCTGGGGGTTCAGAAGGATTGTAGCAAACAGCTGACCCACTGGGGTCACACTTATCTGATATTGGGTATTACTATATATGCAAGTACCTTCAGGCTTTCCTGTATATTCATAACAAGAGTAAAAAAAATAACACAATTTTGGCAGTTTGTCTAGTTTGGGTTATCTTTTGGATACATTTTTCACAACCTTCATCATGTCTTACCCCTAAGATTAAAGAAGGAAGGTGAAAACTCCAAAGCAAAGAATCAGTAATCAGTCCCATTTTGCTACTGCTCATCCTCGAGCTTCTGCTGCATATAGACCAGTCAGCTCCTGGTATGTGACTGGAGCAGGGATATAGTCTGTAAGATGATAGGGATGCTCTGAGTGTCGTTGGACTGTCCGCTCCCATCGCTTAATTATTTATAGGTGGAATCCTCTACAATAGCCACTTTAAGATCCCCTGAGGGAGTGCTATATTCTGGTTTTTCATGTTGCCAGAATTTTTGTTAGTTCCAAGTGTTTTTCTTCCTGTTCACATCCTTCCCCTACTTTTTCCTTCTCACTTCTTCCTTCACTTTAAATTACTGTGCCTCAGAGCTTAGGTGTTGAAGTGTCCTTTGGTATAAGGCCAAAAGGAAGATAAGGGAAGAGAGAGAAAAGAGAAAGAAAAGAAAAAGAGAAAGAGAAAACAAGGAAGGGGGGAAGGAAAGAATTGAAGAAAAGGAGAGGAAAAGGACAGTGAGATAGAGAGTAACAGGAGAAATGGTGGTATTTGCGAGGGTGCTTTGACCACACCCTCAGCTCTGGGACTTTGGGGAGCCAAGCTTGGTGGGTCCCTTGAAGTCAGGAGCTCCTTACCAGCCAGGGAAATATCAAGACCCCATCTGTGACAAATATAGTAAGAAATTATCAGTATGTCACAGTTGGGACTTAACGATACCATCTTTCCAAAGGCCAAAGCTAGAAAGACACCCAAGACCTCCCCCATGGGTGGCCTTCCAACAGTGGCAGTTCCCCACCACCAGCCAAGCCCATGGGAGAGTTACCTCACTGGGTGTTCAACCCCAGCCACTGGATGCTATTTGAGTCCACTCACTGCTCTAGCAAGCAGCCCAATCCAAAATCAAAATACTGCAGGATGGACCTTTTGCTCCCCCAGGCCTCTGTGGGAGAGCTGGCTAACTGGCCAACCTCTTCCCATACCAAGCACCTATCTTCCACCTTGGTTTTCTCAGCTCTAGACCTCCTCATTGACTCTTGAAGTCTCCTGCTGCTTCACTGTGCCCTCAGAGTGATATTTCTGTGCAGATTCCCCAGCCAGAGATGGGTAAAGTCCACTTGCCCTTGTCTCACCATGAATAGCCAGCAAGGAGAGGTCTCTAGTCTGCCATCTTGCTCTGCCCTCAAACATGTTTTAAGGAGGAAGTAGACAACAATGTGGAATTCTCTTAAATCAGCAAAGAGAGGCTAGAGAACATAAGGTAAGCTCTTAGACTGACAACCCCTGAAAAGCCCCCCACTCTTTGGGTGACCTGTACCCACACCTACCTGTTTGTGATTCCCGTAGTGAGGCATATGAATGCTCCTAGGAGAAGGGCTCATTACAATTCTTTTTTTTTTTTTTTTTTTTTCTGAGACAAAGTCTCACTTTATCACCCTCAGTAGAGTGCTGAGATCCTAGCAACTTCCAACTCCTGAGCTTAGGTGATTCTCCTGCCTCAGCCTCCCAAGTAGCTTCTTATCTAAAGGACAATCTGTGGTCATCAGACTCCAATCACCAGGGTCTCCTTCCCTGGCTGTGTGATGGGATGTCAGGTGTGAAAGATGTGAGTGAATGGGGAGTGGCAGACTCAGAATATGAGTTGAATGTCTCTTTACTAGTCCTCACTGTTACTCTCCTGCTAGTATTTAGCAGGTGGCTCCAGCACTGGCTATGGCATGGAAAAGATGGCACAGCATACCCTTCCACAATGGCCCAGCTGTCTAGGACCCTTGTGTTCCCCATAGAGGGTGACACCAGTTGTATGGAATGAATTTGGCACCAGGAGTGAGGAATTCTTTGCTGACTTACATGCAAACAAGCTGGCACCCTCCTTCTCTGATTGTTGGGGGCACTGGCTTAACACCACCAGCCGGTGCAGACTCTGAATATTTACTAAGGGACCAGCTTCCCCGGAGTGCCCCATGTAGACCAAGACTCCAAAGCTACTGAGGTTCACTGTCAAGAGCGTCTCCAACTTTCAACAGCTAGAAAACCTCCAGGAGGTGAAGTGACTCCTAAAGGTCCTCACCCTGATTGCAACTGCCCCTCAGAGGGCATAGTGTTGGGATGACACCTGGAAGCACCCACATTCAGGCCCACTCCCATCTGCCCTGTTCTCTCAGTTTGCACCTAGATCCCTCCCTTCTGTGTGCTCTTGGACTCAGGATCCAGAATCTTTGAGCTGGATGAGGCTGCAGAGACTCTTGAACCCATCTCTTCATTTAGCAGATGGAGTTATGGAGGCTGCAAAAGCTGGAGTGACTTGCTTGGCATCACAAGTAAGAAAGCAGAAATAAATGATTCAACAGCCTGCAATGCAGCCCAGAAGGCATTGTCCTCTACCCAAAACTGAGAGGAGTCTGGGGTAAAGGGCTGGGAGAGAAAGCACACTCACTGCCACTGGCCAAAATCATGATCAGTGAAACTTGGCTAAAATTAGCAAGGTATGTGTAACCATGAGACTTTTATTTCTGTGACTCCTTCCCACATTCCAAACCTATTCAAAAACCTATTTAAATAATTAAAACCTTACCGGAAAATGTTTTACAGAGCCCACGTAGTGTTGGGATGACACCTGGAAGCACACACATTCAGTCTACCTGGGCCCCTACCCAGCAGCACTCTCCAAGTCCTGGGAACACGCCATCAAGGCAAGCACTGGTGACCTCATGCAGAGCGCCTCTGCAGCCTGTGCTAGGAGCTTGCAAGAAGCTGGCAGATGCGTCTCAAGAACTTGGACTTGAAGAAAAATAGGATTTTGCTGAATACAAAGAGGGATTCCAGTCGGACAGCACAAATGTGCAAACACGTGTCACAGAACTTTCAGTCAACCAGTGGACCAAATCAACAGAAATCATCCAAACTCGTGGAAACTGTGGAACTGATAGACAAGTTTGAAATACAAGCTCCAGGCACTAGGAGTGATTTCATTGAGTTCCCGGTCGCACCGGCCCACTGGAGTTCAGAAGACACTGACCTGCACCCAAGCTGCGGTTACCGGGACTCATTCTGCGTCCCTGCACCAGGCAATTCCGGCAGACAGGGTACAAAGAGACGTGGAAACGCTGGACCCTGCCGCATTCTAAGAGGAGTCTTTGCACCTGGACTCACTGAAGCTTTTGGAAAATGACCCCCAACTCCTTCCAGACCGTGAACAGAGTCTGCAAATGGGCAGTTGTGACTTAATACAAAACAAGCCACATGAAGACGGATCCCTGGAGGAGCGGCTTCAAGGGGCGCCCGTTCTCTGCAGTTCTGCACCTGAACACTCGGGGGCGGCAAAGTCCAGCCCACTCAGGGAGGCCTACGGTGCGGCTCCGTGGGGAGGAGGTGGGAGGGAGATAAGCCAGACCCAGGGGAGCATTCCCAAGACTGAGCCAAGGAGGAGGTGAAGTGATGAGTTGGGTAGTAGCTGCCGTAATGAAGTCACCACACACACTGAGCTGATGGACAGATATAATGTGTACAATGTATGTACTTGTATATTTATATATACTTATTTATATACTTCATATACAATGTGTATACTTATGTATTCAATTATACAGACCAAAACGTATACACATTTTTTGTTGTTGTTGTTGGGAATTCATTGAGGGTACAAGAAATCAGGTTACACTGATTGCATTTGTTAGGTAAAGTCCCTCTTACAATTGTGTCTTGCCCCTAAAAGGTGTGTCACCCACCAAGATCCCACCTGCCTCCCTCCTTCCCTCTCTCTCTGCTCTTCCTTCCCCCTCCTTCTTTCTCTCTCTGCTCTCCCCTTACCCCACCCCCACCAGGTCTTTAAATGTCATTAATTGTCCTCAGATCAAAATTGAGTACATAGGATTCATGTTTCTCCATTCTTGTGATGTTTTACTGAGAATAATGTGTTCCACTTCCATCCAGGATAATACAAAGGCTGTAAAGTCTCCATTTTTTTTTAATGGCTGAATAGTATTCCATGGTTTACCTGTACCACAGCTTGTTAATCCATTCCTGGGTTGGTGGGCATTTAGGCTATTTCCACATTTTGGTGATTGTAAATTGAGCTGCAATAAACAGTCTAGTACAAGTGTCCTTATGATAAAAGGATATTTTTCCTTCTGGGAAGATGCCCATTAATGGTATTGCAGGATCAAATGGAAGGTCTCGCTTGAATTCTTTGAGATTTCTCTATACTTCTTTCCAAAAAGGTTGTATTAGTTTGCAGTCCCACCAGCAGTGTAAAAGTGTTCCCTTCTTTCCACATCCATGCCAGCATCTACAGTTTTGAGACTTTGTGATGTGGGCCATTCTTGCTGGGGTTATATGGTCTCTCAGGGTGGTTTTGATTTGTATTTCTCTAATAATTAGGGATGATAAGCATTTTTTCATATGTTTGTTAGCCATTCATCTGTCTTCTTTAGAGAAGGTTCTATTCCTGTCTCTTGCCCATTAATATATGGGATTGTTAACTTTTTTCATGTGGATTAACTTGAGTTCAGTATAGATCTTTAGTTATCAAGCTTTTGTCTGATTCAAAATATGCAAATATCCTTTCCCATCGGGTAGGTTGTCTATTTGCTTTGGTTGTTGTCTCCTTAGCTGTACAAAAGCTTTTCAGTTTAATTAAGTACCATTTGTTTATTTTTGTTGTTGTTGCAATTGCCACAGCAGTCTTCTTCTAAAGACTTTCCCCAGGCCAATATCTTCCCATGTGTTTTTCCTATGCTTTCTTTGAAGATTTTTATTGTTTCATGCCTTACATTTAAGTTCTTTGTCCATCTTGAATCAATTTTTGTGAGTGAAGAAAGGTGTAGGTCCAGTTTCAGTCTTTTACATGTGGCTATCCAGTTCTCCCAGCACCATTTACTGAACGGGGATTCTTTTCCCCCAGTGTATGTTCTTGTTTGGTTTATCAAAGATTAAGTGGTTGTGAGATGTCAGTTTCATTTCCTGGTTTTCTATTTGATTCCAAATGTCTGTGTCTCTATTTTTGTGCCAGTACCATGCTGTCTTGACCACTGTGGCTTTGTAGTACAGCCTGAAATCTATTGTGCTGATGCCCCTAGCTTTGCTTTTATTACTAAGAACTTCCTTAGCTATATGGGTTTTTTTCTGGTTCTATACAAAATGTAGAATCATTTTTTCCAAGTCCTGAATGTTGGTATTTTAATAGAGATGGCATTGAATCGGTAGATTGCTTTGGGAAGTATAGACATTTTGACAATGTTGATGCTTCCTAGCCATGAGCATGGTATGTTCTTCCATTTGTTAATATCCTCTGATATTTCCTTTCTTGGGGTTTCATAATTTTTTAATAGAGTTCCTTCACCTCTTTTGTTAGCTATATTCCTAGGTATTTCATTTTCTTTGAAGCTATGGTGAAGGGAGTTGTGTCCTTGACTAGCCTCTCATCTTGGCTGTTATTGACGCATGCAAAGGCTACTGACTTGTGGACACTGATTTTCTATCCTGAGACATTACTGTATTTTTTGATAACTTGCAGGAGTCTAGAATATGCATTTTAAGAAAGAAAAAAATATTAAAATTTTAATACTCAAGTCACTTTTGACTTCAGCAATTACAAGAGATGCTCAATGTGACTTGTATTCATCTTTTGTTATCAGTGTATATTATTACAATTTTAATAGTTTTTTACTCTCTTAAAATGTGTACTCTTTTCAGGACCCTCTGTATAATTTATTTTATACAATCTATAAGTATTATAGATTATTTGTTCAGGAGGGCTTCTTGATGTCTTTCTGTTCCATCCAAAGCTGTCTTCAATAGGCATGTGTTTATTAAATAATTGGGAAAAAAGGGTGGCACCTGTGTCTTAAGGAGTAGGGCACCGGCCCCATATACCAGGGGTGATGGGTTCAAGCCCAGCCCTTGCCAAAAAAAAAAAATAATAATAATCTGAAAAAAATTAAAATTAAACTTAGAAATGAAAGGATTATTCACATTAATGAAAATCCAGCATATATATCAAGAAGTTTTTTTCTCACAAAAATATATTTCAGTTTATAAAACAATTAGCAATACAAGAACTTCAACAATCTTCATTCATGAATTTATTAGACACATATCTTCTGAGCGCCTCATATCTGTGCAGGGTACTCACCTGGTTCTGAAGACAGCAAATTCAGACACCACTACTGTCCCAACGAGCTCACAGTCAGGCAGCTGTGAAACCCTATATGGTGACTGTTATAACCAAGGAAGGAACAAAATATTGTGAAGAAAAAATAGGTGGAAGCATGAACTCTACCAGGGATGATAGACCATGAGGCTGCGTGGGAGCAGTGAGACCAGCTGTGTCTACAAAGGTTCAGGAAGAATCGACCAGCCAGGATGGCCAGCAGTGCGTCAGAGGTCCAGACAAAGCTGTAGAGAGTGGACCATGGAGATGCAGGGTGGAGCAAGAATGGCTCCCCCCATGGCCACAGGGCAGCAGGCAGAGGTTCTGCCTCAGGCAGCACCTGGGCTCTGGCCACAGCTCTGCCAAGGCAGGGCAGATTTGTGGTGGAGCTGGAAGGACAGACTGATGGAAATGTGTTGGTAGCTTCTCTGTCCCAAGGACTTTCAAACTTTTCTAACTGCAGCTGCAAAAAGGCTACATTTTACAGGGCCACTCAAATTACAGGACATACACGTGTGTGTGGTGGACGTGTTCGTGTAACACAAACATACACATGATACGTGATGTACTCTGGTCTGGTCTATTCTCTATTTCACCAACAGAGAGAGATTTCATAGTCCACTGGCAGGTTGCAACCTGCAATCTGAAAAGTCCTATTCTAAAATGGTCTCTCAGCCTCACATTACTGACGTTTTGGCCAGATGAGGCTTGCTGATTGAGGGGGCTTTTCACTGTAGGATATTTAGCAGCATGCCCACTGAGGCCAGGGGAATGTCCTTCCCAAGTTCTGACAACCATACGGTGTCAAATGTCCCCTGGGGTGCAAAATTGCCCTCCCCTTAGATTAAGTACCACTGCCCTAACTAAAGAGAAGTAATCCGATTTTTCAGAGAGAGGCTGCTTGGCCTCACAGTCAGGAGTGAGTGACCCTACTTCTACATTGGTCAGAAAAAACTAACCAAATTTGAGAGAGAATGAGGGGTCAATGCCAGGTCTTGGCAATAAATATACAGTTAGACACAAGGGTGGTCTGGCCCCTGCTGACTTTGTCACACATCCACCCCCTCTAACCACACTTGCCTGCCTTCCTTTGCTCCAGACAAACAAGCTTGTCCTCACCTCAGGGCCTTTGCACATTCAGCTCCCTCGGCCTGCAGCACTTTCTCTCTCCTCCTTCCGGGCTCCCAGGGACCATCAAGGCTCTTAAACTTCATGTCTCATAAAGCCCATGCTTGCTCCTTCAACAGGACTATGTTCTCCTCCTGTGCTCTCAAGATACCCTCTATTCCTCACTTGGAATATTTACTACAAAAGGTAGTTACACAAATACTTGTTTGATTTAGTTTTTCTTTGCCTCTTAAGACAGTGAACTTCATAAAAGTAGAAAGTCTGGTGTTTGCCTTGCTCACCCGAACAACCCCCAAACCAGCAAGACTTGCTGAATGAGTAGGAGCTGCCAACTAACGCCATCAGTTCTATCTTTATTGGCTTTGATGTGCTTAGTAGGCTGGTTTCCTGCAGTTAATTATCGTTTCTTTGAAGGAAGAGGTACTGAAAACTTTTTCAAATAAAATAATGAAAATTTGAATTTCTCACAGAGAAATGAATTCCTCATAAAAGAATTAATCCAACATTTATCTTGAGATTGATTTCATGATTAAGAAACAGTAATATTTGAATGTTTTTAATTTGAGAAGTCTACATAAACCATTCTCTGCATGATTCTCTCCTTGATAATTAATGCTGTCACTTTTTCTTTTCACCATGAGGAAAGCATTCCAGATAGCAAAATGAAATTTTCTTCAAACCATAAAATTATTGGAATTTCATATACAACCGAACTTTCAAGAAAAAAAAAGCAAACTCTTTGTAATTTCCACACAAAATTAGTTTTCCAATACAAACAAGCAATACAATAAGCCAGAGTTCTCTTCTATTTACTAAAAATATATTTAAAATCAGGACATCCATGAGAAAAAAAAAGATTCAGAGATTGGAACAGCAATTTAAGTCGGAAAGATATTCAGCAATATGAGAACATACTCCTTTTTTTTTTGTTTCCCATGTGGCTAAGCTTAAATAATTTTTTCAAGTTTCAGATCTGTTCTTATTTTATCAAAGAAGACTTACTATCCAAAGTTTGAATCCACCAAGAAACTGGAACCCAAATGGACACATATTTCCAAGTATGATGCATTGAGCCAGCCATGGGGATATAATAATAAATAACAACAGCTTCAAGTTGTTATTATACAACACTTGAAGTTGTTGTTATTTATTATTACATTCCCATCCTGTAGATAGCTATAAAGTATCACAGAGCAACTAATGCCCAGAAGCCATAGCCCCATGTGCCCCTCAACTACATGATAAGACCCATTATTTGTCTTCAGATTAAAGGATGAGAGAGCGGCACACATGGTGTTGTGTCCTAAGTATGCCAGGATAGTAATGTCCAAAACAGGGAACATCTTTTCTTCAATTTCAGGCCATGTGAATTGGAGAAATATGTTTGTCCTTTAGGACCAATATATTTTTTCCTTTGAACTCATTTATTCATCCATTTATTCATCAAATGTTTGTAAGGAGGCTGCCTGTGCTAGGTGTGCACTGCGTGTGAGATTGTTTCAGATGGGCACACTTGACCTGAAGGGAGAGGACCCTGTCTGCAGGGGGAGGGGACAGAGAAGGCCCCTGGGGAAGACCCCAGGGAAATGTGGGAAGAGAGTGCATGAAGTGGGAAGGGGCTCTAGGTTCAGCACAAAGGTGGAAAGCTGGACCTTTGAAAGTATGTGGTCAGGACCCAGGGGTGGCTGGACACAGTCAGCTAGCACCAGAGATAACTGACATGAGGGTGAGATGTGGGGGTGAGAATTGGGGGAGCTGCTATAGGCAAGAATTCCTACTTGCAATATGACTCAGCTTTGAATGGTGCAAAGATGAATTTTCCAAAGGTAAAAAAGCATGTTGTGAAAGACCCCGCATCACACAGACAGACACATCGCCATTATTACGGCATATGGAAAGTGTAATCATCACAAATTGTAGATGCTGGAGTCCTAAGTACCTTGTGAAACAAGCCAAGAAAACTGCTCCTGATCAATGGCAAAGAGAAAGAGAAGAGAGGATAAAACAGGCTATTAATATACTGTTTAAAGCAAAACACAGCAATAGGCGCACTCTTCGTGGGTATGTGCTCTACATAGGCTGACGGCTCCATGCAGATTCCACTTCACAGCCTGAATCGTCCTCAGCCCCTGAGCCCTCTGGGCCAACAGTTCTGTCTATACCATATTTTCCTATTATTTAAATGACTCTGAAATGTATCCTTTGGGAATTGTATTATATTGGTTAGCTTTGTACCACTGTGAGGAAGCTTGCAAAGTCTATGGTGGTCAAGGTCGATGATCTATACTTCCCTGGCCCCACACTTCTGGCTGGGCACACCCAGGTGTGTGACACCCTCTATATGGGTGAAAGGCCTGCAGATCTCTGCAGTCACTGACTGTCTGGGAGCCTCTGGTTTCTGTCCATTCTCAGTGAAGCTCAGAGGTGGAAGCTTAGAGAGATTTGGCGTTTATTTTGTATTTGTTTACCCTGCTAATTTCCAAAGCGAGGGTCCTGAAGCTAGCTTGGCAACAAGCAGGCATGACAGCTGTCCCAGGGCTGACTCTGAGTGCACTTTGTCAGTGTGACTGCTTTTCCTTCCTGCTAACTCTACTTCACAACTTACTGAGTTTAGTCCCAGTAGTACTAATTAGAGTGGCATCAACAGAAATCCTCTACAACCCCTGTAGAAATCTGCCATCACTTCAGCAAGGACAGCCATGCTCTTCCTATCACTTCCTGTCACTTTTTTAGGCATTCTGTACAGAGCTGAACCCTGGTATTTAGAGAGCAGAAAGGCACAGCTAGAATCAAGGGCTAAATGTGAAAAGAGGCTAAATGGTAAGCATCTGTGTATTCAAATGCGAGGTCTGTGCCACTATACCAAGCACATCTCTTTGTCTTAACCTTACCCGGGGATTTCCATGCATACTCTAACTGAAAAATTTTAAAAATGACATAAATCAAGCTGTTGTTAAAATGTTGTGTCTTGGTAACAGCGAGTAATAATTCTTTGGCATTTCAAGTTTCAGCTTGTGGTCATATAAGGAAATGTAAACTCTGAAATTTCTGAGTTGGAAAGGGCAAGTTTAGGGAAATGAGAGTCGTCCCTGGGGTAGGGCATCCTTTGCTGACCAGGGATGGGCTCAGGGTTTACTGAATGTGAATTTAACACCACATTAACAAGTGAGGGAGAGAGATGGGGGAGGGCAGCGTTGGCAGGGAGGCCCAGACCATGAGGCCTGGCTTGTGCTTGTCCATGGGCCCTGTCTCTCTCTCCTGCATCAGCCTTCCCACTGAGAGGGTGATGACAAGGAGCAGGCTCAGAGCTGGATTCCAGGCCCCACACATGACGCACCCTTCTACTGGAGAAAGGCAGCAACTTGTTCTTTTAAAAAAGGAACTATGCTGTCCAAAGCTGCAGCTTGCCAATTAGCCTTGTTGGGCAGCCATTGTTTGACTGGCATGTCCTGGGCTGATAGAATAATGACAGCTGTCAGCCTCTGTTGCTATGTGGGAGCATAATAATGACATTACCTCTCTGTATCTATCAGTATCACACTGTGTGCACCATCAGATATTCCCTTTAAGTTCTCTGTCTTCAACCCCTCTTACCAGTTACACAAGGCTCATTGCTGAACTCTGCGCATGCTCACAAACCACTATCCAGCCCATTTCCTAACCCCAACAGGCCCTTGAGATCCACCCACACCTGGAGCTGCCAGTGCGCTTCTGTCCAGGCTTCACGTTCCTCTGAGTTGCACCCTTCCAGTTTGTCATTCCGTTCTCTGTAGCAAAACTCAGTATGCTCTAAACAGAGAAGTGACATCATGGTAAGAATCTAACATTCGAAATATGAGGTCTGACAATTAAATTTATGAACTTATCTAGAAAAAGCGCTACACACCACACTGCAGAATATCACAGAGGAATCACCTTCAAAGTACTACCCTTGGGGAGCTACTCACACCGGCACCTAGTCCACCCTTCAAAGCACTTTTCTAAGATGCATTTCACAGCACCTCTGGTGGCTATTCCAGAAAAAGAATTCCAGAACTGCTTTGGCACATTATATGAAGAAGCTTAAGCCTCCAAAAATGTTTCTAGATTTTAAAAATGTGTGCTCTCTTCAAGTGTTTTGAACTGCAGTTCCCGTGTCCCTAGGAAGCTTTTATAAGGTTGAAACACTACACCTCTGCAGCCATCAACCTGGAGGTCAGCGGCCTCCAGGTGGCCATCCTGTCTGTCCTCAAATGTGCCAGCTGTGGCCCCTGGGAGCCTGGGGTTCCCCTGAGCCAGCTTTCTCCCTCCTATCAGAGGTACAGATAAAGTCCCTCTCCTGAGGTTGTGAGCAGTAACAATAGCGTAACATGTCCCGCCCTCTGTTCCCCCCTCTGCTTACCTTTTCTGTTACAATGAATAGAATCTTATCAAGTTACCTGTAGTTAGAGGCGATTTATGTTATTTGTTTTTGTTAATCTTAGATCTTTTTCTTTCTGTTGGCTGACTTATTTCAAAGCTATAAGTGGATTTTCTACCAGGACCCTAAGTTGACCTAGGGACCAGCCCCTGGCTGTCTCTGACTCCCTCCCTCTTCTCTCCCAGCCCCTTTTCTCTCCCTCCTTCTCACTCTCCCTCTCCCCCTCCCTCCCCTCTTCCTTCCCTCTCTCTCCTTCCCCTCTTCTCGAGGCTCCCCCCTCTTTCTCTCCTTCTTTCCCTCTCTCCTGCTCCCTCACTTTTCTCTGCATGTCCATTTTGCCTCCTTCTACCCACGGACAGTGTTTTTCCCGTGTTCCAGTGAAGGTTCTAGGCTGAAGAACAAGAGTCTGATGGTCATTGCCAATGCACCCTTCATGAGGTTGAGGCTCCGAACAGTCCCGCCACCTGGGCCCCATCACCCAAGATTCCTGCTCTGTAAGGAAACTGACACCTGTACCTACACTCCAGGTCTGCTCTGAAGAGGAGACTTTCTGTAAGGCCCCCAGAGGGAGGCTTGGCCCCCAAGGAGTGCTCTGTGAAGATTAGCTGGAATTCCTCAGGCCTAATTATGGGCCCCAAGCAAATCTGGACATTGGCCATACCAGGTCAGCTGTCTATCAGACTGCGACCTGTGACCAGCATACCAAGGCTAATTCCCTGAAAAGACTATTGTCCCATGTCCTCTGCCCCAAAGTCCCTCATTTGGGACCTTCCTTTCTCTCTCCATGAGGCTCGGGTGCACTGCCCTCAGTAGAACCACCCAGGCTAGGCCAATCAGACTTCAGACAAACAAAGAGAAGATGCTCCATCTCTTTCTGGCTTTAATGCACCCTTCCAGTTTGTCATGTTTCTCTGTGCTGCACTATTTTAGCATTTTTCTCCCTCACCCCGCCACCCTGCCCCAGGTTGGGCTGAGCCCAGAGCCCTGTCTGTTATGCTGCAACTCAAGTGGGCCTGAGGGGCAGCTGTAGCCTCCCTTCCTGGAAGACACTGTCCCTTGGTCAAGGGACAGTGTGGGATGGGGTCCCCAAGGCTCAGGAGTTCCTAATCCTTGTCAACTTTTTTATAAGGGTTTGGGTACAGTCTTGAACTCACCTGGTCTTAAATTTCCAAATCAAACCCTACACTTGATTTTTAATCCGTCTTCACTCTCTAGCTAGTGATTACAAGAGAACTCTGAGTTCCATTTGTTCCTTGAAAGACATTTGCAATTTGAGCCTCTCCATATGGTGCAAGGGCTGTTCAGGGGACCCCAGCCCTGTCCATGTGGAATTATAAGCCCCGTCCCCCTCCCCAGATTTTATCCTGTATGAGCTCTTGGCCCCCAAGACCACAGGTCAGCACTGAACTGTATTCACATGGTCTGGCTTCACATCTTAGCGAATGATCAAGACTCTCATGTTCTTCTTCCCCACTTGGCCCAGTGACGAGTGCCAAGTACTGTGACTCTTTGTCTCTCTGGAGTCTGTTCTTGGCAGCTTATTCTCTGGTGCCAATTTCTGTACTTGTTGGGATTCAAACTCGCTTCAGTTGAAGAGAAATGTATAGGAGAACACCCTTCCATTTGCAGAACTGTGCTATTGGGTTCAGAAAAATCAGGAACTAGAGCTTTCAAAGGCACTCAAGGTCAAGGTCACGGCCACTGAATACTCCCCTTCAGCAACTTGTCCTTCTGGGCTTGCATACAATGTTCAAAGAAGACACACAGCATGCTTTTCCCACATCAGAACCTGGGGAGAATTTGTGGGAGTCGATTTTGAGAGCGTTCAGCCAGATAGAGCAAAACACGATGTTAGACTCAACTGAATCTATGACGTGGCTGCATGTCGTGGCTCTGCACTGGCGTGTGCGGCTGGCTGGAACTCGCATAGTTTTGCTGGGATGGCCCATGCAGACCTGTTCTAAACTGGCCTGTGGCAAATGACATCAAAGGCTAAGATGTAATGGATATGAGGGAAACCAGGGCCTGGGGAGACAGGCCTGCTGGGCTGGACTGGATGTGCTTGTTCTGCCCACTCTCTGTTCCCTGGGGCCTTCCCTGCACACAGATCAGCCAGGGAAGAGCAGGGATCTGTGCTGGCTGTTCCCACTGGCTGGGATTCTTATGACAGTGAGATGCCTGTGACAGGGGTGGTGGCATTTAAGTGGCTTCAGGATCTTACTGAAGAGAAAAGGACCCTGGGCACAGCAGTAACCGTCAGGGCGGGCAGGTGGAGACACTAACAGGGAATCATGTGTATCTCCTTCCCTGTGCTCAAACCAGATCTCCAGGGTCTGCACCACCCTCGAGGCCCTTCTGCAGGACACCATGCTGGACCCCTGTGTGGACAGCATCATGGTTAGGACCCTGAGGCAGGAGATGGCAGGTTGCAGGATGCCCTGGATAGACACTCATGTGAAAGAGAAAAGGTAAGTCCAAAAATAGAGGTGCCTACTTAGCCAGCATCTGGTGTTCCAGAATTTGGGGGCCTATTACACTATTTCCCACAAAGGAAAAGCAAGTGACTTCACCTTGTTCCCCTACCATGAGTATCTCTCCGGAATCTGCAGACAGTATCTGCCTTATTTGAGTGTCATGGACTAAGGGACTTTCTGTCTAACCCCAAAAATGCTTCAGGTCTGAGCAGTGGAACAAATTCTGCTACTCGAACCTTTTGATGTTAAGCAGAATTTCTCCATTTCTCAAAATTTATATTAAATTGGCTCAAATAGCTCCTTTTCAAGGCCTATTGATTTTCAAAGCCTTTTCACAGATTTTTGTGACTGTGCAGGGCTTGTGTCCCCAAGGTCTCCTGTGGTTCTAGGATCTTTCTTTCACAGTGTTGTCATTTAATTACAATACTGAAATGTGCACTTAATACAATAAACCCAGACGGAATTTACTATGATGGCTGTCACGTTGGCAGCAAGGCCTTGGTTCTATTCACCACCTTCCTCCCCCACCACCCACTCCAAATGTATTTGCCTTCTCAACAGGTGAAACTTCTCCATCTGGTGGGGGGACCTGAACCTTCATTCCCAAAGGGTATGAGTACTCAGTAGTCCCAATTACAAGGTGTTGCCATGGTTTTCATGATGGCTAGCCTTGTCATACTGAAAGGGACATCCAGAATCCTTGAGTTGCAGAGACACTCACTCCTGCCTGGATTGTGTGACGGAAAGATAGATCTCCGTGGTGACCCATCACCACCCCAGCCAGTGGGGCACTCCTCTTTCTGGCCTGAACACACTGGGATTGGTGGAGCTGAGTGGCAGTCTTGGCTTGCAGGCTATCCACATAGAACAACCACCTGCCATTGGAAACCAAAGTCAGGGAAACAGGAAGCAAAATATGTAAAAGTGTTACTGGTGTATTAATGAGAGGCTCCCCTGACCATCTATCATCGGCTCCTGGGTGCATGATTTCTTGGCAATGGAGAAACACCACCACCTATCAATCACTGATTAAGAAGATACGCTGCATCCTATAGGATACTACTCCAACCTCTCAAGGTGTTGGCTCCCAACTGGTGCTGTAACTGAGTCTCCAGTAAGTTATTTTACCATTTTAAAAGATCAATATTGTACAGGTCATGATGTTCCCTTTAATATCAGTGTATCCTCTGAGCTTGGCAGAGGGAAGGAGGTTGTTAAACAATTCCTTTGGTCAGAACAATGCGTGTGGCACACCACTACCAGGAATAGGGCATTCAGAAGGTTCCTTCTTGATGTTGCAGAAGCGTGATGTTGATGTCTACGTCGGTAGGCATGAATTGCTAGCCCTCCACAATGGAAAAGTTAAAATGTTACCTCACTGCCTCCAAGTTGCTTGCTGGTCTCATCCCAGGATCCCAGGCTGTGTCGGAAGCTAAGAGTTAGTCACAGCCTTGGTGGTAGATGTCAGCCGTGCCCAAGGATGTCCATGACTCTGTGCCCATGTGCTCCGATTGTGCCCACAGCCACTTGGTTCACTGTGTCCACCATCGCTCTACTAAGCAGCCACTGGGAGGGCTGGAGAAAGAGGCTGATTGGCAGTAAGAAAACATGTCCGTAATCATATGGTGCTTCCTCCAAAGTGTAGAAGGCTTAGTAAAATAATCACATGGTGCTCTGATAGCCTCACATTCCAGGCCCATTTTTGAGAGGCCCATTCATATTCCCTTTCCCAGATTGTCACTTTTCTCTAGTTTTATTCTTTCTAAATCTCTTTTCAACTGGACAGAAAATAAGCCACTGCCCCAAAATATGTAAATTCTCACCTCAGGCCTTTTTTTCTTCCAGAAAAGTAGACAACATTTACTACTTATAGAGGAAGAAATTTTCTTGCCTGCTATTCCCCAATCCTGCATCTAAATGAGGATATGAAGCCATGGCGTCCAGTTCCCGCTGGGGCACACATATCTATGGCGCATTAATAAACCAAGTTGAGAGTTCTCCTCCTTGAACAGTCTGGTCATAGGGCTGTCCACCTGCAGGCTTGGTTGTGGGCTGAGAATGAGATGGCGCTCCAAGGCTAAGCTTATGGGGAGTGTGATCCACATGTTCAATTAGTCTGTTCCTGCCAGACCCCCTCGAGCCCAGTCCCATACTCACACCACCTCCAGATGATGATGATGTACAAATTGTGCACCCAACCTGATGGCTTTATAGCTCAGATAATAGCCACTCCATGGGTTAAAAGGTCAGTCTCTGCCAGGGCCCAATAGTAAGCCAAGAGATATTCTCACAGCACGACAGTTATATTCCAAAGGGAGACATGGTTTTCTTCCAAGACCCTGTCACTGGCACCAGATAGCCTCAGATAGCATCATCATACTGCTATCAATGTAGTAGACCAGCATGATATTATGTGGGACAATGAGAGAACCAAACCTTTGTGACTTTCAGATGAAAAAAACAACAAACTAAAAAAACTATCTCAAGTGTTCCCTGGTAAAAAGTCAGTTTCCAGTTAACAACCATCTTCCATACCCCAGGAGTCATGCTAATTCATTCTCCTAAGGCAATCATACTGGCACAGCTGTTTTCCTGACTAGGATTAGGCCCACGAAAATTGGCTATCATCTTCTTTTTTTTTTTTTTCTGGCCAGGGCTGGGTTTGAACCCACCACCTCTGGTATGTGGGGCTGGCACCCCCACTCACTGAGCCACAGGCGCCACCCTGGCTATCACCTTCTAAGATCCATGTGATATCTACACTGAGAAAACTTTTGTGGTAAATGGGGTTGTAAGAAAAATCACCACCTGAGATTTTCCCAAACTTGATGTCTTGGACATCACCCACCACCAATGTCTTTGGTCTACAGTTTTGGTGGAGGTGGGGCACATCAACCAGGGAATCATCTTGGGCCCTTCTCCCTCTTCTGGCCCTCACCCTTTTGATCAGGATGCGTACCTATCTCATCTCTATATTCAAGAAATAAAGAATGGGTTAAAGACACATCGTGACATGGTGAGAATCAGGTTAGCGCTCTTTTTACCACGTGACCCTCCTCAGCCCCTTCATCTAACTGGTAGGCCACAGTGGTATTCTGAGTTCCCTGACTCTGAGCCAGGATCCAAGCATTTTAGAAATTTCTAGGCATTTCTCTTTCTTCTGGTAAATGGCTGCAAGTCCTTTTGGAAAAGAATAGGAGAAAAATTCACAACTTGTATTTATCTTCAGACCAGAGGGGCATCCCCCAGGTGTACCTTGATTCTCCCATATTGTCATGGAACTTTGATCTGTGAACTGAGACAAACTGGAACTACATCACATGCCCTTGTGCTGACTTGGGTCAGCCCTTTCCTTCCTACAGACCAAATATAACCTTTGCTGGGTGCCTGGATATTTCACCACCAAACATGCCTGTGGTTGAATGACCACGCCACCCCAGCTGGCCCTACTGTCAGTGATGATATGTAACTACTTCACTTCAGCTGCCCTAGAATCCCATCAGTCCATTCATGATCATGGTCCCATTTCAATGGCAGAAATTCTTCCCCTCACCTTTGGTCCAAAGAGGGTGGGCATTATAATCCTTTTCTAAAGATGCCCTGGCCCCCCTCTCAGCAAGGTATTTTTCCAGCTGTCAGTACGTCCAGCTTTCAGTCAACAGTCAAGCAAACAAAACATTCCAGGTGCCCATGATAGCTCATTAAATGTAGAATCCTTGATAAGATGACCCATATGGATAATTTCAGTAAGATCAAAAGTCACGTTTAGCACCCCTGGACTCTATCCCACACATATTTCTCCAGTTTCACATTGCAGTAAGTGTTAAAGTGCTACAAATATTTTAGTATGTGAGCCTTCTGCTCCCAGACATGGTAATCAGCATACTGGGATCCAACTTTTGTTTATGGGTACCTGTTACGGAGTTAGAGTTAACATGGGTACCTGTTACGGAGTTCAGGTCACTATGACGTGGTCTTCCTGTAAGGGAGGACTAGCCACATTAGACTGAAAGTAAGTCTACTACTCCAGGCAAGGAGGCCCCACTGAGATGGGAGAATTCAGGATAACAGGATTCTGAAATCTCATCACCATTCAAATTCTCAGGATCACTCTCTATAATAATCAGCACTGTTAACTTTTCTGTAGCAAGTCTATGAATTTGACTATCTGGAACTCACAGAAGCAGGTCTGTGTCCAGTTTACAGCCATATCTGGGCCTTATCCAGAGCTACAAACTACAAGAAGTTCAGCTTATTTAAATGCACTAGACTCTACTGGTGCATCACGAATTCCCTCATCCCCTTAAAACTTGCCATTCTGCACATGCCAACTGTATTTCTGAGAGCCAATCCCTGGGGATCTATGACTGAAGCCTTCTATGGCCAATGTGGACTATTCTGTCTACACACAGGAAGGCTGAAAGAACCAACTGATTAATGTCATCCCTGGGAGCAGGCTGTATCTACGCCTGACAAGAGTTTCCTCCCTCCAGGGGTGAGGTAACTCTGAGGCATGTCCTGGATGGAGAATTGCCACCCAGAGCTCTCCGGGGAGAATGTGCTCCAGTTTCCTAGGGTGGTAGCTGGCTTGAAAATGTACCCTTTATAGGCTACTCTCCCTTCCCTGGCTCACTTTCTCACCCCTGTGCCTGGTGCTACCTCTCAAGTAAACTACCTATATGTGAATTTGCTTCTACGGAAAATTCAAACTAACATAGTAAAGAAACTACCTGTCTTAAATTAAGATGTCGAATCATTGAGTTAGTTAAATTATTGAAGCTTCTTAACCCAATTGGAAGAAGACAGCCCATCCAAAATTGCTCTTATTTCTCATCCCTCCCACAGGGGAAACTGGATCTGCCACAATCTAGGTCTCAGTAACTCTTCATTTCAGGTGGCTGCAGGTGTTAATTAAAGTCTCACAACAGGTTACCAAGGGCAGCAGATGCTGGAAAATGGTAATTGGTCCCTCTCTGCTTTCAAACTCACCCAAGCCAGAAAGCTAACCCCAGATTCCCATTTCATGGAAGTGTTGCCTGCCACCACTTCTATTTTCCATCACTCTACCACTTTATTTAATTGCAGATGGTAGAACCTTACAAAGACATTTGTAAATTTTTCATAGGATCACTGGAGGGTCAAGGAAACTAAAGTAAAGTTCCAGGATTCTCAGAAACATGTCACAAAGCTAGATCATCAAGGAAGCTGCTGCCCCTGCCACCACTGAGAAACCAAAGAACTCAAAAACTTTTACATTTGCCAGGATCAGAAAGTCACCACATTAGCAATTCTGCTCTCTTTAAAAAATAGGAAATTTCACTTACAGTGGAGGTCCCAGAACTGTATGTCCCATCTCTGTCACACCTACTCTGACTCTCCTCCTGTTTGGTTCATTTCTGAACCAACGTGTCACTCAGATGTATCTGATTGGTAGACCCAAAAGGACTATATCCAAGGGCCTTCTAAGATATGGAATGCTAGAAGGAAGTAGGAATGGGTTGAACCAGCAGCACCTACCACATAGTGTGTTGGTACCTTGTAAATATTCAATTTCAAGTCAAAATGAAAATACAATATAGAGAATTTAGTTATTCGTTGACTATACTCTTTCTCATAAGTCTCTACTCAGATTTCTATTGACGAACCTGCCAGCTTCCCTTTTGAGCTTATCAAAAAATCTCTCCTGTTCTCTGCTAAAGTAAATATACATTTCTTTTCAATAAATGGTGCTGAGACAACTGGATAACCACATGCAAAAGTGAAGTTGCAACTCTTTTTATAGCATGCACAAATAGTAAATCCAATTGAGGAC
Source organism: Otolemur garnettii (assembly GCF_000181295.1). Taxonomy (NCBI): domain Eukaryota; kingdom Metazoa; phylum Chordata; class Mammalia; order Primates; family Galagidae; genus Otolemur; species Otolemur garnettii. The sequence goes on from NW_003852474.1 coordinate 1,738,668, forward strand.
AGACACGAATGTCACAGCCAAATCTTAAAATAATAATAATAGTAATAAACAATGATGATAACAAAATAAAACTCTTAAGGGAAAACATAGGAGTTTTGCTTCATTAGCTTGGTTCGGGCAAAGTGTTCTTAGCTATGATACTAAAATTCACAGTTAACTCTTATAATTTAACAATAAAAGACAATAAAGATAAAAGGCAACAAAAAGACAATCCAACTGAAAAAATGGGCAAAGGATCTGAAGAGATATTTCTCCAAAGAGGATATATAAACAGCCAAAATATACATGAAAATATACTCAGCTACGTCAGCCATCAGGAAATGTGATTCACAACCACAAGGAGATACCACTTCACACACGTAGGGTGGCTTTAAAAAAAAAAGCAGATAATGATAAGCGTTGGCAAAGATATGCAAAAAATCAGAACCCTCCTACATTGCTGCTGGTGGGAATGTAAAATTATACAGCCACTTTAGAAAACAAGTTGGCATTTCCTCAAAATGTTAATTATAGTTACCATTGCACTCAGAAATTGTACTTCTTGGTGTATATCCAAGGACAAGAAAAACCTATGGGCGTATAAAAATTTGTGCAAGAATGTTCATCACAGCTTTATTCATAATAGCTCAAATTAGAACCACCCCATACTACGATTACCCATCAGTTAGTGAATACAGTAAGGCATGGTGGGGCAATGGCATGTCTTTGACGATAAGAAAGAAAGAAGTATGATAGAGACCCAACATGGACGCAACCTGAAAACAGGGCTCTGAGTGAAAGAAGTTGGTCACTAAAGGTCACGTATTGCATGATTACACTTATGTGAAAGATCATATAATAGACATGGCCCATCTATGGAGATGGAAAGTAAATCGATAGTTTTCTAGGAAGGGAGTGGGTGGTGGGAGGGATGTTGGAGGTGAATGGAGGCAACTGATAATGGGAAAGGCATTTCATTTGGGGTGGCAACGATGTGCCGAAGTCTAAAGGTTGATTGTGGTGGTGATTTCACAACTTTGAATATCCTAAAAACGTTGACTTGTACACTTTAAATAGGGGAGTTCGTGGTAAAGTACAGTTAATAAAGTAATTTTTTAAAAAGTAAATGTGCCTTAATTTCTTTGGTGTTGTACAGAAAAATTAACTGAACAAATTCTCCATCCTTCATTTGAATTTCATCTACAGATTCTTTTGTCTTATCTCCCTGTGGGTTCCAAACTTAGAGGCAAAAAGGAGGTGCTATAAGCACTTAAAACCCCAAATAAAGAATAAATTGGACAGAGAATCTGGAGAAACAAAGTGTGGTGTTTGGGGGAGAAAAACAACATTTGGAGACAGGCTTTTGGTGAGATGGATGTGTGGGGGGATTGCAGCACTCTGCATAGAATGACACAGCAGGTTTTACTATTGGGCAGCCTAAGCTGGTGGCTCTAAGCCTTAGATGCAATGAAATTTTGCCCTTGATGTGATTATAGTGTATGACATTTATTCATGAGGGAGAGGCTGTTGTTTCCAGCCTGCAATGTCTTGAGCCAGCTCACATGGCCTTGTGAAAGTCTGGGGCTGTAAAGAGTGATCACACAGCCGCACCTGCCCTGGGATTTCCCAAGCTCCATCAAGCCCTGCCTGACACACACTTGCAAACCCAAGGGTACGGTTCAGCAAGAATTTAATTAAAAAGAAAAAACAGCTTTGTGTATTCAAGCTTTTTAGATGTTTGCAAAATGTATCGGCTGCATCTTACTGTGGTTTTCAGTCAGGTTTCCAGTCCAGACCTTCCCACAGAAGCTAAGTCATACATTTGCTGTAAAACAGCAACATGCAGGATGCCCCTAGTCAGATGTTCTCAGTGTCTAGTCCAGGGGAGCAGAGCAGGCGGGCTGCCCAGAATTCTTGGTTTTCTATGTTGCTCTCAATTGTTTTAACATGCAAAAAAGGGTCTTGAATTCATGGGGTTTGTCCATGGCTTTTTCCTCAACAGAGTCTCAAGTTGGGGTTTGTTTCTTGAGATTTGTTAGTTCCATAATTTGTGATCTTGGCTTTCAGATTCCAGAAGTCAAATGGCAGCTTTGCCTATTGAAATGCTCTAGATTTTATTAACAAAAATAAATTTAAAAAGAACAGAACTTCTTCTTTGCAGGGAGAACACGCCATCCTTTCGTGACACTGAAATTGATGGCAGTGACTTGAAGCACCTGTGCAGACTCTGGGCATGGAATTTGCCCCGGAGGCCAAGAGGGAACTGGGGCCCCTGAAAACCTGCCTGACTCGCTGAAGAGGGAGTAGAAGTCACAGCAACAAAGACAGGCGGGCTAATTAGGGTGGACAAAAAGAGATGTACTGAAGGGAGTGTCTGAGATGTTAAGACAAGGAGAACAGCCAGGAAATGGGAAATCTCAACATATCGAAGATAGTAAGATAAAAGGAAAAAGTGACATGTGCCCACCCTGCTGCCAGATAAGGAAGGGAGGTGTCAGGAAATCAGAAAAGAGACTGTGGAGCACCGAGTCTCAGAAAAGAGGAGCCTGAGGGGCCTCTCTAGCCCCAGCAGAGGTGGATCTGGTTATCAATTGAGAAGCACAGAACCAGCCAGTTCCTGGCCAAAGTACTCGGATCTGCAGGGCCACAGGCTGACACAGGCAGACCGACCAAGGAATCAGAAAGACCAATGAACCATATGCCAAAGAATTACTGCATGTAGCCAAAAGCAGAACCAGCCCAAATGTTCACTGATGCATGGGCAGATAAACAAATTGCAGTACATTCATACATTGGAATATTATTCAGCTCATACAAGCTGTAGCAACGATGAACTTCAAAAAGAAGAAAGCCAGTCACAAAAGGCCATATACTACGTGATTCCATTTATATGAAATGTCCAGAAGTAAATCTATAGGAACAGAATGCAAATGGGTGGTTGCCAGGGCCTGGGGGAAGGAGGGGTAGAGAGTAAAGTGCTTAATAAGTTCAGAGTTTCCTTTGGCATGCTGATGAAAATGTTCTGGAACTCTGTGCAATACTGTGACTGTTTTCTAAACGCCATGAATTATTCACTTTAAAATGGTCAAAATGATCAGTTTTATGTCATTTGTATTTTACCACAATAAAAAGGATAATAATGGCTGTCTGATGTTTCAGTAGATAGATATGATAGATGGGGCACAGGCGTTGCCTATGCCCTGAATAAATGTGCCCAAGACCTGCATGGCAAAGTTCATTAAATGGAACCCAACAGGATGAAGAGTTCTGGCCTGGGTCAGATATTGGAGAATAGACTCTCCAAGTAGGAAATGAATGTGGATGAGACTTACTGATCAGTGGATGTTTTGTAAATCCTCAACTCATTGATTTCATGTCTCCTACTATGGGAGACTCCACAGAGCAAAATCTGAAGAGTATGTTAAAGACCTGGGCCAGAGGGCAAAGGGAAAACCACAGAAAGCAGGGCCTTCAGTTCTAGCAGGCGTCTCCAGCCCTATGCATAACCCACTGACAAGAAGGAAGGTGGAATGTTTAAAAAGCAGTTTAATTCTTACAGCCTGCTGGAGTCTGTCTGAAGAGAGCAGGTGGAGTGAAACACTGGCACGAAGGCCCTTGGTGCTGGCTGCACCTTAGAGGGACGTGGACCTGGGGGACAGGAGGAAGGGCACCCAAACTCCCTGGGGGATTCTTGTGGGCAGCCCCATGCACACTGGAGGTACAGCTCATTACTGGCAAAAATTAAAATAACAAGGCACAGCAGACGGAAATGCCACCCAGAGACAGGAAAAGCAAGGGATGATGAACAGCCCTGGAAGCCATTAGGAGAAGATGCTTCTGAAGCAGTAGTGGCAACTTGACTTTGGGAGTGCCATACCCCAAGCGTAGTCCACTCAGTGGCAGCCTCAGATCACCTGGGGCTTATAGGAAATGCAGCCTCTCAGGCCCCGCCCACATCCTGAAGATTCCCAGGTGATGCTCAGGCACCTCAAGGTTTTTTGTTTTTGTTTTTTGTTTTTTTGAGACAGAACCTCAAGCTGTCCCCCTGGGTAGAGTGCCATGGCATCACAGCTCACAGCAACCTCCAACTCCTGGGCTCAAGCGAGTCTCCTGCCTCCGTCTGCCAAGTAGCTGGGACCACAGGCACCCGCCACAACGCCCGGCTATTTTTTGGTTGCTGCCATCATTGTTGTTTTGGTGGGCCCGGGCTGGATTCAAACCCGCCACCTTAAGTGTATGTGGCTGGCACCTTAGCCACTTGAGCCACAGGTGCCGAGCCACACCTCAAGGTTTGAAAAGCACCCTTAGGGCTCAGCCTGGGTGGCTCCCACTGAGCATGCTTCAGCCACAAAGGAGGAGAGCCCTAGCTCAGGCTTCACAGGCTGGTCTGTATCAACAGCCACCAAGCCCACGGAAAATGACATCAGGAAACAAAGCACAGCCTCACCCAGCCCTGGGCCTCAGAAATGAAAGCCAGCACACACAAAGGGACAGTGGCCAGATGTATAAACTGAACTTCTGACCCACCACCTCTGGCAACCTAGCACACTGAGACCGGACACCAAGCCACTGTTACGTCAGACTGGTAAGCAGTCCGGTCTCTGTCTCTAGCAGCAATCCTGGAAACCAAATCTTAGCCCCAGTGACCATCAGCCCCAAATGGCCAGGACTTGAGTAGTAACTGACGGCTCCCCTAATTTTGTCCCAACTTAGGATGAGCTGGAGAAAGCCCGATGTGCCTTCTAACCAGTCTTGGAGGAGGCCCCATTTCCAGTTACCTGCTACTCTCCCCAACACGAAGAGCCTCAATCAGGACATGCCTGATCCTTTCCTTCTTTCTGCCATGAAGCTTTCCACACCTCTGGCCCTGACTCTGCAAAGCACAAGCACTGGTGACCTCCTTGCCAGAGCCAGCTCTGAACAGCCTTTGTGTGCTTCATTCCTGCCCCCTGGATTAATATATGGGTACACACAATTAGACTCCATTGTTTGCGATTGTAAGATAAAGTCTGAGTTGCAGTTGAGCCCATCACCCCATGTACCCCAGGTAGTGTGCCTGTCAGTCCCTTGGGGACTTACCAAGCCCACTCTCCCCTTTCTTGAATTTATATTTTTCTCTCATGTGGGCCTGTAGTTGTTGATCTACTAGTTTCAATATAGTGCTGAGTACATGGGATGCCCTAACCATCAGAGAATGCAAACTAAAACCACTTGGAGATGTCACCTAACCCCAGTGAGAATGGCCCACATCACAAAGTCTCAAAGCTGCAGATACTGGGGTGGATGTGAAGAGGAAGAAATACTTATGCACTAGTGGTAGGACTGCAAACTAATACGGCCCTTTTGGAAAGAAGTATGGAGAATCCTCAGAGAGCTACAAGTAGACCTTCCATTTGATTCTGTAATCCCATTACTGGGTATATACCCAGAAGAAAAGACATGTTACCATAAAGACATTTGCACTAGAATGTTTGTATCAGCTCACTTCACAATTGCAAACATGTGGAATCAACCCAACTGCCCATCAACCCATGAACGGATTAATAAGCTGGTATATATACACCATGGAATGTTACTCAGCCATAAAACAAAAAAACAAACAAACAAAATGGAGACATTACATTTTTTGTTTTTATCCGGATGGATTTGGAGCTTTTGCATCTACTCCCACAGAAACTCGGGACCCAAAAGGGAAATAAATAGGACCGTCAGGAAGTTTTCCTCACCTAAAACTGGATGACAGCAGCTGACTCTATGGTAAATTTCTCACCTTTGCAAGAGGGAACAGTGTCTCAAAAGTTACTCTCCCTCTCAGGGAAGGCAGGACTTGCCCAAGGGGATTGTTCCCCTGAGATAGTGTCAGCAGACTGTCACGTTTAAGCCCAACATGGGAGATCCCTCCCAGTCAAGTTTAAGTTCAAAGACTACTGCATGACAGACAACATAATTTGTGTAGCTCAGTACAAAATGAATTCAGCCCTTTTGTTTAAAAATCATTATGAATTTTGGGTGGTGCCTTTGGCTCAAAGGAGTAGGGTGCCGGCCCCATATACTGGAGGTGGCAGGTTCAAACCTGGCCTCAGCCAAAAACTGCAATAAATAAATAAATAAATAAATTATGAATTTTAAGGGGGCATCAGCAGAGCTTTAAGTCAAGTGTGGGTCTCTAAGCAAGGCACAGCTTGTGCCCACGAAGCCAGCCCTGGACACAGAATGCCTGCAGTTCAGTGGAGCTGGGAGCAAGGTACCCCTCCCTTAGATGTCACTCAGTCTCTGCTGTGGTCTTTGCAAACCTAGGTACATAATTCTACCTGAATTAATTGCTTAGGGGATGGGAATTGGTTTATTTTCTAAAAATGTCATGTGGAGCCAAGAGATTATGTGAGTCCTGATGGCTCTTTGACACTTACAAAAGTGAAGGTGGCAGAGACTTGGAGTTGAACAAATTCAGCTCAGGGCCGTGAAGGAAGCCCGGAGAAGCAGCCCAGCTGCAGCTGCTAAAGGGCCTGGACCTGACTTTCCCAACAGAATGAGACAGGAATGGCACCTTTTTACTTCAGTGCCTTTGGACTTTTAACTCATAAGGGAAAAATAATTTTATTTTGCACTCTGTAAGGTGAATTTGCAAGGCAATTTAATTGGTGACCATGAACATTTGTTCACTTATATTTAAATTGTGGACATCTTTATGTTTGGGGGATTTTATTACCAGGATATCTGTAAGCATCTATTATAAGAATATCACTGTTATTATTTAATCTTATTCCAGAAACTTTGATGTCATCGCTTGAGACAGGACATAAAATCAGAAGTGAATTTTCAGTCCTGTGTGCCTAGGAGCCATAGTTTAATTATCTAACTGTACTGGCACTTTGAGTGCCTTCAGAGGGTAAAGTCTATGCCAGTTGTCACTGGTAGGTCAAGGGGAAGGCTTGAGCAGGCTGGTGATCAGCTCCGTGAAGATGGGAGGCTGACTGAATCCAGCCCTCCATAGCTGGATTGACCCTTCCTCTCACTAGACAGGCAGGGACCTCCCGTGTGCTCCAGAACAGTGGCCCTGATGTCACACTCTGGGGTGGTCCAGCTTCAGTGCTGTTGTAAGCCCCCCAAGGGGACGCTGATGCAGTTAAAGTTTGAGAAGTGCAGGGTCTGAGAATTGAAGCTAGGAGAGGGATGCTCTTCCCGTTCCTCATCCTTCTTACCTGTGCAAGACACTCTGGAACCGGGGTGACTAGCTCATCCTGTTTCACCTGGTGGTATCCCAGTTCCAGGACTGAAAGTTCTCCTTCCTGGAAACTACCTCCTTTCTAGGTAAACTAGGATGCTGATCACCCTTTCCACACAGGTGAAATTCCAGAACTCCCTCCACATTCTCAGCCACTTCTCCTATGAGATTTATGGGACTAGTGGCTTGAAAGAGAGCCAGGCTACCATCTGACCATCACCTGCCCCAGCCTCTCTGACCACCTGGCCTCGCCTCAGTGACTCAGGGACAGCCCCACATGGGGAGCCCTGAAATGGCCTTAGGACCATGGGGCAGACAGGCTTTTAGGAATCCCGTGGTCCCTGCTCAGTCTCCAGCATCAGCCATATCCATGGTGAACATCATGTTACAATCTCTCTCTGTGACGCCTTGGTTTCATCTTTTCTTAATTGGCTGAGAAAGTAGATTTTATTATTGGTTCCCAGCTAACCCCATCAAACCTCAGAAAAATTGAAATAAACACTGTGTGTATAAAATTAAAAAAAAATCTGAGCATATAAAATTAAGGAAGAATAGCAACTTCGATGAGAGAGACCTGTGCTGGGGAGAGGGTGTTTGAAGGTGAACATCCTACCCCCACGCTGAAGCCAGTCTACAGTGTCGTTCCCCTGGCTGCATGGAGCCTCGGCATGAAGCTCTGTCCCAGTGGGGGTGGACAGGGCTTTCCTGGGGGAGCAGTATCCATGAAGGCAAACTTCCTGAGAAGTCGACTATGGATCAGAACAGGATGACACAGAACATAAGCTTCCAAACAGAAAGTAGAAGAGATTCTTCCTCCCTCTGGTCCTGGGTGTGACTGGGTCTCAGGCACTGGCTGAGTGTAAAGTTCAAGGCATGGTCCTCATTGAGGTCGAACTGTCTCTGCAATGTGCCTGCCTTTCTTCAAGTGGCTCTGAACTCCCTACCCACCCATCCTGCCCAGGCTTGCTCTCAGCTCTGTTATGGGGAATTCAGGACATACTTGATTGATGTTTGAGACTCCCAAGTCCAAGGGCAGCACTGGTTCCTTCTCCTAAGACAGTAGCATAGGTGGAAGTGATGGTCAGCAGGCCCAGACGGTAGGCAGTCATCACACAGTGACCACTGCTGTGGCATGGCCATGAAAAGATGGAGCCTGAAAAGATGGACATATCTGAGCACCATGTTGGAGACCATTCACAAATGTCTGGGACAACTCTTCCAGCAGTCAAGGCATAAGGGCTGAAACCATATTGTTGTAAGATGACTATTAAAAATATGATTTGATTTGTAGTCATCTTGGTGAAGCCTATATGGCATGGATTGATGGATGGATGGGTGGTCAGAGGGTGGAGCAATGGATGGAGGGATGGGTAAATGGTGGATGAGAGGAGATGAAGAGAGGGGAAGAGAGTAGACTGAGCGATGAATGGAGGAATGAATGGATGGATAGATGGATGGGCGGAGGGAGGGAAGGGGAGATCAATTGATCCATCATAACTTCTCAATTTTTCTAGAAAATAATATTAGTTCTGGTATTATAAGTTATACTTCTTGGTATTCCCCTCACAAATCAACATGTCGAAACCAATGTGAGTACGTATGTGCTGTCACCTCTCAAGAAATGTGGGACCGATTGCTTTGTAATTCCTAAAACAGGTCTTCTTATCAGAGCTGCCGTAATGAATCCTTCATTTCCTCCAGTAGGGTAAAAAAAGATTATTTTAAAGCATCCTTGTACTGTCTGCACGCTCAGGGTTCACTAGGTACCTGCCCCTTAGGAGACACCATGCCAGCTGGGATGTAAAATCCTCAGAATACAATATAGTGCTACAAGTTCTTTCAAAGAAACATAACAAAGCATGTTGTTATTTAAAAAAAAAAAAATAACAAGAAGGTGCATTTCCAAGCACCTGGTGTGTATGAACCTCCCCTGGCAACCCCAGGCACTGGGAAAAGGAAACTACTCCATGGGTAGGTGGGTGCTCAGGTCCACGCTATCAAGATTTGGTTTTTATCATTGGGGGTATTTTCCCACCCCCAAGCAAGTGAAGCCTGGGATGGTGAGACACCTCAGGCAAAAGCCAATCCGTGGAGATTTCTTAGTGGGGAAATAACATGGCCAGTGTAATTTTAAATACTCATAACCGTCAGTAGAGCCCAAGCACAAAGAATTGAGAGATCAAGGTCAGTCCAGGGAATGGGAAAAATCTCAAGCCATTAGTCTGTAGCCTAAAGTGGGATCCACATGCAGAAAGAACATCAAAGACCCCTAGGCTGGGGGAAGCGGTGGGGCACCTAGCTGGGGTGTGGGAAAATGACACTATGCCCCAGAAGCAGCGGGAACCTGGAGTGACTGACTAGACCAAGCTGGGGAGGGACAGGGAAAAGGATTGAAATCTTCTGAGTAATTAATTTTGAAAAAGCCTGACAGCAAAGCATCATTTGGAATTAACATTTTTATGTTTTATTCAACCATTTTTTAAATTTCATGTTATTTGAAATATGTGCAGAAGTTATACATTTAGGCTGATGGTGTGATATACAAATACACTCCCTACTCCCCCCCCCAAAAGTGCCCAAAGGTGCAAACAAAGCCAAGGCTTATAAAAGAGCTCCAGATTTCATCTGTAAGCACCAGTAGACAGGATGACGGAGTGTCAGATAAACAGCATTGCCATACGCCGCCCATCCATAAAGTGGCGTTTATACCTCTCGTCTTCCTAACTATTCAGAAAGCATCATTCACAATCAGTGCTCCAGAGTGGCTGAGAGGTTTTCTCCACTCTGGGATTTGCAGGTAGCTTTGGTTGGTGACTGGGAACAGCCCTGAGGGCTGCTACCAGCAAAATCATGCATAAACAGAAACGAGAATGCTTTGTGGGCTGGGGAGCACCTGTCGTTCACATGGTCAGACCTCCAAAAGAGGAGTCTGAGTGTACGAAGAGATGTGCTCAGGAGGGGCACAGACCTTGATTCTGTCAACCTCCCCTCTAGACTTGGGGGTGAAGAAGGAGACATTACTGAGTGTCCTAGTCAGCTTGGGCTGCGATAACAAAAACATGGTAGACTGTGTGGCTCCAACAAAAACATTTCTCTCACAATTCTGGAAGCCAGGAAGTCCAAGGTGCCAACAGATTTGGCATCTGACAGAGGTTACTTCCTGGCTCACAGAGGTCACCTTCTCACTGTGTCCTCACACCGCTGAGCACCCAGAAAGCTCTGGTCTCCTCTCTACCGTCATGACCTCATCTGAACCCACCCACCTCCTCATGGGCTCATGTGGGAGGTTAAGGCTTCAACATTAATGCTGTGAGGGCCCACTCCTCCAGAGAACTAAGACACGGTCTACACTCATCCTGGACCAGTGTCAACTGAGCAGTTACAAACCAGCTAGCTACGTAAGGATAGCCTCCATCTGTGCCACATTGGGTTGTGGCGGGTAGGAGCAGAAGTGCCCAGAAAAGAGGATAGCATCTGGGCTCATTCTCCTAAAACTCACAGAAGAGCATAATAACATTTTTGCATTTTCTCCAAATTAAGTTTTCAATCAGTGAATGGCTTTTCAAGTCCACAAACGTGAAACTGGAAATCACCAGAGTAGGAGTTAATGAGCACTGGCTTCTTGAATAATTTATCAAGTTAATAATGATGTCATTTCTCTACTCTTTGTGTGTGTTTAAATAGCATCTTTCAGGCTGATTAAAGCTTTTTGTGGACACTCAGACTCCCACAGTAAATTATCATTCATATTTTGTTGTAATTGTTGCTGCCGAGGGAATCTGTGTCTTACTTTTACAAAATGTACTAGGCCAAATTCGTTTAACATATGCATGGCAGCATAAGATAATCTGGATTCTTTAAAAAGATCTGGTGGGTCTCTTTAATCATGTGAGTCTTTTACAAGTGATAGCCTAGAAGATGTTTAAGAACAACTAAAGACATACAATGCTGATATCTGCCTCTGGTGCAAGAGAGAAAAAGGTACTAGATGCTGGTGCCCTGCCCCAGACCACAGGACCTGCACTGCCTGCCACTCACCTTCTGCTAGGAGGGACAGAAGCCCTGTGCCTACCTCAGAAGGACTTGATGGACCCAAGCCGGTAGCATAGCAGTCTGAGTTTCTCATAAATTCCCCAGCCTACAGGATAAACTCAAGTTATTTAGATTATATCCCCACCAACACTCAGACCAAAAGCATCCACAGACCAGGAAGCCTGTTCAGCTCCCATTGCCTTCTACATTGTCCAGCACCCTGGGGGTAGCTCCCACCTTCCTCTGCAGCAGTGAAGCCCATCTGCCTAATGAGGGACCTGCCTTCCTCCTCTAGCAGGGGTAGCAGGACACACCTCCCTCACTCACAGAGCGTCCTACTGCCCTGGCCTAGAGCAATGAGGCTAGGGAGGCCCTGCACCTCCTCCCCAAATCTTGATGACCCACTTCTTGCTCCAACTCAGTCGAGAGCAGCTGGCTCTAAGCTCTCTCCTTCCTGACACACTCTCTTCCCCAGCTCCCTGGCATTCAATTCTCTTTCTCTAAACTAAACTCAAGTGCCCTGAAAATCTAGCTTGAAAAGTAAGAGCAAGGACTGAGCCCCTTCCTCTTCCTGGGCCTTATGGATTCCTCCTGACCCTGTGCTGCCTCCTCCCCTTTGAAGCCTCACCCATGTTGGAAGGTAGCCACAGTCAACAACAATAGTCAACAACAACAAGCCCATGTACAAGTGTCTGTCTTAGTCTGGGCTGCTGTAAGAGAATACACAGACAGAGCAACTTAAACAAAGAAATTATTTCTCTGGGTTGAGGTCTGAGATTAAGGTGCTGGCAGCTGCAGTCTCTGCTGAGGGCTGCCTGGTGGGTTTGCAGGAGACTGTCTTCTCAGCATATCCTCACATGTCCAACTAGAGTGGGAGCAAGTTCTTGCATTGTTTTATAAGGGCACTAATTCCACTCCTAAGAGCTCCACCCTCATGACCTAATCACCTCCCAAAGGCCCCACCTGCAAGACTATCACCTTGGGGGTTAGGTTTCAACCTATGAATTTTGAGGGAAACACAAATATTCGAACTATATGTGTGCTTCATAAGTTTAAACACTGCATCTATTAACCTATAGCAACCCCTATAAATTCCCATTTTACAGATGAGAAAACTGAGGCACAGAGGGCTTAAATAATTTGCCTAAGTTACAAAATTGAGAGGGCTAGGCAGGGATCAAAACCCAGGAAGCCCACCTGCTGAGTCATGTGTATGACCATCACAGCACATGGCCTCCCCAGTCACAGCACTGAGAGCCAGTGAAAGACCCCACACATCCCTTGTGTGCCTGGAGGCCCATGGGCCTCATGGAAATACAGCCCATAAAGAGTCCCAGTCTGATGGTGTACAAGTCCTCAGGGCCTCTCTGTGTTCCCTTCTGCAGAAGATCCTTGAACAAATTCTGCAGTTCACAGTGTACACCCACACCTGCTTAGTGACCTGCGCTGTTCAAATGGAAACTCCCTATTCCTTAGGAGTAGGGTAATTCCAGGTCCTATGAGGCAGAGTGTAGTGCAAATACTTCAAACATGGACTTCTGGTTTCAAGAGAGTCAAGGGTGATGATCCCAGTCACATGATGTTTTACTTGAGAGAGGGATTAGACACATCACCCACCCTACAGGGCTGTCTGTCAGCTGTGCGTGTACCAGGCTGGGAATAGAAATGCCAGCCTTAGAGAGAAGGGAGACTCCTATTTTGAGGGTGGAAATCAGGACAGCTGGGTGAGCTAACTATCCCTGGGGGGTGCTGAGGGATTGAGGGGGAAGCCTGGCAAGCTTGGCAAGGAGAAGATGCCTCCTAGATACAAAGGTTGACTTCTGGACCCAGAACTTTCTACCAAAGATGATCTTACCTATCTTCAGGTCAGCCCAAATGGGCATACTCCCAGGGATGAGTCCAGAATCAGCGTGTTTCTTTGTGCAACAAAGCCTGAGATTCAGATTTCCCCCATAATGTCTGTAATCTGGATGGCAGTTACTCACCTGTGAGGGAGAGAGATGGTGTCATGCTGACTGCATTCTGGTTTCATGGCCAGTTGCACCAAGAGAGAATGTTGGAGCCCAGGTGGCTCACTGAAGGGTAGACCAGGGTAGCAGCTTGATGCTGCTGGCACAGGCCAGCCGTGGCTGAAAGACCCTTGCCCAGAGGTCGGGAACATTTTCATGTTCATTTAGCTGTAACAAATAAGGCCACATTTAATGAACTTCAATTAGATATATTTAAAGATGTACACTATTTTGTAAAAATCAAACTAGTATGTAGTTAATTCCAAAAATGAAAATTGTTAATTTTGAAGTTAATTAACATGTTTAATGACTTTTTTGTCTGCTTTTTTTTTGTTAGAAAGCTTGTGAATTTTTGGTTGTAGCCTGGAGGTCTGCAACTTTAGTTCATCCTCTAGAGGGATTATCAACGCCAGTACCACGGTGGTTACGGTGCCAGCCACATACACCAAGGCTGGGGAGTTTGAACCCGACCCAGGCCAGCTAAACAACTGCAACAAAAAAATAACCAGGCGTTGTGGTGGGCACCTATAGTCACAGCTACTTGGGAGGCTGAGGCAAGAGAATTGCTTAAGCCCAAGAGTTTGAGGTTGCTGTGAGCTGTGACGCCACAGCCCTCTACCAAGGGCAACATAGTGAGACTCTGTCTCAAAACAAACAAAAAACCCCCAACCAACCAACGAAACAAACAAAAGACTTTAAGGGTGTCTTGATTTGGGTTAGGTATAAGAATGGAGATTCCCAGCAATAAGTGGTTGAAAAGCAAGAAAGAATTTTTCAGGCATGTTTCCAAAGGTGGGGGTATGCTACTGAGTTTTTCCAAGTTTCAACTGGATATTTCTTAGCATCAAACAATGACTTTAAAATGTCATCTTCTGAGAGCTCAATCACTTCCATCTTTAGTTCTTTAGGTACCTTGGTGATATCAACTAGGTGAGGCTGGAATGTTAATTTGAGTGTGATGTCATGATTCTCAAAGGCCGCGAACCTTTCATTGTATTCTCCAATTCATAGGTCTGTAACAGGTGGATATTCTTCAAATGATTCACATATGTCATCCTACTCATCAGTGAGCTTTGCCAACTGGGGAAAATGTTCATCTGAAATTTCATTTTGAAGAAGAATTTTGAAAAAAAAAAAAGTTCACTTTTCCAAAATGCTTGGATCTTTTTTGTCACATACATATACAGACTTAGTTTTAACTTGCAAAGAAATATTCTTCAAGTGGTTTTGATTTGACGTGGTATCATACAGAAATGCTGCATTCCTATAGAAATCTTCTTTCAAATAATTCAGATTTCTGATTCTGTTCTTCCTGAAATTTAACCATCTGTTCTGTCAGAGATAAAATTTTGGCTTACACCTGTCCCTGTGGTATCACACTGTGTACCTCATCCTTCAACTTTCGCATGCTACAAAACTGACAAGGCTGTGCTGCATTTGCACAAATAGCATTAAAAATACTTATAACTCGTAGCAGAGTATCACTTAAAATAGTAGCTTTAGCACACAGACTTTGCTGATGCAAGATACCATGAGAAGAAACAGGAGTATCTGACTCTGTTAACACTTATTTTAACCACAAGAAAGCTTCATGTTTTCCTGTCATGGAAGGTGCACCATCTGTACACGCACTCACTGAATTTACCAAATTCAGTCCAACATCATCATATTTATCTTGAAAGTTGTTGAAGATACATCATGATATTTATCTTGAAAGTTGTTGAAGATACATAGGCCCTGTGTTCTGTTTGATAGAATGCCCTAAGTGAGTATAACTCTTTGTAGCAAAGAAAACCTTCTGTAATGACCCTAATAATACAGAGTCTGTAGTATCAGTTGATACATCCAAAGCAATTGGATGATATGTTTCTTCCTTTGAAGTATTGCATGAAGTTGTTCTGTTAAGTTGAAGGCTAATTCATGCTGCTGATCAGTTGTAGTTATCCTTCAAAGAGGCAGTTTTTTTCATACTTTGAAACATTACTGGGGGTCTAAGCATCCTATGACTTCAGCAATCTCTGTATCACTGCATGGCTTCCCTTTTTCCCCCAGTACATAAGCTACTTTATGAATTGTTTCAGTGATATTATTTCTAGGTCCTATTGCTGTTTGAGAGAATTATTTTTGCTTTCACTTTTCATCTCTTAATTTTTCAATACAATCTTCACATTTCTCCCTGTAGTTTGAAATATTTATGGTCCTTATGAGTGTTACAATGCTGATAAGCATTGAATTTCTTTCATTTTGACATTGTAGCATCACAAAGCAAGCAAATCATCTTATTTTTAGCAGAAATAAGATAATATTGCAATTCCCAACCTCATTACAAAATCTATTTCCTTCCTTTAGTGATCTCTTGTCCTCTTTGACGTGTGAGGCCATTAAGCAGATAGAATTAAAAAATACTGCTGAGTATTTCAGTGAACCATGATTAAAAGCTGATAACAGACGGGCTCATTCAACCTCCATAAACCACCCTCATGCAGTAGTAGCATCAGTCAGGTAGGGGAAGTTAGAACTAAACCATAAATGTTAGAACTAAATCATAAGATGCCAATTTAGCCCTTATGTTTCCTAATGTTCTAACTAGTACTTCATTGAGACTGATTTTATTCTTTGGTATTTTAAAAGCATTCAATTTAAAAATAAAAATATAAAATGTGAACAAAAATATATTAATAAAAATAAAAGGATTTGTTCTATAAAATTTGGGTTCAGTCAAAAGGCAGCACGTAAGGACCTAGAAGGCCATATGTGGCCTTGTGGCCTTAAGGCTATAGAGTCCCCAATCCTGCCTTACTTACTTCTCGCCTTTATCAAAACTCATTCTCTAGATTGAAAACTTTAGCTTTTCACCCACCTTTTTGAAGTTTTCTTCTCACTAACTCTCACATATTGCCTAAATGTATGTCCAAGTGTGGGTTGAATGAAATGTGATGAAATGTCACTCCTCTGCATAAGGGAGCTTATCATGTTGTTTCAGCAAGTTCTGAAGCCTCAAGACAGATTAACTTCAGGGAGGAGGGGAGTGGGGAACACGTGTGGTACCGGGGCAGGCCTTCACCAGGACCAGAGCTCCTTACAGTATCTCTGCCCGCTCTGGCCCAAGCCTCATTGTGTTTACGACTGAAAGTCTTAAGAACTTGAGAATTTAAATTTGTGCTCCAGGGAAACTTAGCTATTCCTAGATCATTTCCACCTATAGTTTAATTTCTTAACATTGTGTTACTGTGTTAACATGTTCAGTTTATAATGCCATTTATAAGATCAAATGAAAAAATTTTTGCCTTTAAAATTTATTTAATCGGCTCGGCGCCTATAGCTCAACTGGCTGGGGCACCAGCCACGTACACCTAGGGTGGTGGGTTCGAGTCCCCAGCCCGGACCCGCCAAACAACGATGACGGCTGCAACCAAGAAATGGCCGGGCGTTGTGGCGGGCGCCTGTGGTCCCAGCTACTTGGGAGGCGGAGGCAGGAGACTCGCTTGAGCCCAGGAGTTGGAGGTTGCTGTGAGCTGTAGTGCCACGGCAATCTGCCCAGGGGGACAGCTTGAGGCTCTGTCTCAAAAAAAAAAAAAAAAAAAAAAAAAAATATTTATTTAATCAATGAAGTTATCAAATTCACTTTCCTGTTTTTTTTAATAGCAACATTTTCTGATAGGTATCAGAAATCTCTGAAAAAAAGAAAATTAATTTTAGGTGTGTATAAATTGTATTAATTGCACACCATAGTTTATGGGTATAAATTGCACACTATTTTAAATTGCACATGAACTTTATGGCCACCCTGTATACCTGTATATAAAACACACACACACACACACACACACACACACACGGCTGTCCAGAAAGTATCCAGCCATCATTAACCCTATTTTTCATATTACATGGCTAGATACTTTCAGGAAAGCCCTCGTACATCAGAAAGTGTAATTTATGTCCAATCTTTCCTCAGTATTCATGGATGATTTATTCAAGGAATCTCCATGGATACCAAAATTCATGGATGCTCAAGTTCCTTACATAAAAATCTCTTATATAAAATGTAGCATTTATGTATAATCCACACACATTCTCCTATATACTTCAAATCACCTCTAGATTACTTATAACATCTCATTCAAAACAAAGGCTATGTAAATAATTGTTACACTGTATTGGGTTTTTAAATATGTATTATTTTATATTGTTGTATTTTAAATTTTTCTTTAGAGATGGGGTCTCACTAGGTTGCCCATGCTAGTCTAGAACTTCTGGCCTCCACGCGTCTTCCCATCTGGGCTTCTCAAAATTCTGGGATTATAGGTGAGGCACTACACCCAGCCCTGGTACGTAATTTTTACCAGGCAGCTAAGTGCAGTTAATTTTGGAACATGAAGCAGGAACTCAAAAGTTGTGAAGGTTACTCAAGATTATATGTATTGTGAAAGCTATAAGGTCTCCATCCAAAGTTTTAAAAATATTTATTTTATATATTATTAAGGAACAAATGCAATTAATCTGAAGAGTATTTGCTTAGCCTATTTTTTAACCAAACTCAAATTGTTTAGTTTTGAATTTGTGAAGTAGAATCCCTTGCTTACTTTTAAAATAATATCAGTTTGACAAAGTTAGATGTGCCATCTGTTATTATAGAAGTGGTTGTTAAAATTAAGTCTTTAACCAGGATTTCCTGGAGCAATGGTCAAATGCAGAGCTGGAGCACAGAACGTGCAACATAACCCTGGAATATCTTGTGCCAGAAAGTTAGAGAGTGTTTATGAATGCCCAGGGTGTGGCACTAGACACAGGAGGAGGAAAGCGTGCGAATGAATGGTAACTGTAGTGCATATAATCCACTGAAAAAAATAAGAGTTGACAGGTGCACTTTGGGGCAGGGGAGAGTTTGCCCTTATCAGAGAAAGCCAAGTAATAAATATAGAAGGAATAACAGAGTTAGGGAATCATCTGGGGAATCCAAAGCTAGTATCTGAAAGTTTAATGAGGAAACAGACGCTGGCATAATCTCATGGTATCTTGCTAGAAACTGCTTATGAATTCCAAAGTGAAAAATGGACATTTTGTAGTGGAAAAAAACTGGCAAATGCCATGTTCACCAAGTGATCAGATCTCTCCTCTTTACAGCAGGAAAATTAGCATTAGGCACCTTCTGATGAGATCGTCTGAGCAGATCACAGTATTACTGCTAGAGTATTATTGCCCAAAACATATAACCTGAATCTAATTATGTGAATATATTTGTCAAACCCAAGTTGTGGCATAGTCTACTAAATAACTACCCTGTGCTTGAACATAACGTCAAGATCAAGAAACAAAGACTATTCCAGATCAAAGAAGACAAAAGGGACAGAACAACAAAATGCAATGAATAATTCTGGACTGGATTTTGGGCTGGGAAAAACAATAGCTATAAAGGACATTTTGGGGACACTTGATAGAATTTGAATATAGGCTGTGAATTAAATTATGATATTGTATGATGTTAAAATTTGTGATTTGAAATATCCTGAAGTATTCAGAGGTAAAAGGGTTCAACCTACTCTCAAATGGTTCCAAAAATGGCACAAATACAGAGAATAATAAAGCAAAATGTTTCATAATTTACAAATCTAGGTGAAAGGGATGAAAGCAGTCTTTGTACTACTCTTGCAACTTTTTATCTGTTTGAATATATTTCAAAATGTCTTAACAAAAACCTTTAGAGAAATAACAACCAAATGCAATGGGTAGACCTTGTGTTTATCCTAGATGAAACAAACCAGCTCTAAACAGATAATTTTAAGACAACCAGGAGAGGTTGAATATGGAGCAAGCACTATAGGATACTAAGATAATCATTTTTAAGTCCACATTTACTGGTAATACATTCTGAAATAGTTACAAGTGAAATGATATAATGTCTGAGATTTGCTTGGGATTTTCTTAAACTATTCCAGGAAAAATAAAAGGCATGGAGATAAATGAATTAAAATTGTCACACCGTTGGTGGTTGCATTGGGGTTCATTACATTTCTTTTTGCATTGTGTGCACATTCCCACAACGTTTTTTTTTAACCTTACAGAGAAGACAAAGAAAAATCTCTTCCTGAAATATTTCTCTGTGGATGACTTTATAAAAAATGGTTAGTAACCTGGTTTTTGTCATTTTCTCTTCAACTTTGTTTTGCCAGTTAGAGCACGTTTTCAAGAAAGCAATGCTTCTCTGTGAAATAGATCCAGGGGTGTCAGCCTTTTTGTTTTTCTTTTTTTCTGCTGCACATTGGAAAAAGAATTGTCTTGGGCCACATGTTAAATTCCCCAACACTGACCAAAGCTGATGAGCAAATAATAATAATAATAATCTGCATCTGGCCTGCAAGCTGCAGGTTGTGTACATACATAAGCTTGCTCTTCACATGTTCTTATATTGCTAAAGAAATGTAATGATAGGAGAAAAATACTCAAAACATTTGTGTGTGCACTATATCCATTCTCTCAGTGATAAATCTCTGTAATGTGTGGCTCAGACAACTTCACTCATCTGTCCCCAGAGGTAGGCAGACAAGACAATCCTGCCATAAGGATTGTCAGCGAGCCATCAGGTGCAGGGGAGTCTGTGCAGGCTCAGGTCTGCCCAGGTCGTGGAGATGGCGGTGGCAGACGTCAGCAGGGGGAAGCATCCTCAGTTCCCCCAGTCAGAGAGTTGGGACCCATGACCAGCTTTCTAGAAAATGCTAAGCTGGTGTCCTGAGTCCTGAAGATCAGGAGGAAGTTTCTTGCAGAGCCCGTAGAGAAGAAAAGTCGTCATTGGCAAAAGGTGCCAACTCGAGCAAGGGCCCCGGGGCAAGGAACAGCCAGTACCCACAATAAGTGTTCCAGGCAAGACAGCAGGGTGGGAGAAGCAGAGCAGAAGGACAGCGTAGACGGGAACAAGAACACACAGTCACAGAGGACTGGGCTGGCACACGGAGCTGTGGTCTGGTGAAGAGGCTGGGCTGGGCTGGGCCAGGAGACCTTGCAATGCTCAGGGAAAAGACAAAGCAGCCCGCCCAGCTGAGGAACACAGAGGGAAGGTGTGAGGAAATAAGGCCCATCGAGCTCGCAATAATGAGCCTGGCGCAGAGACCAGGAGGGACTTCCAGGGACATGAGGAGAGGGCTGGCTGGCAGAGACAGCTGGGGTCACCTAAGCAGAGAAAATGTGAGAGTAGGTGAGAAGGACAGGGCAGAAGGAAAGGACTGAGGGCTGGCCAAGGAGAGGGGAAGGTGAGGACAGAGCAGCTGACTTCTCAGTGGCAATTTGGGGGTGTCTGCTGGAATTCAGAATGTGGGATGGAGTTGGTGACCCAGAACTGTAGGGTGCTCTCATGGAGTTGGCAGCACTGTGGTTCCATCAGGGCAGCACCCTAACTGATGGAGCTGTAAAACGTGGGACAAGTTGGAAGCCCATCTTCTTCTGTGTCTTATGTGAAGTTCAATGAAGATGGCGTGAATCCCACATGATGATGGTTTCCGGCAAACTTTGGGTCAATTCTTCACAAATATTTCTCCAAATAACCTTCACTGCTGAGTGCCTAGTCATGAATGCATAAATCACTTAATATTAAAATTCATGCCTTCATAACCTCACTATCCTCCCACCTACTGACTAAAGGAAAGACACTTGTCCTAAGGATTTTATGACAAAACCACTTTTAACGGAGACTGTAAGTCTTTAATTTCAAAAGCTATGGACTGATATGATATCTGACTGTTTTCACTCTAAGGGGCTTTCCTCAGCGCAGTGGGAGAGGGGATGGCTGTGACCTTTGTTCCCTGAGGTCTTGATTTATCATTTTCTTTTTTTTAATTTCAAAGTATTAAGAGGGTACAAATGGTTTCAGCCACACGGATCTCTTTTGTAATACTTAAGTCCCAGCTATAGGTGTGTTCACCACCCAAATGGTGTTCATTGTACCCGTTAGGTAGATTTTTAAGGGCTGGGGCCTCAAGACCTCACCCCTCCTTCCTCCCTGTTCTCCTTTGCTTGATTTCCCTTGAGTTTAACTTGCCTCTGTGCACTTGTGTGCTCATGGGTTAGTTCCAAGCTCATCAGTTAGTTCCAAGTTCAAGTTTCACCACATGAGTACATGTGCTATTTGTTTTTCCATTCTTGAGATACTTCACTTGGGAGAATTATTCCCAGTTCTATCCAGATGTTGCACAAGTATTAATCCATCGATTTTATGGCTGAATGGTACTCCACGGTATACATAGACCACATTTTATTAACCTGTTCATGAGTCCATGGGCTCCGTGCTTTATTAGTTTCACTCCATGCACTGGTGTAAGATATCTGTGACTGCACTTAGAATCGGGAGCCCCAGGTCTAATGCTGGACACTCCTTGAGCACCTGTGGCTTGATTAAGTTCCCTGACTTCTGAGATCTTCAGTTCCCTCCTCACTGTTTGTACCAGTTTCCTCTGGATTAACAAATTTTCACAAATGCGGTGGCTTAAAAACAACAGAAATTCATGATATGCCAATTCTGAAGGTCAGACGTCCAAACAGGTTCTGAGCAGGCTCACCCCAAGGTGCCCGCAGCAACTGCTATCCATCTGGAGGGAGGGAGCTTCCGTGTCTAGTAACATGTTATCCACAAGACTAATAAGGGAGATGGAGAGATTTGTTTTTATATTCCTAAATGTTCTCTAATTTTTTAAGCTTCTGGAGCAGCTCTGAATCATTAGATAATTTTAGAATTATCTAGTTGCCAATTACAAAGCAATAAGGCAGAATTAATTTTAATGATATTTAATCTGTTGTATATACAGTATCACTGCAACATACAATTAATATTACAAATATTTAATGAGATATTTTGCTTTTTTCAATTTTTCACTCAATCTTTGAAATTCAGTGTGAGATTGTCACCTAGAGCTCATCTCAACGTGTACTTCTAGTCGTTTTTTTTTTTTTAGACAGTCTCACTTTGTCACCCTCAGCAGAGTGCTGTCGCGTCATAGCTCACAGCAACCTCAAACTCGTAGGCTGAAAGCAATTCTCTTGCCTCAACCTCCCAAGTAGCTGAGACTATAGGCGCCAGCCATGACACCCAGCTATTTTTAGAGATGGTTCTCACTCTTGCTCAGGCTGGTTTTGAACTCATGAGCTCAGGCAATCCACCCACCTCACCCTCCCAGAGTACTAGGATTACAGCCGTGAGCCACTGCTCAATGATAACTCACAGATAACAATTTGCTGCAGAAGCCAACAGCAGTTAACAGTGTTAAAGGGTATATCTCTTTTATTAAACAATCACTTACTTACATGATTCAGAAGATCTCAAAATTGTGAATTTTCATATTTAATATACCTTTAATTCTAGGATTCTTGCTGATCATTAGTTTGTTTAAAAGAGTCAAGGAAGGCTCGGCGCCTGCGGCTCAATCGGCTAAGGCACCAGCCACATACACCTAAGGTGGCGGGTTCGAATCCCCAGCCCGGGCCCGCCAAACAACAATGATGGCTGCAACCAAAAATTGGCCGGGCGTTGTGGCGGGCGCCTGTAGTCCCAGCTACTTGGGAGGCAGAGGCAGGAGACTCGCTTGAGCCCAGGAGTTGGAGGTTGCTGTGAGCTGTGATGCCACAGCACTCTACCCAGGGGGATAGCTTGAGGCTCCATCTCAAAAAAAAAAAAAAAGAGTCAAGGAAAAACTAGACACAGTATGATTTTTCTTTCTTTAAGCCAGTGTCAGGCTTTACACCAGTCAAAGATCAATGCATTTAATCCCCCATAGTATAAATGAAGCTTATTTTCTCCCCTTTCACTGGAGTTCACTCTGTTAAGGAAACTATAAGTGCTCAAAAAGTAATTTTCTCACTTCAGGCTAGCTATTTCTTTACTGTAGTTTAAACAACTTTGAAATGAATCTTTGCATCATTCATCATAAATAATTTATCTTAATAAAATGTCAATCTTTACCAATGACAGGAAAGCACCTGGTTTTACATGAGCTGGGTGTATTAGCTCAGTGGAGAAAAAGTGATGTTTGCTGATGAAGGCCATATACTCGATGCATAATATAAGACCCATCTCATAAATGCAAGATTTGGGCAGGACTCTATCAGATGGGAAAGGGGAGGGCAAGTGGGAAGACGTAATGCTATCAGTCCTGCTAAAACAGCCAAAGATTCGTGCTGTAAAGCTGCTGTCTCATAGCATTATTTTTATGTTGAGAAAAGGCACACCATAATTTAGAAAATAAAGCCACAGTCCATATCATCAGGTTCCTGTCAACAAAAACATAGCAACCAGCTGGTGTATGATTCATTTTTCACAAGAGTATTTTTAGATTTGTTTTGACTTGTGTTCCAACTGTTCCAGGGTAGATTTTGAGAAATAAAAATTAGTGCACAAAAGCAGAGAGTAAACAATGAGTGGAGTGCTTAGAATCAACTTATTACTGCCCATTAATAGTTCAGCAGTCACCACTTATCACGCTAGAGAGAAGAGAGTGATCTTCATTCTTTGAACACATTCTCCTGGAAAATTCCATTTTTCTCATTGTTTATAATATACATTACCCAATCTGAAAATTGAAATTACAGTACTCAAATTTATCCTTCCCTGAGACTGTTGGTCTTTAAGTAACAGGAGCACTTATTAAAGAAAAACCAACTAGCATTCATGCTTTCATTCACAAGAGAATGTGTGATGTATACTTCAGACACTGGTTCAATAACTAGTTTCAGGCCAACCACTTCATGTTGGATAACTAGAAAAGCTGGACAAAATAAAATAAAAATCTGTGTGAAGATTCCAGAAAGATAGGAAACCCAGGAAAGTGAGCCCAACATTTGACCTGACTTTTCTTCCTGGAGACATTTCCCAGTCAGACAACAGAGACCGGGACTCAGACAGTCAGGACAGAGGCCATCAGATGAAACACTAAGCAAGGACTGGCACAATCAAGGAAATCAGGGGAGACAACTAAGGCTATTTTCTTCTAGCAAAAACAAAGGACCCTAATAAATACTCAAACTTTTAGTTTGAATCCCAGAGGGGCTCTATCATAGAGAAAAATGTGTGAGAAGTAGACCACCCTCCCACAGAATGAGGCCTGGCTTCAAATTATCTCAATCTCTGATTTTACTAAGGACCCACGCCTCTGGGAAAAACAAAAGTAAATCCTCTCTTGAGGAAGATAACATCATGTTACCATCAGTCTCAGATTAACTGCAATTATACATACCAAATATCCAGCACGCCTGTAAAAATAACCAGGGACACAAAAAGACAGATGCTAACTGAAAATTGAGAGATAAAAACAGATACTAAAGAGATTTCCAAGTGACACCGATGTTAAAATTTATCACGCACAGACTCTGAACTAACTATGATTAATCCTTTCAAGAAATTGAATAAGAAAGAAGATTTCAGCAAAAAGCCTATGATAACAAAACATTATATAAAATTGTAGAACTAAAAAATGCATGATTGAAACCCATGAACGGGTTTAGCATGAGATAAGAGACAGATAAAAATAGTATTAGACACCTAAAAGACAACTTGGAAGAAATGTGTCTGAGAGGAGCCTCAGGATAAAAAGAGTAGGATAAAAGAGTAGGACATTCATAAGAGACCATTGAAGGCATATGAAATGCAATGAAAGGGCAAAGCAAAGTGATGCAGTAGGGAGTGCTTACAAGAGAATCACAGTTCAGTTGACAGTGAACTTCTCAGCAGAAATACAAAGGCCAGAAGACAGGGAATAGCTCATAATGATTACAGGTGAAATAGATAAATTCTTAGAAAAACAACTTGCTAAAAGAGATGTGAGAAGAAATAAAACATCTGAATGGTGTTCTATCTATTATAGGAATAAAAGTTAAAACCTGCTGACAAAGGAATGCTAGGTCTGGATGACTTCACCCATGAATTTCTATGAATATTTATGGAAGAAATAAATTTCTTCACATATTCTCCCAGAAAACAGAAAAAGAAAGAATGCATTTCATGCCATTAAATGCGGAGCTAACCTGAATATCAAAACTCAAAGTGTATCACATAAAATGAAAATTATTGACCAAGCTCGTGAACATGGATACAAAAACCTTGAAGAAAATATTATAAAATCTAACCCAGCATTATAAAAAAGAACACACCAAATGAGATTTTTCATGGAACGTAAGACTGCTTTGACATTTGAAAACAAATCAATGTATCTCACAATATTAATAGAGTAAAGGAGGAATACATATGATCATATCAGCAGCATGAACTAGGTACAGTATGATTAGGCCAGTCTCAGGGTTTACACCAGTCAAAGATCAATGTGTTTAATCCCCTAGAGTATCCTATGATCATATCAGCAGCATAGCAAAAACACGTGATAAAAGCAAATACTAATTTATTCTTTTTTAAAAGGCACCAGGAACATATATTGGGGAAATAACACTGTCCTCAGGAAATGGTGGTAGGAAAACTAGAGATCCATATACTAAAGAATGATCCCGAGTCCTGTCTCTTATTATATATAAAAATCAGCACCAAATGGATTAAGGACTTAAGCATGAGACCTTAAACTATTAAAACTATCAAAATAAAACACAGGGGAAGTACTTCAGGACACTAGTCTAGGTAAAGATATTGTGGCTAAGACCGCAAAAGCATGGGTAACAAAAACAAAGACGGACAAATGGGACTACAGTCAACTAAAAAGCTTCTGCACAGTAAAGGAAACAATCGGAACCGGTGTTGAATGGGAGAAAATATTTGCTATTTCTCTATTCCTCTGATGAGGACCTAAAACCCAGAATATAGAAGAAATCCAAATTACTCAACAGTGAAAAACAAACACAATACCATTAAAAAGTGGACAAAGAACATGAATAGACATTTCTCAAAAGAAGACATGACATGTAAATAGCCAACAGGTATATGAAGAAATACCAGCATCACTAATCATCACTGAAATGCAAATCAAAAGCACAACGAAATATGACCTTACCCCAGGCAGAATGGCTATAATCAAGAAAACAAAACAACAACAACAAAAACCATAATGGCAAGGATGTGGAGAAGAGGAAACTCATACACTGTTAGTGAAAATGTTAAATTAGCACAGCCATTATGGAAAACAGTATAGAGATATTTAAAAAAATTAAAAACAGAGCTACTATATGATCTAGCAACCCCACTACTGGGTATTTATCAAAAGGAAAGGAAAAAGATGTACAAAGTGATACTAGCACCCTTGTTTATTGTAGTATGATTCAAATTAGCAAAGGTATGGAATCCTAAGTGTCCACCAAGAGATGAACAGATAAAGAAAATGTGGTGGCCCAGCGCCTGTGGCTCAAGGGGCTAAGGTGCCACCTAAGGTGGCGGGTTCAAATCCAGCCCAGACCCACCAAACAACAATAACGGCTGCAACCAAAAAATAGCCAGGTGTTGTGGCAGGCACCTGTGGTCCCAGCTACTTGGGAGGTGGAGGCAGGAGACTCGCTTGAGCCCAGGAATTGGAGGTTGCTGTGAGCTGTGAAGTCACAGCACTCTACCCAGGAGGATAGCTTGAGGCTCTGTCTCCAAAAAAAAAAAAAAAAAAGGAAAATGTGGTTTATATGGGTTCACAGGGGAATAATATTCAGCCACTAAAAAAATAAAATCATATCATTGCAACAACATGGATGGAAAGTGGGTGGGGAGGAGGAAGGAGTTAGAAGGATTAAGCCATGACTCTTCTTAAAGACTTCAATTCTGGCTCGGCGCCTGTGGTTCAAGTGGCTAAGGCGCCAGCCATGTACACTTAAGGTGGTGGGTTCAAATCCAGCCCTGGCCCGCCAAACAACAATGACGGCTGCAACCAAAAAATAGCCGGGTGTGTGGTGGGCACCTGTGGTCCCAGCTATGTAGGAGGCTGAGGCAAGAGACTCGCTTGAGCCCAGGAGTTGGAGGTTGCTGTGAGCTGTGATGTCACAGCACTCTACCCAGGGGGATAGTTTGAGGCTCTGTCCCCCTCCCCAAAAAAAAAGACTTCAATTCTTAATCCTATCACATTGGTCATTAAGTTTCAACACTTGAATATTAGATACATTTAAGCCATAGCAATTGCAATGGATGTGATTTAGTAGTTTCCAAAATGATATTTCATAGCATTGGTAAACAGCATCATTTCCATTTAATGCCAATGGAAAATTTTGCCAAAACAAATCTGATTTTTTTCTCACCTGATACTAGGCTTATCTCTAGCCAGTACTATGATATGCTAAGTGTAAGAAGCAGCCTTTTCTCTAGACACTGTACAGCTACCTGCCAGAAAATTTGTTGGAATAGTTTTGCAACTCTGTAATAAGCATGAGAAGAGTATACAATGCATCACTGTACACAAACATGAGTACTGGTCCTGCCTGATAGTTGAGCGTGCATTCCACAGTCTCCCTGTTTCTCCTCTTTCTGTGCAGACTAGGGTTTATATAATTGGATAAGGGTGAGATATTGTTTTCAAATGTAATACATATATATATTTGGAGACAGAGTTATTTTCTTACAGTTCTGGAGGCTGAGAAGTCCAAGGTCAAGGCACCAGCACTTAATTTTGGCTGGTGAGGGCTGATCTCTGCTTCCAAAAATGCACCTCACTGTTGTACCCTCTGGAGGGGACATGCACTGTGTTCTCACATGCCAGAAGGCAGAAGGGCAAGATAGCTGAATACTGTGTGGGCCTTTCCCAGTTATGAAGGATGACTCTTCATGGCCTAATCACCTCTAAAAGGCTTCAACTCTTAATCCTATCACACTGGTCATTAAGTTTCAACACTTGAATATTAGATACATTTAAGCCATAGCAATTGCAATGGATATGACCTAGTGTTTTCTAAAATGATATTTCACAGCATTGGTAAACAGCATCTGAATTGGTTCCTTTTATCTTCTGTAATAAATTATAACAAAAAGTAAAAGGATGACTATGGTTATGAATTCAACGTAAAATTCCAAGACTGTAATTCTGTCAATTGACCCTAGTGTTTTGTTATTATTGTTGTTGCTGCTGTAGAGTTGAATAAATAAATTCAGTAGAAATGCTTTTAGACTGCACATATTACAACAGTATTCCAGACCAGTTTTTTTTGTTTATATTTGCTAACTAAACGCTCTCAATCAACAAGTCATGAGAAATTAAGTGATAGGGCAGCGCCTGTGGGTCAGTGGGTAGGGTGCTGGCCCCATATACTGAGGGTGGGAGGTTCAAACCTGACCCTGGCCAACCTGCAACAAAAAAATAGCCAGGCGTTCTGGTGGGCACCTGTAGTCCCAGCTACTCGGGAGGCTGAGGCAAGAGAATCGCCTAAGTCCAAGAGTTGGAGGTTGCTGTGAGCTGTGTGACGCCACAGTACTCTACCAAGGGTGATAAAATGAGAATTTTTCTCTAAAAAAAAGAAAAGAAAAGAAAAGAAAGAAAGAAATTAAGTGATAAACAGAGATAACACCCAGATCTCATCTCACATAGTCATCTTACTAGCTAATGGAGCTGGTTACAAAGAAGACCCATCAAGAGGTGTCAGCGGGCACTTCTACTACACGGGTACATAAGTTAGCACACCCTCCCTCTCCTCCTGGAAATGAAACAAAAGCAAAAAACCAAAAACTATTTCAAACTCAATTTTTAGTATAACTATTAAAGTGAACAGAAATAATTTCCTTATACTGATGTGAAAGAAAAGTCAAAAAACTAGATGCCACATGGAAGGAAAGGCATAGCAAAGGCACAAACCGGTGGGGAAGGGCTCAGCAGGGCACAATTCAGAATGCACCATCAGAATATGTGCTATGCTGTGGACATAAATAGCTCACCCTAAAAGGGAAAGACCGTAACCATTCTTTGTAACAGTGGTTTGAGGAAATAGGAGTAAGTAAAGCCAGTAGCACAAACACTCTTAGTCTCTGTTATTGGTTCAGAGAAGCAGCAAAAACAGGGCAAAGGAATCATGTGCGAGTTCCATATTTGTAGGAAGCTCTCTTTCTTTGTGGTGGCAGAGATAACAGAGCCTTTGAATTATCTCCTCTTGGCTCGGCACCTATAGCTCAACCGGCTAAGGTGCAGCCACGTACACCTAAGGTGGCGGGTTCAAATCCCCAGCCCGGACCCGCCAAACAACAATGACGGCTGCAACCAAAAAATAGCCGGGCGTTGTGGCGGGCGCCTGTGGTCCCAGCTACTTGGGAGGCGGAGGCAGGAGACTCGCTTGAGCCCAGGAGTTGGAGGTTGCTGTGAGTTTGATGCCATGGCACTCTACCCAGGGGGACAGCTTGAGGCTCTGTCTCAAAAAAAAAAAAGAATTATCTCCTCTAGAAAACTAACCTGGTCCTGCCAGCTGGCTCATGAAAAGCCAATCAATTCAGTAGTAATATAAACATTTTTTAAAAGAAGTACATAATATTCCTACAAAGATACTATAAGAATCGATGTAAAAACCTTACTGAAACAATGCACTTTAATAAGAAAGACCGCAAATAGAAGTGCAGGGATTCAGAGTAATGTTGTGAAATAAACATAGATGAACTGTTGAGTTCGGCAGAATTCAGAAAGAAGCAGAAGAAAAGATTCATCACAAATTTGAACACAAAATTGGAAGCTCCATAAGGAGATGTTATTCTGAGAAAAACTTTAAAAATATACAGAGTTAGAAATGAGAAAAGAGACTGAAATGAATATTCAGAAAAATTAAAAAGAACTAGAGAGAGAAATAGAATAGCTGGAAGACCGACAAAGATGATTAAACAAGTTTATACTTCTAACTTTATGTCCCCAAGAGAAGAAAACCAAAGCAGTGAAACTCATAAATTTAAATATATAATTTAAGAAATGTTCCTGAAATTAAAGAAGACTGGCATCTACATATGACACACTTTTTGCCAGGAAAAAATTAATCCAGAAAGGTCAACACTGAGGTATATCACGGGAAATGCAAAAAAAAAAAAAAAAAAAAATCACTTAACAAAGGAATTCTATTACTTGGTCACAGAAAAATTTATACTAAATAATAGTAAAACATCATCTATGTGATACCCAAAGAAAGTAGAACCCACGATATATCCAAGCTGCCCTCAGAAATAAAAGCTACAGGTAAATTGTTTTCAACATGAAAAATCTTAAATATCATTCCTAACAAATATCCTTCCTGGAGATGCTTGTAGCAGATTGAACAGTAGCCAAGCCAGAGCTGATTGGGGTTCGCATTTGTGAACAGAAGGACTGGCGGTCAATAATGAGTGTGTTTAACTTTAAAAACAAGGCTGAAACCTACCGGGGATTAGAAGTTGGGGTGACAAAATAAAATGTAAATATTATACATCCTTTCAAAAACTTAAGAATGTAGAAAAGTGAGTGCACTGATAAAGAAAAAGAAAGACATTTAGTGCCTCACTCATAGGTAATAACTAGGAGTCAGAGGATCTTACCTAAAGCCAAAAACACCATGTAATAAAAGTCCAAGCATATTTAACAATACAAGAGTAGATACTACGAAAGAGAATATTGTTGATTAATATTTGGTAGCAGTGGAGGGAGGGAAAGAAAGAGAAAACACTACATTTCACCTAAGAGGTGATTAGAATTAGAATAACATATAACTAAAGAAAGAAAGGACTAAAGTTATTACCTAATCATATAAATATGGTGGCAAGTACCACAACACAAATACAAACATTCCTAAAAACCAAAACCACACATACATCACATACACACAAAGGAAACCAACAATTTAGTGAACAATGTAAGGAATAACTATCAATGTAGAAAACTCCGTGAGCTAAGGGACAAAACTAAAACCAAATATCTTCACTTACAAAATCAATTTATCTATTAAACAAAAATTATCTTTAGGCTATATTACAATGTGAAAACCAATTCTAGGATATATCTAGAAGCATGCAATTGGCAAAAAGATAAATAAATAAATAACAATATTTATAGGTGTCAGTCTAGCTGTAACTTGTAACTTGGAGACTCTCAGATTCCTTCTGAGTTCACTCATATGATGTGTTTGTTGGCTGGTCTCAGTGGGACTGAGGACCACAGTTCCTTGCCACCTGGGCTTCTCAACAGGGTTGCTTGAGTGTCCTCCAAACATGACACCCCCAGAGCAGGTGGTGAGAGAGAGAGAGAGAGAATACCAAGATGGAATCTGAAGTTGTTTATAACCTAATCCATTGTATAGCCAAGAGAAAGCTGCACACTGTCACAGTGAGAAGCAAGTTCCAGCTAAGGGGATGTGGGGAAGGCTCTGGCATCACCGGAGGCTGAGGCTGAGACGGGAATGACTGAAGTGCACCCTTCCAGCCACTGTACCACCTGCTGTGTGACAAATGGCTCCTGGAGCTCTTCACTGCTCAGAGCATCTGAAAGATGCAGCACATGGTCACTACAAGGGGCATCTTAGAGCTTTGGCTAGAGGGTGCAAGGACAGAGGGGCTTAGTTACAGCCCTACCTAAACCCTGAGTCCTTGCCACTGTCTGCACTGGCCAACCTCTCATCACTGTAGGGCTTTCTTTATTGGCAGGAAATGATAGAGTGACCCCAGGGGTAATCCTCCAAAGAAAGCCAGAGTTCCGCCAGCAATAGTAGGCACCACGCCCTGCTCCCACCAAGGTGACCAGCTGAAGGGAGAAGGCTCTCAGTGGCTGTCTCTCTTTTCTGCTGCCCTTCCCTTCTCCTGCCAATGTTTCCCGGGATAACCTCTTAGGGAAACTGTTAGCACTCTGTCTCAAGATCTGCTTCCAGGAAACCCAAACAAAGGTAAGAGTGGAGTGTCCTACCTCCCAGGAGCATCCTGTAGGGCCACAGGGTACACTTTCACCCCACTGTGGGCATCTCCAAGCTGAGCATCTGGCCAAATATGACATTTCCTTTTCTCCCATCATTGTTCAGTCAGTGGCCCTTCCTCAGACATAAGAGACTGAAGCAAGGCCAGACACGGTGGCTCACATCTGTAATCCTACTACTCTGGGAGGCTGAGGTGGGTGGATTGCTTGAGCTCAGGAGTTCCAGAACAGCCTTAGCAAGAGCAAGACCCTCATCTCTACTAAAAATAGAAAAACTAGTTGAGTGTTTGTGGCGGGCACCTGTAGTCCCAGCTACTCAGGAGGCTGAGGCAAAAGGATTGCTCAAGCCCAAGAGTTTGAGGTTGCTGTGAGCTATGATGCCACGGCACTCTACCTAGGGCAACAGAGTCTTGTCTCAAAAATAATACAAGGCTGAAGCAATGAAATGATCTCTGTGAGTGCTGCAGATGCACAACTGAATTGTCTCCAAAGGAGAAAAGCAAGAAAAATAAGTAGTTATTACTTTATGCCATTTAATCCTCTGAAGGGCTCCAAAAGCCTTGAAGAAAAAACTTGCCTAATCTCTGCGTCCCAATTTATACTACACAGCAGGGAGTAATGATACCAAATCTAACAATATTATCTTAAAGCAGAGTACTCAACAAATATTGGTTGAATGACTACAGAAATCTCATTGATTGAAGGCAAGGTGAGATTTATAATTAGTTTCTCATACTTGCATATATCACATGAGAGATTTAAGCTAAGAGATTTGAAAACATCTGAGGAGCAAATCACATGGACTGATCAGTACTATGCATTATTCAGAACAGTAATTCAAGTGATTAAGTGTGGGCTAAGAGCTTAGACTGCTTGGGTTCAAATTCCAGCTCACTGAGTGACCTTAGGAAAATTACTTAACCTCTGGCTCTCAGTTTCCTCATCTAAAAAATGGGCAACTGGCTCAGTGCCTGTAGCTCAGCAGCTAGGGCACCGGCCACATATACCAGAGCTGGCGGGTTCAAACCCAGCCCGGGCCTGCCAAACAGCAATGACAACTACAACCAAAAAATAGCCGAGTGTTGTGGCAGGTGCCTATAGTCCCAGCTACTTGAGAGGCTGAGGCAAGAGAATCGCTTAAGCCCAAGAGTTTGCGGTTGCTATAAGCTGTGATGCCACAGCACTCTACCGAGGGCAACATAGTGAGACTCTGTCTCAAAAAAATAAAAAAATACAGAATAGATAACAGTGACAACTATTATGAAAGATTAAATAAGTTAATACCCACTGTTTGAATAGCACTGAGCAATTTTCCTGCCTTACTCAAGAATAGGGTTGTCTCCCCTGAACACAGAAAACATTCTGTTCCTACCCACTGTAGTGGGTGCCACTGCAGTGTAGGGATAAAATACAGGGTTAAATTTGAATTTCATTTAAACTAGGAATTTTTTTTTTTTTTTTTTTTTTGGAGGCAGAGTCTCAAGCTGTCGCCCTGCATAGAGTGCCCTGGTGTCATAGCTTGCAGCAACCTCTAACTCTTAGGGTCAAGCGATTGTCTTGCCTCAGTTTTTTCTATTTTTTAGTAGTGCCAGGGTCTCAATTTTGCTCAGGCTGGTCTCAAACCTGTGAGCTCAAGTTATCCACCTGCCTCAGCCTCCCAGAATGCTAGGATTAAAGGAGTGAGCCACTACGCCTGCCCTAGGAATTTTTTTTATATGTCTCATACCTTGCATGGGGCATACTTATACTGAAATAATTCCTAGTTCACCTGAAATACAAATCAAATTGGACATTCTTTTTTGTTTAAGTATGTTTTCCTAGTCTATCTCTAGTCCCTCTACTTCGTGGGGAAGGACCAGGTTGTACTTAACTTTATATTCTGGGAACCCAGAAAAGATCCTGGTCCCACAGTAGGCCTTTCATGAATCTTTGATAAATGGATGAAGAGAAAATACTTTCATCAAAGACAGAATATTCCCACCATTGGACATCTCCCAACCTTCAGGACCTGATTGTCAGAGTTAAGTTTCTTCCACAGAATCCACCAACGTGAATAGGTATATTTTGCTCTTTGGTTAATGCCAACAGGAGAATAAACAAGCCTGAATGCCACACTCTAATTACAGACATTTCCTGTCGTCTGGACAAAGGGCACCCTATTAGAGAACAGAGCCCGACACCCACTCAGCATTTAAGAGCTTTCTCTGTACCGTGCAGTGGGCTAAGAACAAGGGACTTATAATCTAAATGTAAAAGATAAAACATAGATAAACACAGGGAAAATGTTGGCATTGAGCTAAGAGAATTGGGGCCTTGAGTGTATCACACATTAGTTGAAAAGAAAAAATGTTTCTTGTTAGGAAGGAGAGAAAATTTCCACTGACTTGCACCAGCCTTATGAGTCTGCATTCTCCTTCCAGAATACAGAGTGCTACAGTTCAGGTCTCCAGAGCTCTGCTTCCTCCTGAGACCTCAGCAGCACAGCTGCTGTGGCTAAAAGGCTTGATATGAACCCTGGGCATCACCTGTCCTCATACCAACAATTCTTTTTCTTTTAAGGTAGATGCTGACTTCATTTTTGAAACCGGGCTCTTTCCTAAGATTTATCAAGTCAGGAAACTGTCACTATTTTGTCCTTATTCATAAATCTCTATGCTGTTTCAGAAATACTTGACCTTGGATTTTGTGGACCATTCTAGGAAAGGTAGAATGTAGCAAAGACCTGGAAGAAAAAAAAAGGAGAAAAGGGCCTTTGAGAATGGAGTGTGCCCTGGTTTTGCCATCAGAACTAATGAGCAGTCCCAGCCACAGCATCCCACCTGGGTGTCTAAGAGCAGGACTTGTAAAACATATAGTTGAATTTGGGAAGTCATTTCACTGGACGGGGCTGAGCCAGGGAAATACAGGCATGGAAACAAAAATAATAATCAGTCCCTCAAATGTAGCTACATGTGAAGACATGGGTGAGTTTCAGAGAAGAACAGAGAGGATTTCATGTGCTGCTATCTGGAGTTGATTTACTGCTGCGCCACAGAGAGTTGTACAGAGACAGACACAGGTCTTCAAATTTCCCCAGGCATTGTTCATCTTTTCCCATCACCAGAATAACTCATTATTCGTCTTCTAAGAAAGCGTGAAGTTCCGCAGGACTTAAATTTAATTAAATCTCAAAAAAATGGCCAAATTCAGTTATCCAATATTTTAATACATATGTAAAAGAGAAGCAGGGAATTCTTTCCCGGGCTGATTAAAATCATAGACGTTTCAAACCGGAAAGGCTCTAGGAGGACATCTTTTCCAACTTTTCATTTTTAGATAAAAAGAAACTGAGCCCCAGGAAGGGTGAGGATCTAGTAGACTCTGACCACCTCATGGGTACCCAGGGTCCCATATCAATGCCCGGCGTGGGGCTCCTAGACTTCAGTAAGGATTTGAGGGATGAATGCACAAGTCTTATTGATTGAAGCAAGGTGAGACTCATTATCGTTTCTCAGTCCTTCACATACCTTGTTTTGCTTCTTAGAGATTTCTTGTTTTCTCTTAAGAGAATGTAAGACCAAGGTGAATAGTATTCTAAATTTATCCTGACTCTGAACTTTGAAATAAAAGCTTTTCTTGAGCTATATTTCTAACCTTGGCACTTGGGCATTTCAGAAAAGTGAGAGGTCATGGTGTCTATCTGTGTGGCTGTTTCTGTGTCTCCAGGACATATATTTGCTGATCGTCTGTCTACGGGTAGCGGGGGTGGAGGGCACTCATGGACGGGAAGGCCCACAGCTAGTTGGAAGCAGAGTTGCCCGAGACACCTAGCCCCCCAACCGGGGTTGATCAACAATTCCCAGCTGCTTCTCAGCTGTGGCAGACCCGGATCTGTGCTCCCTACAGCAGCTGCTCCTGAGTGGGAGGAAACGGCAGGCAGCATTGGGACTAAATAGCGAGCTCATCAAACAGTTCCATCTTTATCCTAAACAGTGTTGCATTTCTATGCTGATCCAGTCAGTCAGGAAAGGTGCCCTGCGGTGGCAATATGCCAGCCTGGGTGCTGGATCCCGTGGGGCAGGCCTGCCCTGGAAAAGCTCCCCAAATGGGGGGAGGGGTGAACTAACAGGCCCCAAACACTCCAGAGTCATGCAAGGAGGGAAATTCTGAGTAAAATATTGCACATGAATCGCAAAGAAGCGGGAGTGTCTAATAATCAGGGGAGGGAGGCAAAAAGCACACAGCAGGGACCGTCTCTCGGTTCCATGGTGAGATCTTACAAAATGCAAAGAGTGACTGATCCACTTAGGAGGGGGCAGGGGCACCCTGGAATCTGGTTTCACACATCTCTGCACTTCATCTCTTGGGAGAGCAGGAGATGCTCTCCTTACTGTAGGAGTTAGGAGAATAATCTTACACTTACCAATTAGGACTTGTGTTCCTCCAGACCAGGATTTGGTTTAAGTTTCCTAGAACTTCCCGTGGAAATGCTTTCATCAGAAGGAAAACCTAAGTCACCGCCACGTCAAGCTACACAGTGAATGCTCACTGGTGCGGAGGATGTGCTGGGGGAACAAGACCCCGTCTCGCACTATCTGCCACTGAGCCGGCAGATAAAACCTAGAGCACATGCACGGTAGCACACATGGTAACACACATGTGGTAACACACGCATGCAGCAACACACATGTGTCATAACACACACACATGTGGTAATGCAGGGGACACTTCCTACCATACACCTGTAGCATAAGAAATGCAGCAGATCTTTAGAAAAAGGCAAGATCACTATCGCCTGGGACATCCTTGCATTCACTCAGCCACTTTATTGAGGCTGTACTGTGTACCAGACACTGTTCTAGGAACACGGGATGTGAGGATGAGCAAGACAAAAATCCCTGATCTTATGGAATGTCCTCTCCAGGCTAAGAGACAGACATTACAAACAGAGGTGCATCCTCTAACGACAGGTGTATGTGCAGTGAAGAAAATCTAGGCCGGGCTAGGGGACAGAGTGTGGTGGAGGTTTAGGGAGACTGCTGTTTAGACAGGACAGTCAGGGAAGCCCTGTGAGAAGGTGACATGGGAGACACGACCTAAATCAACTGAGAGAGTGAATATCTATGAGAAGAAAGGACCCTACAGAGGTAACTACAGCTGTCCTGGTTTGTGGGAGGAACTGCAAAGAAGTCGTGCAACTACAGCAGGAGGGCACGAGTCGGATTCAGTCCTGGATGGGCTGCAAGGTGACTGCAGGTTTAGAAGGATTTTGTCATATCCTCTGCTCAAGATTCTTCAGAGATCACCCTGGGGGCCGTGCAGAACTAAGTGCACGAAACTGGGTCTGGAGTGGGGTGCGACAGAGGGACAGAGGCAGGGCTGGAGATACACACATGAGTATCATCACGTATAAGTTGTATTCTAAGTGTGCACAGGCCTGGGTAAGACCAGAAAAGTGCAGAGAAGGGAACCCAGGCACTGTACCATGGAGAAGTCATGGGGAAGGGAAGGAGCTGGTGAGACCCTTAGAAGGGCAGCTGAAGAAAAAAAAGAAGAAACAGGAAAGCACAGCATCTAAGAAGCCAAGGAAAAAGACTGAGAAGGAAGCCATCGATAAATTGTGTCCAAAACTCACCAGGGCATTGAATGAGACGAGGACTCAGAGGTCCCCAGGGGTGGACTAGACAGGTTTGAAGAATAGAGTGCCACTGCCTGACAATTGTGTGGCAGACAGGTCAAGGGAAATGAAGACCAATAGCTGGGCAATATTGCTCTAAAGGGGAACAGAGAAATGGGATCCTGGTTGAGGGAGGTGTGAGGTCTAGGAAGGGTTTTTTCTTTTTCCTACTCAGAATTATTGCAGCATATTTGAATGCTTAGGGGAATAATTCAGCAGAAATGAAAACTATATTTTTCATGAGTAAAGGGGAGTACTTGCTGGAATAGATCTCCTACGCAGGTGAGTGGGAATGGGGCTGCTGGCCTTTGATAGAAGTAGGCAGCATCCATTCGTAGATACTTTGACAGATACGTGGGTACAAAGAAATGGATTATTCTCTCTGCCTGTGTTTTCTCTGTAATGTAAGAAATGAGGTGATTAACTATTAAGCAGAGGCTTAAGTAGAGAGAAGATGTGGGTGTAAATTACCAGAGAAATGCGAGATTAGAGCTGAGAGTTGATAGAAATTTGGAGTAATAACTTTAAAGTGAAATGAGCCAGGGACACCTGACAGAGAGATGAAATTTGAGTTGGCCTCAGAGGTAAGAATAACACTCAGCTTAGAGAGACTTAGGACACTGAGTCAAAAACAAAAAAGTTAGAAATGTACTCCTAAGTACCTTGACATCCAGTACAACTGTTCTTGTTCACAGTAGCAATAAGTACTAGCTCAGGGCTTCTCTGGGCCACACTGGAAGAAGAGTTGTCTTGGGCCACACATTAAATACACAAACACTTGAGCAACAACAACAAACAAAAAGATC
The DNA here is from genome assembly GCF_000181295.1 of Otolemur garnettii. Taxonomy (NCBI): domain Eukaryota; kingdom Metazoa; phylum Chordata; class Mammalia; order Primates; family Galagidae; genus Otolemur; species Otolemur garnettii. The sequence continues at coordinate 1,777,160 of NW_003852474.1, forward strand.
AGGGCATAATTTTCTTGATATCTACTACCGCAGATAAGCAAAAATGTCCTCACATAATAATCCTAATTATGCAATGACCTATTCAGAGAGTCCTTTAAAGTCATTGAGGAGAACCCAAGTTTGGACTCACTGATATAGAAAATGTACATATCTAAGGAATAAAACATCTTTGGGGTTTTAAAATAATTTTTATTATAAAAGTAAAAGAAAAGTTGGTTCAGCAACCATAGCACAGTGATTACAGCGCCAGCCACGTGCACTGAAGGTGGGGGTTCAGATGCAGCCCAGGCAGCTAAACAACAATGACAACTGCAACAAAAAATAGCCAGGCGCTGTGGCAGGTGCCTATAGTCCTGGCTACTTGGGAGCCTGAGGCAAGAGAATTGCTTAAGCTCAAGTGTTTGAGGTTGCTGTGAGCTGTGACATCACAGCACTCTACAGAGTGAGACTCTGTCTCAAATAAATAAATAAATAAAAGAAAAGTGGGCAACATAAAACTAGTGAGATACTGGACATTGTATCTGAGAAACTAATGCATCGCTATCTGATGGGATGGAAGTAGTTGCAGTTCTCAGTGAGTTCTCAAGGTGCTCAGCACCTATTTTGCTTCTAATTTTACTCTTCATATGCTTCATTCTTGAAAATAGTTGCTCACAAATGACAGTGCTGCCAAAAAGTGATGACATGAATAAGGTGTGGTTGGGAAGTGAGGGATATTTGTCTCTGGGAAGATGAGACCTATGAAAGTCTGGTAAGGAGATATGATCAAATTTTTCTTTAAGTTGAAAGCCAGTTTGTAGCTCTCTGCATTCCATTTGAAAATCGGCAGGTAACATATTTATGTCGACTTAAAAATGGAGTCGCAAATAGGCAAAAAGGTTGATTATTTCCCTGGAATTCTTGAAATTAAAACGCAAGGCTGCATATTTTTCACTGTTCACAGGACACGTTCAGCTGATGTGTCAAAATGCATAAAATTGTATCCCATAATTTGAGCTAGCCATAATTTCAGTTTCATTTGGAATGCTGTTATGGTTTGAAACGTTGCAAATTGTTTTTCACCTTGAAGACGCATGTTTAACTCATTTAAATGAGCAGTAAAATCCACTAAAAATGCTAAATCTGTAAGCCAGTTTTCATCATCCAGTTCTAACACAAATGTGGTTTTTGATGACTTATAACATGTTGCAAATCATAAAATCTTTTCAACATTTGGCCTTCCCTTAGCCATCTTACTTCTGAAATGTAAATGACATCACCATAGTCAGCATCCATACTTTTAAGGAATTCCTGGAATTCTGGAATTGGTGATGATTTAATCCCTTGGCCCTTCTGAAATTCTTGATGATGATTTGCATGATGTTATCCATTTTTAAAGCTTTTGCACATAATTACTTTTGATGTACTATACAATGATATGCATATTTCATCAAATGTGAATTTGGGGCAACAATTGCATCATCCCTATTAATTTCACAAGTCCCTCTCTATTACCTACCATCACCAGGGCACCATCAGTAACTATGCCAGATATGTTGACAATGGGCAAAGAAAATAGTTTTACATATATTTTTATAGCTTCATAGAAATCTCTTGATTTAGTTGTATCTTTTAAAAGCACTAAAGAAGCCATTTCTTCAGTGATATTATATCCTTCACCAATACCTCTAATAAAGATGGCAAGTTGAGCTATACTTATAGCATCCGTGCTGCCATCCATTTGCCAAAGCATAAAATCTTAAATTAGCAGCTTTACCTTCCAAGATTTTTTTCTATAGATTTTCCAATTTCTTCAATTCTCCTGGCTATAGTCTGATGAGACAAACTGATTTTAGATATTTCTAGAAGACGCACACCATGTAAAGGATACAGCTTTGGGTGGCACCTGTAGCTCAGTAGGTAGGGCAGCGGCCATATACACTGAGGCTGGTGGGTTCGAACCTAGCCTGGGCCAACTAAAACACCAATGACAACTGCAACAAAAAAATAGCCGGGTGTTGTGGCAGGCACCTATAGTCCCAGCTACTTGGGAGACTGAGACAAGAGAATCACTTAAGCCCAACAGTTTGAGGTTGCTGTGAACCGCGATGCCACAGCACTCTACCGAGGGCAACATAATGAAACTCTGTCTCAGAAAAAAAAAAGAAAGAAATATCCCCTTTTGTTCAGGGCAAATTTTATCTGCTGTGCTTTCCATACATGGCATAATAAGCTCACCATAAAGAAATGGTTTTGATATTTTGGCTATCAATTATGCTAACACATAAGGAGCTTTTACAATGGACTCCATTGGAGTTGTAACTTAAAAAAAAATCATTGAGAAGACAGACTTTTTTCAGTTACACTATTTTTGTCTTTATGACACAATCTTTCATATTCATTGAATTTAGCAGCATGTTTTTGTACCTAATGCCTCTTCAAATTATAATCTTTGAAAACTTGCACAAATACCCTACAAATTAAGCAGAGTGCCTTATTATTTGCCTTGACAATAAAGTAATCATCTGTCTACTTTTCATTGAATGATCTTCCTTCATTCATAATTTTTCTTTTGGCAGGGTTCTGTTTCTTTTGAGATGTTGTAGAAGCCATGCTGGGATTTATAAAAATAATAGATAAGGTACTGTATTTAGTTTTATTATGAAAATTAATTGACAGGAAAACAGAAAGCAAGGTTTGAGCCCTTCCACATCTTGGCTGTTGGTTCAGGGAGAGGTGGAGTAGTAAAGCATGGCGGGTGATGTCAGAGGTGCTGCTGAGGTCTAGAAGTACATTAAACTCCACTAAGAATGCTCATTTGACTCCTAAATAACATTACACACCCACCATTGCAATGGTATGTTGAAATATTATTGATAATTGCTGCTTCACCAAGTCACCATGTGCACATGTAACATCTGATGGTGTCAATGCAACTGTCCAAACTTAGAAGATAACACACTGGAAGATGCACACCATGTAAAACTGAAGCCACACATGCATATAACTAGCGACAGCATACGTACATTTATTTTATATGACATTGTGACACCACATTGTCATCTACCATGTTCATACTAGAGAACCAGGCAAACTTGCAATCAAGTTCCACCAAACAAAATCACAAAAAGTGTTAAATAAGTTTACTATTTTGTATTGGGCCACATTCATAGCCATCCTGGGCCACATGTGGCTGCAGGTTAGACACATAGCACTAGATAAATATCTGTTAGTTCAGTGAATGAGTCAATGCCAAGGTCTCTTCAGAGAACAGTGCATGTGGCCACTGTAGCTAGGAGTTCTTTAGGAGACATCAGGGTGAAGATTGGAGAATAGATCAGAAAAAATTCAGGAAACACTCAAATGTCTAGATAAAGGTTTGGGTTTAAACCTTCAGGCCAACAGAGAGCCACTGTCAATAACTGCTACTAACTCAAAGGCAGTACAAACTTGGTTGTGGAAGTTCTGTACTTCAAAGAATATACAAGGTATATTCAACAGTATATACAAGAAAGTAGTTATTCTTAAACAGTTCGACACTACCCAGCCCACATAAAGCTGGTTGTATTCTTCAGGGTCAGGTCTAAAAAGGAAAGGTCTTACTTGGGAGCACAACATTCTTATCTAATAACATTATTATTATTGGGGATTCATGGAGGGTACAAAGAAGCAGGTTACACTGATTGCATTTGTCAGGTAAAAGTCCCCCTTATAAATGTGTTCCTCCCCCAAGAGGTGTGCCAAACACTGTGACTCTCCACCCCCTCCTTCCCTCCCTCTCTCCACTCCCCCATTCCTATACCCCTCACCATGTACTAGGTCATCAGTTGTCCTCATATCAAAATTGAGTACATTGGATTCTTGCTTCTCCACTCTTGTAATGCTTTACCAAAAAGACTATGTTCCACCTCCATACAAGTTACTACAAAAGATGTATAGACTCCATCTTTTTTAGTGGCTGAGTAATATTCCATGGTATATGTACACCACAGCTTGTTAATCCATTCCTGGATTGGTGGGCATTTAGGTAAAAAATGAGCATCTTAAAAATGAACATATCTGGCTGGGTTCAGGAATCCACACCTATAATCCTGGCACTCTGGGAGGCCAAGGCAAGTGGATTGCTTGAGTTCAGGAATTCCAGACCAGCCTGAGCAAGAGTAAGACTCTATCTCTAAAAAAAAAAAAAAAAAAAAAGCCAGGTGTTGTGGTGGATGCCTGTAGTTCCGTTTTCTTGGGAGCCTGAGACAAGAGGATAACCTAAGCCCTAAGCCCAAGAGTTTGAGGTTGCTGCGAGCCATGTTGACACCAGCACTCTACCCAGGGCAACAGAGTGAGACTCTGTCTCAAAAAAAAAAAATGAACATATACACTTGGATCTTTTTCTGAGCTACCATAGGGATCAGAATAGAACAAGAAACCATTTTCATGCAGCTCTTCAAAGTAGAGGGAGAAATGTGGGTCATAGGGCAACATGAACCCACATCAAAAACTATCCTCATCCCTCCTTTCTGGGTCAAAGGGGCCTCCGAGTGGTGATTCATAGACAACATGTGTCTGCCAAACTATGTTGTCTCCATGGTTTTAAATGACATTTAATTGGTTTTCATTTTAACTCAATAGAGTTTCAGGGAGGAGACTGTTGTTATTAAAAATTTAGGAAACCTTTTCAAAGGGAACCTATTCCAAAAAGAGAAGTTAGTCATGGGAAACTCAAGCCTCTGACCTGGGGAACACTTGTGTGCCACAGCTTTCATCCAGAGGCACCTACAGCTCACAGGAACATCATCATCATGCCAGGTGAGCAGAGTAGTGTGATGATCATCACAGTTGGAATTCAAAGACCCTTCCAAGACATTCTTGCTATAAAGGTGGTCAGAGAAATGAGATCACAGCTGAGTGAGAGGTCAGGCTCCTAGCCCTAAACAAATATGGTGATTTAGTGTGGGGAGGGGCCTGAGAACCCTCCCACAGCCCAGCCAATGAGAGGTCCTTTCTACACAACTCTCTTGGAGTTAAACCCAACCCACAGGACAAAAGCACTCAGGCACCATGTTTGGGCAGGAAGTTTAAGAAATGGAAAAAGCTGTTTTTATTTGTACAAATAATCAACACATTGAACCCTATAATGGCATAAATGTATTTATAATCTATGTATGAATTATTTAATTAAACAAACAAAAAAAAAGAAATGGAAAAAGCAAAAGAAATCATTCAGCATGTCACTATAAATAAAGCTACCAAATAAAACACCACAATGAATAAAACTGAAGGTCTTTGAAAAAGGGAATGTTCCCCATGAGGTGTGCAGCCCTTTGCCAGGGACATTCACACTCAGCTATCCTCTTCCTCTGTCCCCTGGTGCCCTGTAGCCTGCACAGCAAACCAGGCAAATCCTCCTCCCTTGGAGGACACCATTCCTCTTATGGGCACCACCAGGTGCCCCTGGGAGGTACCTTGGGGATAGGTAGCAAAGGGACTGTGTTTCTTACCATCCTTTCATTGTCATGGTTATATATCTTCACTACAGAAAAATTAACAGTCAGAAAAATCTAGAAAACAAAGGCTCCCTGAGTCCCCTGACTCTCACCCTCCTGTATTTAACATTGTGTGGTATTATTTTCTTTTACTTGCTACTCTATGGATATTTGTGTTTTTTACCATCAACTCTTTTCAGATCCTATCATGCTTTTCCACATATTTTTATAGCAGGATCATTTTTCACATTTAAATCAGTTCCAAAATATTGATTCATACTCCTCATGGGTGGCAGTTTCCTCACTAGGTGCTAGTGATACAGAGAGCTTTAAAAAAAAAAAAAAAATTCTGGATCCCAGGAAATAACTTAGGGACAGAGTCTTATTTAGGTGGAGATGTACCTGTGTGAACTTTCCTGAGGCAGGATCCCTGTGCTTCTTCCAAAGGGACACAGATGGCTTCCTTTGTTCTTATTCTGAGACGATGGAAGTTAATTAGGAAATTTCATATAATAGGTAAACTGTCTTAAAATTGTCTAAGAAAACTGACTACAGTCAAAGAGAGCTACACCCTGTCTGAAACACTGACGAATGCCATTACCATGGGACAGCATTAGATATAATAGTAGCAACAACAAACTCTCCCCAGCATCTACCATGTGCCAGGCACTGCTCTGAGTCCTTCACTTATGTTCACCGATTCACTGGGATGGTTAATTTTATACATTACCTTCACTGGGCTAAGGGGTGCCCAGATAGCTGGTAAAACATTATTTCTAGGTTTGTCTGTGAGGGTTTTCCAGAAAAGATTAGCATTTAAATCAATAGATAGAGGAAAGCAGATCTGCCCTTGTCAATGTGGGTGGACCTCATCCAACCTGCTTAGGACACAGAGAGAACAAAAAGGTGAAGGAAGGACAAATTACATCTTGTGAGATGGGACAACCACATTCTGCCCTTAGACATGAGAGCTCCTGATTCTCAGACATTTAGATTCAAACCCAATCAACCACTGGCTTTTCCTGAGTCACAAGCTTGTAGACAGCAGATGATGGGCCCCATAATCATGTGAGCAATTCACATAATAAATCTCTGGTTCTCTGGAGAACCCTAAGTAATATACCCACAAAACCTAAAATATTTACTATCTGATCCCTTACAGATAGTTTGCCAAATCTGATCTAAAGAAAAAGGTAATATTCTCCCACCCCTACCCCACCACCACTGCCATCAATCAAGCATTTTTTTCCAGAAGATAATACTGCTCACAGTTGCAATAGAGACTTCCTGACTGGGAGATAGTTTTAAGCATAAATGTATACCTAAAAATAATTTTCCACTTAAGTGAGATCATATTATAGGTCCTGCTCTATAACTTGCCTTATTCATGCACTTGTCTTGGAGCTCTGCCAAAGTTATCAAAAACTAACACATCCTTTTCAGTGGCTACAGAGTATTCCATGGTGCACATTCAACCATTATTTATTTAATTGAACTGTCCTTACATAGGGAATGAGTTTTCCAGTGTTTTATAATTATAAGCAATATAACAAAGAATACTAAATGTATATTTCACACAGGCAAAAATACTTTTCTAGAACAAATACTTAGAAATAGTAATACTAAATCAAAGGGCATGGCCTTAAACATTTTATTTTGATACTATCAAAAGCACTTCATTCATTAAGAAGATATCAAAATTTAACATCCTAAAAACTGAATATACAGTATATATCCAGAAGGCCAAAAATCAAATTACAACAAAGATATTTGTATCAGAATGTTTATTGCAGCCCAATTCATAATTGCTAGGTCATAGAAGAAGCCCAAATGCCCATCAACCCATGAATGGATCAATAAATTGTGGTACATGTACACCATGGAATACTATGCAGCCCTAAAGAAGGATGGAGACTTTACCTCCTTCATGTTTATATGGATGGAATTGGAAAATGTTCTTCTTAGCAAAGTATCTCAAGAATGGAAGAAAAATTATCCAATGTACACAGCCCTACTTTGAAACTAATTCAGAGCTTTTATAGGAATGTCATAACCTAATTATAGCCTTAGAATATGGGAAGGGGGTGGGAGGAGGAGTTGAGGGGGTTGGATGGGGCCAGGGAGGAGATTGGTGGGGTCACCTCTATGGTTTATCTTACAAGGGTACAAGTGAATCTTTCTAAAAGCAGAGTACGAACATTTTAACTCAATAGCTAAGAAAATGACATGAAGGTTATGTTAACAAGTTTGATGAGAGTATTTCAAAATGTGTATGAAAACAGCACATGTACCCCATGATTGCATGTACACTGTTATGCTATAAGAAATAAAAAAGAAAGAAAGAAAGAAAAAAACCTGAATATAAAATTACCCATTCCCTTATAGGCTAAGGAATACTATATAAATACTATTCATTTTTCTTCATTCCTGCCAATATGATGGGTAAAAAAAATTTATCTTGTGATTTCTTCTGCCTTTTTCTGACTATGAAAAGGTGGCCATATTTAAAAAATTGTTTTAGCCATTTGTGCTTCTGTGAATGGACTATTTACAACTTTTGTGTATTTTTCTATAACAAAGTTTAAAGATGTATGTTTTGCTCATTCTGCACAGCATTTGTCATTCTTTTCAAATTAAAACAGTTGGCAACATTAAGAAATTGGAATATTTAACATTGATTAAATCCATATTTCCAGCTTCTCTCGCAAATGTGAAGGCTCTGACAACACTGTGTCACCAGTGGCAACAAAGAGCTAAAGCAGAAGGAAAGCTCCTCCTCCAGTGGGCAGGGTCTCCCATGGACCCCACAACCCTCTGCTCCTACAACAAGTCACTGATCCCTTCCAGGGAGCTGCCTAGTCTTGGCCAGCACTGGGGTTTGCAACTCCTGTTCTATTGGCTTCTTCACCTTTTGGTCTTAATGATTTTTGGAGCTCTTTGCATATATAAATCTATTTATGTGTCACATATATATATTACACTATTCTCTCCTATTAATTCCCTTTCTGAAAACTTTGTTCTTGCTATCTACTGGCACCCAGAAGTTATAAATCTTCCCATAGTGAAATCTGTCAGTTTATTTAATTCAGTAGAAGAACTGAGTATTGTAGTTGCTTAGAAAGTCTCCTCAAGCAAAGTTTACAAAAAATAGAATTTTCTGTATTTCCTTATAAATGACATTCTTATTATTATTACAGATTGACTATCCTTGAGTCAATTGCTTGGGATTAGAAAGGTTTCAGATTTTATGCTTTTTCAGATTTCAAAATGCTTTTGAAATATATATCAGTTGAGCATTCCTAATCCAAAAATCTCAATTCAGAAATGCTCCAATGAGCAATTATTTTTTAAAACTTTGTTAACATCTTTCATTTGTTATCTTGTTTAATCTTCAGTACAACCTCACAACCATTTTACATTTAAAAAACAATGTTTTATTGATGCATATAGGTGCCCATAGCTTTGAGATACATGTGATAATTTAATATATTCATATAAATTATAAAGCTCAATTTAGTATACTTGGGATATTCATCGCCTTAAATATTTGTCCCTTCTTTATAGTCAAGTTTTTCTCTTTTAGTTACTTTGAAGTGTGCAATAGATTACTATAAAATATAGTCACCCTACAGATTATCAAACACTAGGTCTTATTTCTTCTACTTGTAGCCATTAACCAACTTCTCTTCCAAACATCCTCCTGACCTCTGGTAACCTCCAGTCCACTCTATCATTGTGAGATCTACTTTTGTAGCTACTACATATGAGTTAGAGCATTTTGCAATACCTGTATTTCTGTGCTTGACTAATTTCACTTAATGTAATGACCTCTAGTTCCATCCACGTTGTATGAGACAAGATTTCATTCTTTTTTATGCTGAATAATACTCCGTTGTATATACATACCATATTTTCTTTATCAATTCATCCACTGATGGCTACTTACGTTGGTTCCATATTAAGCTATTATGAATAAGGACCCAATAAACATGGGAGTAGAAATATCTAGTCAATATATTGGTTTCTTTTCTTTTGGATAGACCCAATAATGGAATTGCTGGGTCATGTGACAGCTCTATTTTTAATTTTTTAAGTAACCTCCATAGTATTCCCCATAGCAGTTACACTAATTTACATTCCCACTAGGATGTAAGGGATTCCCCTTTCTCCACATCCTCTCCAGCATCTATTATTTCTGTTTTTTAGATAAAGCCATTTTAATTGAGGTGAGATGATATATCATTGTGGTTTTTATTTACATTTCTCTGACAATTAGTGGTTTTGAACATTTTTCATATACCTGTTGACCATTGGTATGTCTTCTTTTAAAAAATATCTATTTAGAACTTTGCCCATTTTTAACTGAATTATTTATAGCCAGCTCATCTTTGATAAAAGTGCCAAGAATATACAATGGGGAAAAGATAGTCTTCCAATAAATGGTGACAGGAAAACTGGATATCTGTATGCATAAAAATGAAACTAGACCACTATTCTTACCATACACAAAAATCAAATCAAAATGGATTAAAGATTTAAATCTAAGACTTAAAACCATGAGACTACTAGAAGAAAAACCGGAGAAACTCTCCAGGACATTAGCCTGGGCAAAGATTTTTCTTGTAAGACAAAAGCACAGGCAACCAAAGCAAAAATAGACAACTGGGATTAACATTAAGCTAAAAGTCTTCTTTACAGTAAAATTAACAATCAACAAAGTAAAGAGACAACCCATAAAATGGGATAAAATATTTGCAAGCTATTTATCTGACAAGGGATTAATAACCAGAATATATAAGCAGCTCAAAAATCTCAATAGCCAAAAAAAAACTATAACAGTAATTCAATTAAAACATGAGCATTTTCTCTGAACACCATGTTGGGACTCAAAGCATTTTGGATTTGGAGCATTGCGAATTCTTGATTAGAGATGCCCAAACTGTAGTATCATTACATGTTTGGTTCTTTCCTGTTTCTGGAACTAAATAATGTTTTGCATTTATTGTGACAGCCAATTTCCAATTTGATTTTTAGAGTATTTCATCATTTACTAATTTATTTGAAAGGCCACAAATAGGAATGAGCTCTCTTGTGCATTTTTTAACCAAACTGTATATCTGGAAGGTTATTCCATGTTTGCATATGTAGATCCACCTGATTTGTAATAGCAATATTAAATAATTCCATTATCCAATAAGACTATTTTGTAAGTTATGTAAACAGACCCACTGTTGATCAACATTTAGATTTTGTCTTGTGTTAGGGTCCTATAAATAGTGATGCAATAAATATCTATGTTTCATTGTACACCTATGTATGAATGTCAGCAGAATCAATTTCTGAGTTTAACTACCAAGTTTCAAAAGTATATGTATTCGGGGGAGCACCTGTGGCTCAAAGGAGTAGGCCACTGGCCCCATATATCGAAGTGGTGGGTTCATACCTGGCCCTGGCCAAAAAAAAAAAATTGCAAAAGCATATGTATTTTTGAAGAATATGACCTAATTGCCATATGAAGCTAGACTTACACTCCCACCAGCAATGGATGGCAATGGTGGAAATGCCTTTTCCCCATTCCCTGTGTATTATCAAACTTATTAATCTTGATGGGTCATCTGATCCATCTAGTAGATGAAAATGATATTTTTACTTATTTATGATATTCATTATTTTAATTCATATGTCTTTTATTTTCAGTGAGAGTTAGCACCCTTTTATGTGGTTGAGCCACTTGGATTTTTTTTTTAATACATTTTAATATACATTCTTTGCATGTTTTCTAAGATCTTTTTCTCTTTTTTTTTTTTTTTTTTTTTTTTTGCAGTTTTTGGCTGGAACTTGGTTTGAACCCACCACCTCCGGCATATGGGGCCGGCGCCCTACTCCTTTGAGCCACAGGCACCACCCCTAAGATCTTTTTCTTATTGGTAATCTAATACTCTTATATGAAATGATTAAGTCTTCGACACATTCATGGCAAATATTTCTTTCTCTAGTTTATGGTTTGAATTCTAACTTTTTTTTTAGTTTAACTTTTTGCATTTTCTGCTTTGTTTAAATTTTTTAAAATGTAGTCACATGTATTACTATTGACTTTTTATGGCATCTTAGAGTATTATTCAAAAGACCATCCCATCTCTTAATATTCTCCTAATATTCTTTTTTTATTAATTCTCCCAAGCCAATAGTTATTTTTTACATTTAAACCTCTAATTCATTTGGAATGGATTTGGTATCAAGAGATCATAATCTTTTTTTGTTTTGGTTGTCTTAGCCATTTATTAAATAATCCATCTCCTCCCTAACTGCTTTAAAATTATCATATATCAAATTTTCTTAAAGATTTGGGGCTATTCAGGACTCTTCATACTATTCTATTAATTTTCCCATTCTTTTGCCAGTACCAAACTCTTTTAATTATTGTGGCTTTGTGATTACACTGTCACAACTCAGAGACTGGAAAAGGGAGCTCTGATCCTTGAGTCTGTATTTAGTGAACACATTCTGTCTCGGTTTTAAAAAAGACACAAAGTTTAGATCTCATCCCTGACTTTGTGAAGATAAGAAAGAGGCTGCTGCCCTTGTCCTCTAATCCACAACTCAGTAATGCTTCATGCTGTAGGTCAGAGGCACTCAACAAACACTGGTTAAAGAAATTGTGAATTATGGGGAGTGAAAGGTAAGACAGCGACCTGCCTTGGGAAAATCCCAGGCCATTTCCTGATCCTCTCTTCTCCAATATGGATTTCTAGGGGCCCAGGTAACACTCTTCCTTTACCCTCTGAAGTTTCACTAAAAATCACTTAAATTAATCAGATTAATTTCTGCCCCATGCTGAGTTCCCTCTCGGAAAAATCACAATTATATTCTTTTTTTGTTTATTGTTGAGGATTCATTGAGGGTACAGAGAACCAGGTTACACTGATTGTATTTGTTAGGTAAAGTTCCTCTTGTAATTGGGCAGGAATGGAAACAAACTCATATTATTATCACCGTTTATTGCAAACACACTGCCCTCCTAGGTTAGCAAAAGTAGAACATCCACCCCAAAGCATGACTCAGTCTCCCTGTTATACACTCCCTATAAGAAGCAAACCACTTGTGAGAGATAGTGTCCGTGTCCTTGGGTTGAAGTGTCGACTTTGTAGTTTAAATTGTTAACTTTGTTGTGCTTTGTTCATTAAGCCTCATGATCATTATCTGGTAATTTTATCAGTGAAAATGTCTAAAAAGAGAGAGAGATTAGTAGAAGAAAAGGCATACAGATTTATTAAATTGTAGTTTTATGTGACACAGAACTTTTAGAATGAAGACCCAAAGATAACAGGAGAAACTGTCCATTTTTCTGCTTAGATTCAACAGAGTATACACAGCTATGTAGAAATGACTGGATCAAAAGGGTCTGAGTCAGCGCTATAGACTGAGTGGGGAAACCCAGCCAGGCCTAGGTTCTTCCTAGCCTCTCCATGCAGCATTTCTTCCTTCTGGGTAGGGGCAGGAACCTTTCTGCAAGGGGGGATGAGGGAGGCTCATGACCTATAATCAAATAAATTAGGGCAGATTATTTCTTCACGGCCAGTTTTTACATGGAAAGTCAGGGGAAATCATAGGATAATATTTCTAGGTTTCATTGTTGGCTTAAGTAAAACAGGTTTTGCTTTCTATGACCCACCCTGAGGTACAGGGATTCTAGTTAGCCTCAGAAGAGAATGAAAGGCCAGAGACAGGAGAGTAGAAGGAGGTCAGACAGAAATGCTTCTGAAACTTTCACTTTGGGGTATTGTTTCCTGAGGCCCTACAGATTATATCTTTATATAGGCTTCTAGTACATTTATTTATCTGCACCTGGCAAAACCCTTTTGAAGAGTTCCAAGATAAAGGCCACTACTTGACATTTCTTGCTTTGGGTCTGGCAACAGTAATATCCCAAGCTGCTCGTTTCATCTCCAAATCCTACGTGTGCAGTCTGTACAGAATATCCTAGGCAGCTGAGTCACCAAATTATTCTGATTGTGTCATTTGTTCAAATACAGAGAAAAGTTAAGCATTTTGTTCACTCTTCTGAAAATAGCAGTAGAGTAACAATCCACTTCCCCTAGATAATTGCCTTTAATAATGCCTCAAAGAGACAAAGGAGAAAACTTTCAGCTAGCTACTCTCTAGGGAATTCTGGACAAGAAAATCACACATTGTACAGGATTAATATTCTCCCATTTTTCCTGCAGACCTGCCATCAATCTCACTCCAAGCTTCCTTGGACAGATGTAAGAGAAATGAGTATCTTCCCAGCAGTCATGGGATGGAGGCTACAAGTGACATCAGAAATGAAAACACTGAAGTTGAGCTCCTTTTCGGGGAAGATCAGCAAGTGACAAATAACAACATGAAAGGTAACTGCCAGTGACTTACCTCCAGCAACCGAAGGGAAATTACACAGACCTCTGGCAGCTTTCCCTACTCAGAACTGAACTCACAGACTTAGCAGAGCTGAGAAACTCACTATAATAATGCTGAGGCTTTCTGGAAGTCTTTCGGGTTTATGTTTCCCTTCCCCTTCTTTTTTGGGGGGAGCTTTCCTCAAGTTCAAAGCATTTGCGAACTGGGTCTGTCAGTGAGAGGGACTAAAGTCAAACCTGGAGTCAGTAGAGTCAATTGGTATTTCCCAATATAGACATTCATCTAGAGCAACACATGATAGATAGTTTGCTGGCTGGCTGGCTGGATGGCTGGATGGATGGATGGATGGATGGATGAAGAAGCAGATAAATTAGATATATAGAAAGACAGATATAGTAAGATGGTGACAGAAAGAGAGGTTATACATTTAATATTTCAGATGCATCATCAGCTGGAAAAGGGATGAAAAGTTGTGAAAGTGTCACCGCCACAAACTAGTGATTCATTTGCTCAGCAGATATCAGCCAAGTTGGTTAGAGCAAGGAGGTTTTTATTACTTAGCGCAAGTAAGGAGCATTCTGGGGATAGCTCCCAAAGCAGTGTGTCCCTGGACAGGATGGTTGGGCTGGTTTTATAGGCATAGGGTGAGGAGGCACGAACTGATCGGATCTCACAATGATGTGATAGGGAGCGGTGGGGTTGGGGGGGCATGATTGCACTAGATCCTGTCACATAGTGTCTACTTCTTAATTCTGTCCCCACCTCTCAGGCCAAACACTTAGGTTCCACCCATGGTTGGAGGCTTGGTTCATCTGGGCATGCTCAAGTTACATGATCTTCAACCTGGGGGTTTCATGGCAATTGGAAAACAAATCACAGCTTTGTGACTAAAACGCACCTAAGGTAGAGTGATCTGGTGCACCAAAAGAATCAGAGGAAAGTATGAAGGAGGCAAGAATAAGACCATGAGTGGGGAAGAGGGTCTATAAGCTGTTGAGGCACTGTGTGTTGAGGCACTGTGTGATGTAGACTTTAATCATAAAGTTAGATTTTACTCAACAACAGAGCTTTTATAGTACAGCTCAATATTTTAATCCTACAAGGTACATGAGGTGGTAGAAATACACTGGCAGCCCCCCTCCTACCTCTCCCCACATGCACCCCCCACCCACCCTTACCCTAGGCTCCCACTCAGTGCTTTAGAATTTGGTATTTGTCCTCGATTGTCTTCACCCCTCAAGTACATGTCTATATATCCACATGCAATGTGTAGTATGCCGACTCGCTTCCTATTTTTAAATTCAACATATAATTGAAATATACCTATATTTTTATGCCTATCTATGGTTCATTATTTTCACTGGTTTGTGATATTACATTATATGAATAAACCACAATAAATTATCCTGTCCCCTGCTGAGACATTTACGTTGTTTCCACATTTTAACTTCTTGTAAACAATGATGAAATGAATCTTCTTTGATATTGTTCTCTTAGCATGTGTGTGAACATTTCCATAGGGCATAAAACCAGGATTAGAATTTCTAGGTCAAATAAAAACATAGTTTTTCAAGCCTCCTCTTAATAATAATTCTCTTGATTTATCTGTATATCATCAACAGCAAAAATGACTGAGGAATGGAGATAAGTAGCCAGTGACCACATTTTAATTCAACAGTTTATTTAATTCATTATAGACACTGCCCAGTCTTATTTCCATGTAAAGAACTATGAGGTTAGAAATACTTTGAGTTATAGAGCCTGCTAGAACAGGGTTAAAATAGATTGTGTTTCTCTGTAAGACAATACAAATTCTGATAGCCTTTCTAATTGTCTGACATATAATTCAATCATATTCTTCCCAGCCAAACTGTCATTTAAATATAAAGACAACCGCAGGGGACGGAAAATCTCTCTTCCTCACCCATTGCTGGTTCATGGTGGAAACCCCTATGAACCAGTGATGGGTGAGCAAAAGATAGATCAATAAGAGAAAAGTTTTAAATGTTTATTTAATAAAGTTTTCCATGACACAGGAGACCTCACAAGGAAATGAAAACTCAAAGAAACAATTAAACTTCAATAGTTTTACACTAGGTTTGAAGAAGCAGTGGACTGTCATGGAGAAATCAAAATGAACAAAGGGGTCTGACCCTATGGCGATAAATTGGGGAGTCCTCAGCAAGGCCTGGTCATTCAAACTCTTCTCTGTTTGGTAATGTCTTTTCTTCAGGCACAGGGAGAGAGCCTCTCACATGTGCGTCTTACGACCTGCTTCAGGGTAAAGTCAAAAAATGCTTCTTAGATTTTATGATGGACTTCAGGGCAGGAAGTGAGAATGGTCTTCCTGTTTCAGGTATTTTCTCTAATGCCACCATGCCATATTTGGGGGGAGCATTTTCCTGAACCCCATCGCAGCACTCAGGCATTTTTAAATGTGTTGTGAACCACAGCACTAAGGAGCCCTCCTAGAAGAACCATCTTGGAGACTAAAACCAGTGACTAAGAGATGACTAGAGTTAGCGTGGGAACAGACAGAACCCACTCAGACAGATCCCAACAACAAAGCAGTAGTGGCTTGGCACCTGTGGCTTAAGTGGCTAAGGCGCCAGCCACATACATCCAAGGTGGCGGGTTCAAATCCAGCCAGGGCCCGCCAAACAACAATGACGGCTACAACCAAAAAATAGCCGGGCGTTGTGGCGGGTGCCTGTGGTCCCAGCTACTTGGGAGGCTGAAGCAGGAGACTCACTTGAGCCCAGGAGTTGGAGGTTGCTATGAGCTGTGATGCCATGGCACTCTACCCAGGGGGACAGCTTGAGGCTCTGTCTCAAAAAAAAAAAAAGCAGTAGTAATTACAGTTCAATGTGTACACATTGTACAGGGACCTGCTGTACAAGGAGTATAAATGCAAATATCTAAATGTGGAGGGAGTCACAGAAGTAAGGGGCAGAATGTAAAATCATTTCCTTCTCTCGTGCATTCAGGATCCTGTAGATACTTTTTAGAGCCTATAGGAGCCAAGGGAAGCCAAGCTATTTAATGCTAATCATGGACCCAGTGGGGAAACTCAGCCAAGCCTGTCTGTCCAGATTCTTCTTGGTCTCTCTGTGCAGACTTCTCTCTGTGCATAGGGGAAGGCCCTCTCTGAAATGAGGTTCCCATGACCAACAATCAAATAAGGTAGGTTCAATTTTACACTGCATATTCTTAGGTTTTATAGCTGTCTTTAGGGGAAAGGGGCTCTGGTTTCTATGGGGTGAGAGACAGGAGGGCAGGAGACGGGCAGAGGAAATCTTTTGCGTCTGGAGTTACATCTGAGGTATTGGTTCAGCTTAGGGTATTGCTTTCTGAGCCCAAACAAGCCCAAAGGCAGTTTATGTCTTTATTCCACAAACATTCATTGAGTAAGTACCAGATGCCAAGCATGATGCTAAGGACTAGGAATAAGATGATGAAAAGAAGACACTGTCCCCACACCACAGTCATGAGTAGAGTGGAAGGGAAGAGAGACATCAAACAACAACACACAAATAAAACTAAATGATCCCACCAATTACTCTCCCTCCCCACTCTCCTCCCTTCCCTCTCCCCTTTTGCCTTCTTCTTGGGCTATAATTTCATAGTAAGACTGAGTACATTGGATACTTTTTCTTCCATTCTTGAGATACTTTGCTAAGAAGAATATGTTCCAGCTCCATCCATGTAAACATGTAAGAGGTAAAGTCTCCATCTTTCTCTAAGGCTGTATAATATTCCATGGTGTACATATACCACAATTTATTGATCCATTCATGGGTCGATGGCCACACCTACGGTACTTCTTACAAGAGTACATGTGAAATTTACTAAGTGTAGAATATAAATGTCTTAACACAATAACTAAGAAAATGCTATGAAGGCTATGTTGACCAGTTTGATGAAAGCGTTTCAAATTGTATGTAAAACCAGCACATTGTACCCAATCATTGCATTTATGTACACAGCTATGATTTAATAAAAAAAAAAAAAGACTTTGATAAACAGTATGCAGTAAAGGCACTGGAACTTTGAGGATACGCGTGTTAGGGAGAATTTGCCTCCTCAAGGGAGCTGGAGAAGGCAATCTTGCTGACTGGTACAGTCCTTCAATCAAGATCTACCTATAGGATAAGATAAGAGGTGATGAGAGGATGGGAGAGAAGGGGAGGAAGCAGCAGACACAGCAGCAGCAGGACAGGGCAGGTAGAAGATAGAGCCAGAGAGAAGCATCAGGGGCTGGGGAGCTTGGCAATCAGAGAGAAGAAAAATGCCACTATATAAACAGCATCCAGAAAATGATTCAAAGTCATCAAAGCAGCGATTTCATATCTGCCATAGTCTAGCAGTAGCTACCAAAAATGAGATAAGTGGCCCAATTTTTTCAACCAAAAAGTGACAAGGAAAAAACAAGAAGGAATAAAATAACCAAATATAAAGTGTGGGTTCTCTTTGGGTCTTTTTTTTTTTTTGAGACAGAGCCTCAAGCTGTCCCCCTGGGTAGAGTGCCGTGGCCTCACAGCTCACAGCAACCTCCAACTCCTGGGCTCAAACGAGTCTCCTGCCTCCACCTCCCAAGTAGCTGGGACCACAGACATCCGCCACAACGCCTGGCTATTTTTTGGTTGCAGCCATCATTGTTGTTTGGCGGGCCCTGGCTGGATTTGAACCTGCCACCTTAGGTGTATGTGGCTGGCGCCTTAGCCACCTGAGCCACAGGAGCCGAGCCTTGGGTCTTAATTAAAAAAAACTAACTATAAAATGATGACATCTGTGACACAACTGGGGCAATCGGAAACTGACTAGGTAGTAGGAAGGAGTTGTTTTTAGATGTGATCTAGCACTGGGGTTACCTTTTAAAATAAACGAGTCTTCAGAAGAGACATTCTGAAGCATCTGCAACAAAATGCTCAGATTTCTGAGATTTGCATTAAAATAATCCAGCATAGGGGGAGAGGAAAGAGGGGTTAGAATAAAAATTGAGAGCCAGTGGTGATGGTATCGGCTCTGAGAACCATTATACAGTTCTCCACTTTGTGAATATTTGAAAACACGGGGGAAGGACAGATACATTTCTACCCTTATAAGAGGGACGGTGGATTCTAAGAGAGAACAAGCTTCCGTACCTCAGTTTCCTCATCTTTAAAATGGGGCCAATTTTGATTTGCATTTCTCTGATAATTAGGGATGATGAGCATTTTTTTCAAATGCTTGATATCACCTAACCCCAGTGAGAATGACCCACATCACAAAATCTCAAAACTGCAGATGCTATCATGGATAGTACCCTCAATGAATCCCCAACAATAAAAAATCAATCAATCAATCAATGAATAAATAAAAATTTCAAAAGAAGGGGCTGATATCACTGCACTGTGCTAATGTGAGAGAATACGATACCGGAAAATACACACTGAAGCGAAAGGGTGACAGTGATGTTACGTGTGCTACCTCTTCTCAAATGGTACAGAAAAAACCAAATTTTATATGCTAAATTAAGTGGAGCCTAAAACTGCTTCCTTACATATTTAAAGTTTGCATAAAGGTATCTCCACACACAATGAACTATAACCTACCTGGATGTGTAAGCAGACACCACCTGCTCTTGTACCAACCACTGAGAAACCACTGGGGATGCCGGTTGCAAGCAGCCAACTGTTCAAACTGTGTTTAAATGAAACAAACACCCAGCCCCAGCCAATCCTGTTATTTCTATCCCTCACGTCCACTTTCTGTCCCTCACTTTCCTTTTTCCATTCAGGAATATTATCCGACCATGTTACTGGGATTGCTCTGAACCTACTCTGGTTCTAGGGGCTGCCTATTTTGCAAATCATTCTTTGCTTCGTTATACTCACTTAAATTTAGTTTGTCTTTTTTTTGAGACACTCAAAAAGGATCACACACAAGCTAGACTACCCGGGCCTCATGGTTCATTCATAGCAACCTCAAACTCTTGGGTTTAAGTGATCCTATTGCCTCAGCCTCCCCAGTAGCTGGGACTACAGGCACCCGCCACAAACACCCAACTACTTTTTCTATTTTTAGTAGAGACAGGGTTTGGCTCTTGCTCAGGCTGGTCTGAAACTCCGGAGCACAAGCAATCCGCCCGCCTCAGCCTCCCAGAGTGCTGGAATTACAGGCATGAGCAAATACACCCAGCCAATTTAAGCTGTCTTAAGTTTTCCTTCTGCCATATGTATCCAGACATAGAAAAAGAGAATGAGAAGGTAAATGTGACAAAATGTTAACATTCTTGGCAGTCTCTATATTATATTTGCAGCTTTTCCATAAATTTGGAAGCATTTCAAAATGAAAAGAAAAAAATACACATAAAAACAAAACCAAGATGGAGCTTTCATATCGAAAAAGTATATTCTTTAAATATGCAAAAAATAAAAATATAAAGTTGTGCTAATGGTAGCACCTCCTAGATGGCTCTATGAAGGCTTTGAGTTAATCCTTCAGGGTAGAACAGTGCCAGGCACTTGGCCACAGTCATCAACATGAGCTATTATTATAATCAGGGTTTTGTTTTGTTTTGTTTTGTTTTGTTTTGTTTTAACTTGATAGGAGATGGGAGCTGACTTGGCTGAGCATACATTCTTCGCCAAACAATATCGATTAGATATTTCATTGGTCTCTTCAGTCTAGGGAGTGTCATTTCTTTCATTTTAGTGACAGAAATGGCACCCAGGATGAACTGAATGCTCCCAGTGCCATCTAGTAGGCTGTGTGATGGTCAGAGTTCTGCGTGAGCTGGGATAGGCAACAGCTTTACATGTACGGCCCAGCACTAGTCTAGATATTTCTGGAAAGGTATTTGTGGCCCTCCCTGCATTCCCAGCCTGTTGTCTTGGCCTGTGGATTTCAGACTCCGGGTTGTGACATCAGCTCGGTCTGCCTAGTGGACTTCAGACTTGCCTTCACTACAATAGCATGAGCCAATTCCTTAAAATCTCTCCAGAGATGATAGACAGACAGACAGACATAGAGATATATATACCACTGGTTCGGATTCTCTGGAGAACCCTGACTCATACAAAGAAAGCCCAGGTGCCTCTGCCGTTAGCTTTGAAATGAATGAATCCAACTTGATTCATTTATCCGACCAGTATTTACTGAGCAAAACCCAGTTCCACTGTCTCCACTTTGTAACTCTGGTTGGGAGAACTCATGCAGGACAAAAGTTTTTAACATCTGGCTCCACCTCCAATGAGTCTCACTCAGTGAAGAAGCCCTATAGAGGCTCCCACAGGCTCCTGGCTCATGCTGCTCTGCTGACAGGTGATTTTTAGGGTAGGAAGTGCTCAGCAGGAAGGGAGGAAGCTGAAGCATTGGCCTTCCAGCCAGTCGGGAAGGGTTCCCCAGGAGCCAGAGAATGAGGGGAAGACACTGGAGAGCAGGCAGCTGGAGAAAGAGGCCCTCGGTCTGCATAAGAGGCCCCAGACTTACCCCACTGTACACACACCCAGAAGGAACTGGAATCAGCACAGCAAAATCTTTGATGACTGAACCAGGCCAAAGGCCACACTGTCAAAGATAAACAAAGCCTGACTTTAACTAAAGCAGTGGAAATAGATTTCATTCAGCTACTACTTGTGATAGGAGTAAGAAGTGAGCTCTGTTCTAACCTGTACAGAGGTGAATGGTTATTTTAAAGGGAGAATGAAAGAGGTGAGGGTGTGTGAAGACTTGATAGAGTCAAGAGAGTGAAAAATTCCAAAGGATGGGCCAGTGTAGGTGCAGTGAGTTGACTGTGTCTGTGGACTGCTGATTGTCAGGACTCTATCTAAGCCATAGTGGCCCCATCCTTCCTGAAGACTGCATTTCAAAGAAAGGACTTTCAGGTCCTTAAGGAAGACAGGTGTGTGTTGTAGGAGACACACACTCACAATGATAAGCCCTTTTTAGAAAATGCTCTAAGAATGAGAGCACAGGGGCCTTCAGTTAGGTGTTGGCTAGGACAAACAATAAATTCTCCTGGGGAACAGAGCTTTCTCAGGGACCATGTTAGGGCCCTGGTCTTACACTGCTAAAAACCATGCTAAGATCTGGTCATCTCTTTGTGTGGAGGGTGGATGGAGTCATTAAACCAAGCATAATATTGCCAAGAATTCTGTAATTCTCTCCACCTTCCAGGTCCCAAAAAGAACTAGGAGATAGCACTGCAAGGATTTTTAATACTAAACTGACATTGGAACCACAGCTCACCAAAGGAGGTCAGGACCAGTGGGATGACTGACCGCTTAAATGATAAGTCAACATTCTTCAGAAGATTTTAACAGGACCCAGGGTTTCGTACTATATATTCAGCATGTCTAGAATACAACCCAAAATTACATGACAAGCTGCCACTTCAAGCAAAGGGGATAAATAGCACAGATGCTACACTGCCTAAGAAAAAGAAACCAGACATATATAGACATACAAGTGAGTATGATTTGAGTTCTATTATATGAAAAATAACAGGCAAAATGAATCCATGGTGTGCAGAGCAGAATAATGGTTAGCTTTGGGAAGGTACTAATGGTGGGAAGAAGACATGAGGTGGTGAGGGTGAGTCTGGGGCAAAGGCATTATTCTCTATCTTGGTCTCAGTGATGACTACCCAGGTGTGCTCATTTTGTAAAAAAATTTTCAAAGTGCTTCTTAGGATTTATGTTCTTTACTGTTATACTTTAAGAAAAACTTTCCCAAAAAATTGGCTATGGACACTATATTCCTAAAATATTTTCACTTTTACCTATTATCTTTATGTGTGAATAACATGCAACTTCCTTTGCATAATATTCCTTGGTCATAATTTATATCCCTCAATGTAGGCATTGCCACATTGTCCTGGCATTTCTATGTGGATGTCTGAAACCCTCTGGATTTTTTTGTCCTTGAGGTATCTTGAAATTTTTTTGGCCTGGGTGCCTGAAATAGTCTTTCTTCATTCTTAAAGTTTGATAAATGTGCCTTTATATTTATAGCTCTGCATTAATTCTTTCATGGCATAAATTGTGTAATCTGTGGATAAACTGTCTCTGGTTACTGAGGTGGGCTTTTTTTTAGATTGGCTTTCCACATGCTCTTTTCCTATCTTCCTTTCTTTTGTGTGTATACATAAACTACACATTTTTATCATTTTTATGCCTAAGTGAGGTGCTGACCTCCCACCTGCATGGCTGCAGGGAAGTTAAGTTCTCTTTGACATTGTTTTTAAGCTCTATTAAGTATCTGTCTTCCACTCTCAGCTGAGTACTGAGAGTAAATACCGAGAAGTTGTTTCAAAAACTGCTTTTCTGTCTCAGCGCCTGTGGTTCAAGTGGCTAAGGCGCCAGCCACGTACACCTAAAGTGGCGGGTTCGAATCCAGCCCAGGCCCACCAAACAATGATGGCTGCAACCAAAAAATAGCCAGGAATTGTAGCAGGCGCCTGTGGTCCCAGCTACTTGGGAGGCTGAGGCAGGAGACTCACTTGAGCCCAGGAGTTGGAGGTTACTGTAAGCTGTGCTGCCACAGCACTCTACCCAGGGGGATAGCTTGAGGCTCTGTCTCAAAAAAAAAAAAAAAGGAACTGCTTTTCTGATCTCCCAAGAAAGAGATCTGAAAATGAAAGAAAATAAATAGAGCTCCATAGCAGTTCTACACTGTGTACTAGGGAGTTAATCTCGATGCTCCAGGGTAGGAAAACAATCTAGCAAAGCTCTTTATCTCTTTCAGCTTCCCTCTCCTGGCCTATAGCAGAGCCTGTGCACCCACAGAGGCTCAGCCCCCCACTACCACCCACTCAGCATGTGGCTCTCCCTGTCTCTGCCTCTGCTATGCAATGACCTAAGGAGCCTCTGCTCTGGGCCAGGTCTCCTTAACCTTTTTCAAGGCTTCTCGCGCACCAGCTCCACCTGCTTCTCTCCAGTGGGAGGGTATCAGTGAGACTCACCAAAATGCAGGGTTTGGCACCAACTGCCTGTGGTGCCTTTTACATGAGATCTCCTGCTCTCTTCCCTGGGCTCTTATATTAGCTTTGGTTTGATTTGGGTTTTCCTTTCTTTGTTTGATTGTGACTAGTTAATTTTAGCTGATATACAGTAATCCCCCTTTATTCATGGTTTTGTTTCCGACAGTCTCACCCATGATACAGTACAATAAGGTATTTTGAAAGCGAGAGACACCACATTCATACAACTTTAATTACAGTATATTGTTATAACTGTTCTATTATATTATCAGTTATTATTGTTAATCTCTTACTATGCCTAATGTATAAATTAAAACTTTATCATAGGTTTAAATGTATAGAAAAAAACATTGTCTCTCTAAGATTCAGAATTATCTGAATTTTCAGGCATCTATTGGGGGTCTTAGAACATATTCCCCACAGAGAAAGGGAAACTATTGTATTTTATTTTGTTCATTTTCTCAAAATTCCCTTAGGTATTGAAGGAGGGAGAGCTTTCTATTGCTACCACCTTAACTCAGGAGTCCTCACTTTAAAACTCAGAAAAAACATAAGCTATGTGGGGATAGGTTATAAATGAGTAGCAGGCGCCGGATCCCCACTCAGCAGCCCTGGCCACACTTGCTTATTCCTGTGTGTGAAGGTGGAAAGAGACTCAGGGATTGACCACATGGAAGTGGAAGCAGAAGTTCCAGATTGTAAGCTAAGGAACAGCCAACGCTCCTGGATGGGAAAAACCACCAGATGGTATGAGATGCTGCCTAATGCTAACAAAGCTCTTTCCCTGCCTAGATTACTAACAACCAGGATGTACCATACATAGAGAGACCAGTCTCACCACTGCTCTGCTCTGTATCCAAGAGGGTGTGCCCTAATATTCCTTTGACAGTTCCTTCCTCTATAAAGTATAACCATGATTTTTGATTTAACTAAACATCCCCATTAGGTACCTCACCTAATGTGCATGATGCCATGGTATATTTCAAAACTATTAAGAAATGACTATAACTGTGATGGATGTGCTACTTAGTTCAATGTAAGCATTTCACGTTGTATACAGAAGCAGAACTCTGAACCCCATAAATGCATCAATGTACAAAGTTATGATTTAATAAAAAATAATTTAAAAATCCCCAGAGAAAATGACTTAATAAATACAAAGTGCTTTAGGGGACCATTAGGGCTCTGCTTTGGTGATTCTTGTAGCACATAAGACAAATTTGAAAATATTATGTCTACTATCTATAGCACTAATGGTGTACATAACGCTAATTGTGTTTAAAACCCTGGAGTTCTCTTGGCTACCTCCTCTAAATAAGCCTTTGAAAACAATTTGGTGAACACTGATGGTCCCATGAGCTGGCTGGTAAAGTGTCTTCAAAAAACATTTTGTGGCTCGCTCTTATGAGTATCTTCTTGGTGTAAAGTCACTCTCGAGAGTCCTAAATGGGTTAGACATTTGAAAACATGTTTAATTCTTTCAAGCTGATAGATGACTAGTATATTCCAAATTAATTAACACTGATGCCCTTTGAGCTCCAGCTGCATTCCAGGCACCCCAATTCTTAGTCATTAAAAATCCCTGTCTTCTGATCCTGAGAATACTGTTAAGGAAGATGAGAGTGCTCGTAAGACTTGGGAACAGTAAATAATTTTCCAGAGGGCACACAGCAATCAAGGGGCTAATTCAGAATCCGGATGCAAACCTTTCTGCACTGAAGCTGTACTTTGGCCTTGCAACTTGCTGTTGAGTGACTCAAATTCAACTTACATTAACTTTCAGGGTCAATGTCTATGTAGAAGTGAGAAATGTGTAATTCAGAGACCTGATGCAATAGGTTCCTTGACAGTTAAAAAAAAAAAAAAGGAAGAATTATATCAAGCAATGATACACCTCTCTAATGTCTAACTGTCTAGTCTCAAGGGAAAATTCACCTTGACCTTATCTAGAATCACTAGAATCACAGTAATCTCTGTTGATACATTTAAAAACTTGCCCCTGCTCATTTCTTAAACTGTGTGATGAATAGCCATGGTTTCTTGAAAAAGGTGTGGCCTTCTGCTGACTTTGTTCTTGGCTCACTTGGCTTGAGCTAAGTGACTCCTTAACAGGGCCTTGCTGAGGCATCTCTGTGACCCTGACCCCTAGCAAGAGCCAGAGCAGAACATCATCTGTGTTGGTCTGGCTTTGTGACGCCACATGCAGCACTGGCTCCTGCCTGTGAGAGCGTAAGGTTTTTACTTTGCTGTTTTCTTTTTTGATTGTTATTTTATTTTATTGTTATTTTGTTTTTGCCCCAGTGTTCTTTGGAGGGAATCTATACAATTTCTTTTCTTTTCATACTGAAGTCTTTTTATTCAAATGAGATGAATACAGCAATGCAATTACTGTATGCCAGACAGACAAATCATTTGCTGTAAAATTTCTCCACCTAAGTATTTCTCTATCTCACTCATCTCTGATAAAAGTGTACTCTTCACATCTTTCTTAGGTTTAACCTGTGTTCCAATCTAATAATCTGTTTTGATCACTTCCCTATAAAAGAAAGATTTTAATAAATATTCAATAACTCATGTTTTAAGGGCTAAATAAGATGAAATATTAAAAGATTTCATGGCGGCTCGGCACCTGTGGCTCAAGTGGCTAAGGCTCCAGCCATGTACAACCAAGGTGGCGGGTTCGAATCCAGCCCGAACCCGCCAAACAACAATGACGGCTGCAACCAAAAAATGGCCGGGCGCTGTGGGGGGCGCCTGTGGTCCCAGCTACTTGGGAGGCAGAGGCAGAAGACTCACTTGAGCCCAGGAGTTGGAGGTTGCTGTGAGCTGAGATGCCACGGCACTCCACCCAGGGGGACAGCTTGAGGCTCCTGTCTCAAAAAAAAAAAAAAAAAGATTTCATGGCAAATTCTACTATTTCAGGATATCTTTACTACATCTATCCTTGCACTCTCGAGCATTTTTACATGCTAATGAATTGTGTATTAAAATATTACCAAATGAAGCAAATTCTGAAAACAGAATGAAGTGTAAAGAATTGAAAAGTTACTAGGCTTTTATTGAGGACTCATCCCCATCCTACGCCTTTTTAAAATTGGTTTTCCTGTCTTTGGTTAGACCTTCAGAGAGGGACCCAGACAAAAGCATCAGGCCAGTAATCTGAGCTACGTGACAGGCTCTCCATATGGGCCTATATTAGTTACTAATAGCTATTAGCTCGGAAAAAGATGAAGTCATCACAAAACACTCTGCTCAGAGTGTCCTTCTCTGCTTTATGACTGTGCCCAGTCCAATGTGAACGACAATACAGCTTCCGTCTCCAAGACCTTTCCTCCAAGGAGCCTAAAGTGCTGTATAAATGTTTTCTTATTGATTTTCATTTCTCTGGCACAGTGTTTTGAAGGCATCAGAGGAAAGCCGGGCAACCCAGGCAATTCAAAGTCCATGGGGAGACCCAGCTCATCCTCACTACCCGACGTAAGCCTGGCCCCAGCCTGGGCACAATATGGCCCTTTTTTACTGTCTTTTCCTCAATAAAAAGAGGCTTAGCCAATGTGAAGCTCCTATTCATAATATGGTTCAGGGGTTTTATATGCCTGCAATTTGTTCAGTTCTTAATTTGTTCTTAAACAGTTTTTAATTTGTTTTTTATTTGTGTATATTCATGGGTGTTCTCAATCTTTTTTTTAAATGGCTGATGTTTCCATTTAACAATGGTAACATCTCAATTCAGAAGTCACTCAGAGGGTTATCATAGTTAAGAATTTCTCCCTTTGGAAAAGTTTCCTCACCTCTGTTCAACTTGCTTTCTTTGTATCAATAACACAACAGACAGTGGTGAACTGTGAAAGTCCATAAACAATAAACAGAAAGGAAAATTTGTAGAAATCCCAAAGGGAACACTTCCTTGGCCTTAGTCAGATCAAAAATACAGAGGGTGCCAAAACAACAGCAACAACTACAACAACAACAAAACATATACCTATATCTATATCTATATCTATACACACACACATACACAGATTTTAAGCAAGGAAAAAACTATACTAAGAACTGTATTGAAACTATAATATTCAAGTCACATTTGACTTCTACAATTACAAGAGGTGCTCAAATGTGACTTGTATTCCTCTTTTGTATTTGGTATATATTGAGTATTACAATTTTTTCTTGCTTAAAAATGTATATACAGGGGTGGCTCCTGTGGCTCAAAGGAGTAGAGTGCTGGCCCCATATGCTGAAGGTGGCAGGTTCAAACCCAGCCCCAGCCAAAAAAAAAATGTGTATACATTTTTGGCACCCTCTGTATATATATCTTTCATCTTTCATAACAAGCCAAAAGGAAAAAGAAAAGCCTAAACCATTGCATTTGACTGAAACAGGAACACAGATGAGGGAGAATTTTCAAGTGTGGCCTGGCCTGCTTTGAGGAGAGAACCACAGAGGCCTCAGACCAACAACTCCACACATCAGCTTTTGTTTATTTACAATCCAGTTTCTACTTTCCTCAGAGGGCTTTGCCTTGCAATCTTTGAGGAGAGCACAGAGCCCTCCGTCATGCTCAATATCCTGTATCTGGGTTTCTCAGTGATAGCACCATTGACATTTTGGACCAGATAATTCTTTGTTGCCAGGGAGAGTCCTGTGCATTGCAGGATGTTGGGTGGCATCCCTCATGCCCACCCACTCATGTCAATAGCCCCCTTTTGAGTCATGGTGATCAAAATCTATAGACATTGCCAATGTCCTCTGTAGAAGAAAGTAACTGTCCCTAGTTGAAAACTACTGTCCTATATCTACAATCATGAAGAGTTCCAAACACTAAACTTCTTCCAAGAATTAACTATTATCAAATGTTACCAAGAGTGCCATTGTTCTCTATGGAATGAACTAGAATATCAAAAGAAACTCAAGAGGCTCTCACATCAAAAATACTCATACGTCCAACAGCAGAAAATGGCTTTCAAAGAAGCACCTGCCTTAAATGCCTTTTCCAGGGTAAATTACAGGAGGCTTTTCAAGCTAAAACTCTTGGTTCACTGTCTAAGGTTTTAGACATTAAGAATGTTTCTCTCCCCCACTTCCTGACCCTAATTATAGGTATCATTTACTAGTAATCAATTTTAAGATGAATTGCTGTGCCATTAAGAATGCATTAGGATTATAAAATGGCTTAGTGATTAACCAAACAAATTTACACACATTATAACCATGTTACCACTACTAACAATTACCTGTTGATGACTAAATTATAGATTAAATTATAGATTTCTGTTAGAGAGTAAACTTAAATTTCTTTTTATTTTCATGTTTTTTATTGTGGCAGGTCACTTTAAAACATAAGTAATCCATCATTAAGAGTTCTTTTAATGTGACTCAATTTGTTTGCTTTACAAGCAGTGCTTGTTATAATTAACTTGACTGTTAGCAGTAGTAATTTATTTATCATTTTCTTTTCTTTGAAATGATCGGCTGTAGCAAAAGTACAGTCCCAACGAATTGAAGTAGGTAGGTGCAGACAGACCTATTATAGCAAAAAACAACAAAGGTGGCATTTTCCAAAAGAGGTCAGCTAGCAGGACCTGCTGGCACAAATATTTGGGTGCTGCATTAATAAGAATATACAACTATGCAAAGCAGAACAAACATAACTCAGCAAGAAATAATGGCACTGCAGGAGATATTTATTCTGTATTTTAAAACAGGATAAAAGAAAACCTACAGGAGGTTGGAAGTTGAAGCCAAGAGCCTTAACAGAAGGGGATCATTAGCACTGCGCTGTTACCAGGGAGAAGTCAGGGATCACATCTTTCATTCCTATTTTTAGACCTTTCAATTTAGGTAATATTCTAATTTTATGCCGCCTAAAGTGGTGTGATGTGATAAAAATAGCACCGGATTTATAGTGAATCTGCAGCCAGGGCCTTCCTAGGACAGAGCCTTGTTTCAGCTTTAGGTTTTCATGAGTTACATGGAGCCTCCTCCAGTTGGTGGAGGCAACAGCCTGTGAAGTATAATTCAGGAAACAGATATTAAAGCAATACCTTTCCCAGGCACTGCTCCACCCACGTATCAAAACATTACATGTGCATGTGCTCTGTAACAGCAATCGCACCTCTAAGTTTCATCCTAAAGAAACGTTTGCCAATAACACACAGGTAACCTTACAAAGATGTTCACTGCAGTGCTATTAACAGTAGTGAAAAATTTTTTAAAAAAACTATCTGCTCATTAATAAAGGACTGATTAAACAAAGTATACTATAGCCATGTAACAGAATACTATGAAACTCTTAAAAATAATGAAGATAATAACTATATCATAAAAATATATTTGGGATATATAAAATGAAAAAAGAGTATTGCTAAATAATATTTATAATATAATCTCATTTGTATTTTTAAAAAGTTTTACATATGTAAGATATTTGTATGTTTATAAATAAAATGATACAAACCAAATTGTGAATAGTGCTTAACTCTGGGGAAAGCATCTGAATTAAGGAAATGTGTGTGTATGCTCATGCTGAGAGGTGGATTTGGAGAGAAGAAACACAGGAGGATCTGGCCTGTTAGGGTTTGATGAAGAAAACAGTAACCCCTCTCTGCATTCTGGGTATAAAGTATTTAGGACAAAATTGAGGATTTCATGTCTATCAAAAGTGCTAAGGGAGAGGATGCCAGGAGGGTGACCACCAAAGCTCGGGGGCATGTGCTGGCATTTCCAGCATGTCCACAAAACAGGAATTCCTGGAGAGGGCTGCAGAGCTGCTGTGTCTATGAAGTTGGAGCTCTGGAAAGATCTGAGAACCTATGTGTTTGACTCCAACAGCTTCCTAAGGGTGATGGCCTGTGATGCACTTACCCTTCCAAATCTTGTGAGTTTTTCTCCTTGGCTAATTCTAACCCAAGCAGGGAAACAGTCTGGATCTCCAACCTCAGATGGGATGAAAGCAATGATGCCAAGTTGACAATAAACTACCCCACTACAGGTTAGTACATTCTTACTAGATAGATACTGGTAACAGTTTCAATGTGGGAACATCACACCTTCAACTGAATCATATTATCATGTAAAAATTCCCAGAGTTCATACAATTCCCCAGATTGAAAAACTCCCTGGGGAAAATTGCTTTGGGCACAATCTAAAAATAAAACTACAGATCCTGTTAATTAAAATTGTTTTCATTTACATTTGAACAAGATTCCAGTAAATTGATGGGCATCTATTCAAATGAATCGCTAAAAGCCCACTTTCTGCTTTCTGCAGAGGATTGTAAATGCCCATCATAGTGATTTATGAGGCAAGAAGAGGCAGTATATGGCGCTTGATATTTTCATTCCCAATAAGGCATCCACAAGGGACTTGCTCTCACAGCCATTTACTGTATTTGATACTTTGCAATATACCTCTTTGGAGTAGCCTCAGTTTCATGGCGTTGAGGCAGACACATTTATTGCCTACAACAGCCACTTGCCCCTTCTGTGTTGGCAGAGCCACAGTTTTGCTCTGAGACTTGAGTAAATTGTGATTGATCCAAGCCAAACTTGGCAATTCCTTACGAGGAGGGGTGCCTGCTGCCGAGCTTCTGGTAAGGGTTTCCTTTTGCACAGAACAGGCTATGAGAGAAACAGTTCCTTTTCCCAAGCAGACCTTGTCCTATCTGTTGATGTCTGTTGTCAGGAGCTGTCATCTTGAGGCTATGCTAGGAAGCTGTATCGGGATGGAGTTCATCCTATGGGTGCAAAGGGAGAGGATATTGGAACCTCCAACCTGATAGGATTACAGAGGTACTGCTCAGCTACCCTCTCTCTGGACTTCCAGGGACTTTTGACACTTGGTGTCCCTTGCTTAAGTCAATTGACTTGGGGTTATTTGCATCCAAAATCACCTTACCTGGTAACAACTATTCTTAGCAAAGTGTCTTGGTGTGACCCCTGAGTTGCCTTTGTAATGAAATTGAATGACAGCGGGAGCATTGTGCTTTCCTAAGCCCTGGATCGGCTGTCACTCCAACCTCTTCACCTTCATATTTTATTCTTTGTCCCTCTATTACATAATAGCAAGAGCCAATATCTCGATCTGCCATGCAGAATTTCTTTCTAACTTGAGTCCATTATCAATGGATTAAAATGAAAACGAGTAATAAAATCAGGTTCAGATGAGACGCTAAAAAAGAGCTAGGCTGGGTCTGTCGGAAGTCCCACATGGTGGTGTACAAGTCTACACTGCATCAAGGTCCCTGGGTTCTCATCACATCAGACTGAAAAGAATTGCTACTATCTGAATAGATGGTTTTGCCGGGAAAATACTGATTTTCCCCCTTATTTTTATGCTTTCATATTAATAGACTCGTTCAGTAATAAATATGTGAGATGTTTTGTTTGAAAAAACAAAATTAGACTAATTTCTTAAGGTAACACTTTTGGCCAGTATTCCTCAGAATGCTTTATATGATGACTTTTATACAATTGGTACTTAACAGATGCATGAATGGAAGAATGAATGAATGAAGCTGCAAGTGTCTGATACAGAGCCTGGGCAGTCAATCAATAAGGCTACTACTTCTATAGCTCTGTCATCTATTAGTTGGAGGTTCAGTCAGGGCTTGTCCTCTGGCTTCAACACCAGCGAACCGTGAGATCTTGGGGATATTAATGAACTTCTTCAATGGGCCCCAGTTTTCTCATCTATGCAATGAAGATACTAGCAAATACTCTTGCAGAGAGTTGCAGCGATGATTAAATGAACTAATTTATGCTCCCTATACAAACTATGGAAATAACCTCAGGTTCAAGAAGTCCTGTGTTGCAGAAGTCAGGCACCTTCCATTGTTCTGGAGTGCTGTGTCCATCTAGAGGGAGCACTTTTTTTAATAAAATGCACAGATGGTCTTCCAGTTTCTCCTGGCTCATGCTCCATCTCCTCTTCCAGCTTACCTGACCAGAGGCAGTTCCTTCCTGGTAGAGGAGCTGACATCAGTGATCAAGCCAGGGCCACACCCCAGGAGGAGCTGCCAACATCCACACCAGGACAGACACTGTGGTAACGCTAACCCGGCCAGGAAAAAAAGACATGACAGCATCAGGCTGATGAGGCACAGTAACCGGAGCATTCCCAAGTCAGCACCTGTCTAACATGACATTGAAATATTTCCACCTGACATGCCAACTGGAATAATTTAAAGGTGTTTAGACACTGGCAAGTTAATGCCCTACAGATTTATTAACATAATCATTTAGTCAAGTCTGGCGATCAAAGGAGCATCTATTTTATGCTGATCTTTCCTCTACATGAAATTATAAAACATGTTTAGCAGAGTATCCCACCCTAAAAGACAACAAAGAAGACCCCTGGGTTGGGGGGCTGCGTCCTGAGAGTGCAGCAGCTCTCAAAGTGGGTCCCTGGGCCAGCAGCTTCAGCATCACCTGGGGGCCTATTGGAAATACAGGTTCTTATGTGCCACCTCAGGCCTCCTGAGTCACAGACTCTGGGGTGGGGCCAGTCACCTGCATTTGAACAAGTCCTCCAGGGGGTGCTGATGCTCATTCAAGTTTAAGAAGTCTGTACTAGTAGATAGGCTCTGATTTAAGGAGGACATCAGCTGGAAGAAAAAGCTGCCATAGATCCTGAAAAAATAAAACCATAAACATGACAACTCAAAATCAATCTATAGCATCCAAACCCTCTACAAGGTAGTAGGAATAAAAAACACTCTTCCCTTCTGGGCAAACTCCCCTGGAGATAAACACTCTGAGACTCAGTTGTCAATGATGTCCTAAGCATGCAGGCTAATTTATAAGCATGAACACAGAGCATTGCTTATACATCAGGTACTGCACTATAACCTCTGTTATCTCATGTAATCTTCACAACAACTTGGGATGTTAATACTATTATTATTCGCATCTCACAGATGCATAATCTCAAAATCAGGCACTGAGTACAGAATTGAGCTGGTTTCCCAACCTCTGTAGTATGATTTCAAGGCCCCGAGCTGTCAACCACTGCACTTGACAGCCTGGCAGATTCACCACCTATGTATGGAACACCTGCTGCTTACAGAGGCAGGGCCAGGACAGGATGGAAACAAGAAGTGCTTTGACTTCTCCAAATAAAAAAAAAAGAAGAAGAACTATTCAATTATGTATCAATAAAATTGAAAAAAATCTGAAAATTTAAAACAAAAAAGACCACTTGTTTACATGAGAAGACTTTCAAGTGAGGGTAGCCCATATGAATGAATGAATGAAAGCAGTTAGTAGACAGTGGTGAGGGTTACAGAAGGGTCAACATCACAAAAACTAAAAGCAGATTTTGGATTTAGAGGTGGAAAAAAAGAGTGTGACTTGTCCCAGGCTCCACCCACTTCTTGGAACAAGCTTGCATTGCTGTATTTTACAAGTTCTAATTACTAGTGCTTGTAACATGCAGAAGTGTGTTTAATTGTTTGTTTACGGGATAAAAATTCCCTTACAAACAGTGTCCTGTGAGCTGATGCAATGTCGTAATGCAAGAGTAAGGTGACCAGATGTCGCTCTTTTGGTGGGACAGTCCAGATTTTTAACAATTTGTCCTGCTTCCCGCGGCGTTTTAAAAAAAGTCCTGATTTTTGGAAAGAATGCACAAACGGGCGGGAGAACAGGAAGGGAATATATGGTTTTTGGCTGCCATGTGGCTATTTTGCCAGGATATGAGTTTTGTATTACTTTTGTTAATTTTGTAATGTTAAACTGTAATAATAACAAATAATTGCTCAGAAGTGATTATCGAGAACTGCTTATCAAAGTTTGCATTGTTGTCAGGCCCCACCCTGCCCCACCCCCGCCCCACCCCCCCATCAGTGTTATCCCTCTTTACCAATGTTAGATCTGGTCACCTTATACAAGAGCCATGAGCTATGGGCCAAGATTGTCCCAACTTTTTTTCTACTGATATTTACTTGCTCTGTTATGCTTCCCATAGTTAGCTGACAATTTTGACACACAATTGGATAAATATTTTCTCTAGTTCTACTTGTTACTGGCTGCCCTGACCTCTCTTCATCAGTGATGCTTTCTTTCCTCTCTGAAAAATGTTTAATCCATCCAAACACTGATGTTTTCTTCATGGCATTATTTCCATAGACTCAGAATAACATGTTTCTGATTTCACCTCCACTCTTGACAAGCTTAACAGGAAATTCAATGTTTGTTCATTGCTCTAATTCAAGCTCCAACATTCTCATGATGACACCCCAAAACAGGCAGCAACAATAATAAACACTACTGGGCAAGACACCACCAGACGTCGACACAAACCCAGCTGTGAGACACTGATATACCAAGGTTGTGAACCTTACTGAATTGTTTCTACAGTCCTGTCAACGTAAGCACAAGGTGCCAAGTTCGACAACATAATTGTCAGACCTAGTATATATACTATATATTATATACATAATATAAAACATACACAGTTGACCCTTAAACAACATGGGTTTATACTATGTGGGTCCATTTGTGCATAGGCACCAATGAAAAGGATGAAAACCTTCGTGATGATCCACTTCCACTTAATAAATGTATCTTTTCTTCCTTATAATTTTCTTAATATTTTTTTCTATTGCTCACTTTGCTGTAAGAACACAATATATAATATAATACATATAACATCCAAAATATGTTACTCAACTATTTGTTATCAGTTAGCCTTCTAGTCAACATTAAGCTATTAGTAATTAAGTTTTTCAAGAGTCAAAAGTTATACACAGATTCCAACTGTGCAGTGGGAAGGGGCTGGCATTTCTAACCCCCATATTGTTCAAGCATCAACTGAATACAAAGGAAAATATATAGAGCATATATTTATATCTGAAATATGTATCTTGAATATATATTTTAAAAATTATATATATGTATACATACACACACATATGGAGAGAAAAAGAAAAAAAGAACATGCAAGTTATCATTTAATTGAATCCTCCTTAGTGAATGAGTTTTTCCATATAAGTGAATTATTTCAGCCAGCTGCAGCTTTAAGTACCAAAATATTTTTAGTTAAAACCATTGAGGATGGAAATATTTCTAAAATGAGATAATCCCTGTGAAGCATGTAGCACAGATCCTAGCAAACAGCCCTCAACAAATGCTGCTTATTCCTGTTGTAAATAGAATGTATTATGTCAGTCCTTGCCTTACGAATCAAACTAAATAGAATATAATTTAACTTCTGTTGATGGCCAAAAGTCATTGTAAACACTATTTAATGGAACTGAGAGTACAGGAACATCTTGGGAGTGAGAGAGACCCTGGTCCCTGCATAACACTGCCCCTGAATGCATGGCAGGGCTAATGCTGGGTCTGGTGCTTGGTGTGGCTGTGCCCCCTCTTGCTGTCATTCTGTCACTTCTCATGATGTCAACGTGCCTACCATGGCCATTCCTATCCCGTCCTATAATGTTCCATTACTAATTGTCTGTGAGCTCAGACATGGAGCCCTTTGAATCTGACATTGATTAACGCAGTCAACCTCCCTCAGCCTCAGTTTCCTCTTTGTCCAGAAAATCTTGAAGTTTCCAGCTCTAAAATCTATGATTCTGTGAAGTGGTTCAATAGTGCTCAGAGTGAAAGTCAGGGCAGGGGTTACCAATGACCTTTAGGACTGGGGTTTTACTTTGTATATTTCCATTAGCATTCTAAGGAACCAACATTGGCCAGCTTTCTGACAATCAAAAACTTAAAGTTCTTATCAAAGCAAAGAAAAATGGCAGCAAAAATTAGATATTTATAGTGGCATGCTATAATGATAGTATTGCCTTATAATTGATCTGGGAGTGTTTAAAATCAGGTAAAACTTAGATAGATTCTTCTTCTGCTGATGGGCCAGGAGGCTGAACCTTTCCTGGGAGAAGAAAAGACAGGGTCAGTGCGAAAAACCAAGCCTGGAGAGAGGAGGTGGCTCGGACACAGAAGGAGGAGCACTGAATTTGGAGCCAAATAGTCCAAGTTCTGTGCAACTGTGCAATCATATAACCCCTCTGCACCTCAGTCTATTTTTAAATCTGGGATCACAATCCTTGACTTATAGATTGTAGTAAAGAGAATATCTAGGACTTTCCTAAAAAGAATTGTGACGGAGCTTAAACAACAGACATTTATTTTCTCACAGTTCTGGAGGCTGAAAGTCCAAGATCAAGGTGTCAGCAGGCTTGATTTCTTCTTAAGCCTCTCCCCTTGGATGGTAGATGGCCATCTTCTCCCTGCATCCTCCTGTGGTATTTTCTCTGTGCAAGTGCATCTGTAGTTTTCTCTTTGTGAGTCCAAATTTCCTCTTTTTATAATGACAGCCATCAGATTGGATTAGGTCTCTACCCTAAGGGCCTCATTTTAACTTAATTACCTCTTTAATTACAGGCCCTATTTCCAAGTACAACTGCATTCTGAGGGGTTTAGGGCTTCAGTACACAAATTAGTTAGAAATACAGTTTAGCCCATAACACAATCCATGAAAATGCTTTGCAAGTTCCTCTAGAATGGAAGATGTGTCTACTAATACGCCTGGGAGCAGAAAGAGATGCTTGAGACCGTAATGGATGTGGAGATTTGCCCTCCAAAACTGGCAGCCCTGCTACATGAGTTATTCTGCACCCCACAGCTGGTTTTTCAGTTCCCTTGGCAATTATTTTTTACGTATTTGGCTTGCATGCCAGACACCGAGCCAGGCAATCTGAGGACTGCAGGAATTGGAATATCTGCTTTTTCCCAACTAAGAGGGTCAGAACATGGAGAGTAGATATCCTGCTGCTTATCTCTGTCCCGAGTGCTTCACATGGACCATGCCCGGGTCTGGCCACCTCTCGAGACATATACACCTTCATCTTCTCAACGACCTTTGGAGAGCCAGATATTGAAGCTCAGAAACATTCACTAATTGCCCTAAGCTCAACCACTCAAAATGGCATTGCTAGGAAACCAATCAAGTCTTCTGTGTCAAAGTTCAGCATTTTTCTCCATAGAGACAAAGTATTGTCCTAGAGAGGAACAACAGGGATAAAAAGAACCAAGGTAATAGAACCAACGGCCATGTACACACTTATCAACTAGAGATTTTCTCCTGGAAACTCTGTTCCTGGTTTGGGGGCATTTGGGGGTTTTACTATGTAGACTTTCATAGTTAATGCAATACAAGGCCAACATAAGTTAGGACAGTACCAACAAGTTGGGGACATGAAATAAATGAACAAATAAAAATAATTAGAGACCTAGAGAATTTCTGGGTTTTATCTTATTGCAGAGTCTGCAAATCCTAGAGATTCAGATTAGGAGATTCACAAAAAATAGGATAGCTCTATCCCGAAAAGACATTAGCATCACTCTTTCCCACTGTTAACTGTAACCTCTTCATCTCAGACTAAAATTAAATCTTTTATCTTTCTATGCAAGAGAAATATACAGTCACCCCAAATTTTCACTACTAGTAGGAATGCTGAATTTGTTTTCTTTTCTCATACTTGAAAAAGATTTTGTTGGTTGCAAGAAATGTTCACTGATTAGGTAAAATTGGAGGTGTTTAACAAGCTTTGTTAACATCTCAGCAGCAGCTTCACTAGTGTGGCCCCCCAGACCGCTAGCAAAGCACTTCTACAGGTTCTACCGTCTCAAGGCAAATGTAGAAGAGGAGTGCTTAACACATCTGAGGAGGACTTTATGCAGGTTGACTATCCCTTATCCAAAATGCTTGAGACCAGAAGTGTTTTGGATTTCAGATACAGCAGAATCTCCATAGTTGACCACCTCCCTATGTTAACCACCCCCTTAAGTGGACCTAATTTTCATAGACCAGACATTCACCACATGCACATGTAAGTACAGTAGGCCTAGTTCTTTAGTTTGACCACCTCTGTAGCAGCCCGTATAGCCTATGGCTAGGAGGAGTGAGTTAGAAGAAATACCTGTATAGCTCAAGAATGGAACACCTTGGTGAAAAGGGCATGAAGAGGGATTTAGCTCTCCTAACAAGCATGAGAGAGCTCGCGAGATGAGAGTGTTGGTGAATTGGCAGTCTCTACACCTGCAGTGTTGAGAAGCACGAGATCAGCCTTGTATTAAGCTGGAGGAGAAGGCAGCTGGGAGCATGCGCATTCTATCCTGGACCTGCTTACTCTGACTCTGTCACTTCTCCTGCCTGCGGAACACCAGCACAATATCTCTCTGCTGAAGATCACTAAGCTCTGCTAAAGACTAAGATCTATCTGTCTAAGAAGACTGCTTTATTCTCTCAAAGACTCTCTCTCTCTCCCTTCAGCTAAAATAAACAGCCCTCAGTCACTAAGAGCAATTGTTCCCAAGTGAGATAACAGCACAGAAGTCCTGTCTGGAACACAGCTAGATAGGCTGGGGCCGGAGACCAACCAGTCCTAGACTCTGATACACCTCCATATGTTGACCAGTTTGTTACAGTCCCCTGGGTGGTCAACTTACAGAGGTCCTATTGTATTTTGGGATTTGCAGTATTGGTATATCTGCAATGAGCTATCTGGGGGATGAGACACAAGTTAAAACACAAAATTTATTTACAATTTTACATATAGCCTGAAGGTCATCTTATACAATATTTTTAATAATTTTGTGCATGAAATAAAGTCAGTGTACACTGAACCATCAGGAAGCAAAGATGTCACTATCTCAGCAGCCTCTGTGTGCAATCTGTGGTTGTTTGCTGTTGCCATCATTCCTTACTCTGAGTTTATATGCTACCAATAGGCAATCATTTTCTTATACTTATTCACACATAAGTACTTAATGGTAAAAAATATGATGTACATATCTGGCATATGCAGAAAAGATACATCATCACTGAAGAGAGCTGGGACAAACTTTCTTTTCTTAAAGACACAGAAAAAAGTATGCACTCTGAACCTGGCTATGACCCATCACATGTGGTCAAAGTGTGGAATGATCTACTTATGGTGTCATGTTGACGCTCAAAAATGTTCATATTGTTTTGGCTTGACACCCATAGCTCAGTGGATAGGGCACTGGCCACATATACTGGGCTGATGGGTTTCAAACCAGCCCAGGGCCTGCTTAACAACAATGACACCTAGCAAAAAAAAAAAATAGCTGGGCCTTGTGAGGAGCTCCTCTTGTCCCAGCTACTTGAGAGGCTAAGGCAAGAGAATCACTTAAGCCCAAGAGTTTGAGGTTGCTATGAGCTGGGAGCATTCTACTACAGGTGACATAGTGAAACTCTGTCTCAG
The DNA here is from genome assembly GCF_000181295.1 of Otolemur garnettii. NCBI lineage: Eukaryota > Metazoa > Chordata > Mammalia > Primates > Galagidae > Otolemur > Otolemur garnettii. The sequence continues at coordinate 1,817,217 of NW_003852474.1, forward strand.
AAAAAAATATATCATATTTTTAATTTGGAATTTTTGGATTAGGGATGCTCAACCTGTATAATTTTTAATGTAATCTTGTCACAATAATGCACACATACCCTAGATAGGTCAGGGGCCAAATTAATCCAAGGTACATACTGATATTCTGTCTAGATCTACTGTAACTTGACAGTGTCTCATGCAGGAATCAGGCACAAAATGGAAGAAACAGAAATTTAAAAACAAACTTTTAATACCAAGATTCTTATTCACTCTCAATAGGAAGAGGTAAATCCCTAATCAAAGCCTTAGGCTTCAGGAGACCTTAGTAAGTAATGAGTCTGATTCAAATTTATAGGAATTGTCCCAAGAAGTAGTTATATTTTTACCTGGGCTAAATCGCCTAATTGGATGATTTTTTTTTTTTTGAGACAGAGTTTCACTATGTCACCCACAGTAGAGTGCTGTAGCATCACAGCTCACAGCAACTTCAAACTCTTGGGCTTACACGATTCTCTTGCCTCAGCCTCCCAAGTAGCTGAGACTATAGGCACTGGCCACAATGCCTGGTTATTTTTGGTTGCAGTTGTCATTGTTTTAGCAAGCCCAGGCCGGGTATGAACCTGCCAGCCTAGGTGTATGTGGCCAGCGCCCTACCCACTGAGCTATGGGCACTGCCTCCTTAGGGGATGATTTAGAAAAAAATACAAAATGTATTTCTTGAATTCAAAATCATGTACACAATCACTCCCTTCTGTCAACAATCTGATGGCTTTCCGAGGGGCAGTTAGTCTGATGAAATTCTTAGTGCAAAATGTATCAGGTTGAAACAGATGTTGCCTCCTGTAACAGTTTTCTTCTATGAAGGTTGAGTAGGTTGGTAGGTTAGTAAAGTCTGAGCAAATATTCAGGAGTGAATGAAAATGCTATGAAAACCTGTGTATTCTTTCAACAGATATTTATTCGCAAAGTTGATTTTATTAGGATATAATGCCTTACCTTAAGCAAGTTTGAACTGATTAAGTAAAATAGAAAAAAATATACGTGCATACACACATATAAGGATGAAGATGGGAAGATGGGAAGTGTTCAGGAGGGGCAGTAACTATTTGGATGTATGATGACATTAAAAGGTTAATGTTAATATTTTAAGTGTGGTAATAGTATTATGGTGAATTTTAAAGGTCATTATCTTTTAAAGATACATTCTGGTGCTCGCTTCGGCAGCACATATACTAAAATTGGAACGATACAGAGAAGATTAGCATGGCCCCTGTGCAAGGATGACATGCAAATTCATGACGCGTATCATATTTTTTAAAATTGAAAAAAAAAATATTCTGAAATATTTATGAATAAAATACAGTGTCTGAAATGTGCTTTAAAATGATTTAGAGTGGATAGACTCGTTGGTAGAAAAACACAATGAGATTGGCCATAAGTAGATAATTGTTGAAGCTGATAATGAACTTTTTTGCATGTTTGAAATTTTTCAATAATAAAAAATATTTTTTCAAAACTTATAGGACTGGCTGGGAGTGGTGGCTCACACTTATAGTCCTAGCACTTTGGGAGGCCAAAGCAGATGAATCCCTTGATCTCTGAGCAAGAGCAATACCCCATCCCTACTAAAAACAGAAAAACTAGCCAGGCATTGTAGTGGGCACCTATAGTCTCAGCTACTCAGGAGTCTGAGCCAAGAAGACCACTTGAACCCAAGAGTTTGAAGTTGCTGTGAGCTATCACTCCATGACACTCTACCCAGGACAGTCTCAAAAAGCAAAAACGAAAACGAAAACTTTCAGGACAATCTAAAAATGAAATTAAAAAATCAATTCCATTTACAATCGCATCCAAAAAGAATATAATACTTAGGAATGAATTCTTTTTAAAGATGTACAAAATGTATACTCTGGAAACTCTAAAATATATTAAAGAAGATGTAAGTAATTGGGGAAACATGCCCTGCTCATAGATCAAAAGGCCTAACATTGTTAAGATAGCAATTATTCTACAAACTGATGAACACATTAAATGTAATTCCAAATCAGAAACTCAGATGACTACTTCTTGGTAGAAATTATCAAGTTGATCCTAAAATTCATATGGATTGCAAGGCATACAATAACCAAACAATCTTAATAAAGAAGAACAAAGTCAGAGGACTCATACCTCCTGATTTCAAAACCTGCTACAAAGCATCAGTAATCACGACAGTAAGTGGTTTTCGCACAAGGATGTACACATAAACCAATATAATAAAATTGGGAGTCCAGAAATAAACCCATACATTGGTTTTACTGGGCAATTGATTTCTATAAAGGTACCAAGACCATCTGATTAAACACAGAATTACAATTTCACCCCACAATACTATTCCTAGGTATATCCCCTAGAGAAATCAGGCCAAGTTTAGTGGTTCACACCTTTAATTCCAGCACATTGGGAGACTGAGGCAGAAGAAGCTTTTAAGGGCAAGAGTTTGAGAATAGCCTGGGCAACATACTGTGACCCCCACTCACCTCTACAAATAAAGAAATAAAAAACAAAAAAATTAGCCAGGCATGATGGTACATGCCTGTAGTCCTAGCTACTTGGAAAGCTGAAACAGGGGGATCACTTGGGCCCAGGAGTTCAAGGTTGCAGGGAGCTATGATTGGGCCACTGCACTCCAGCCTGGGTGACAAAGCAAGACCCTGGGAAGGATAAGGAGGAAGAGGGGAGAGAGGAAGATGGGTACGGAGAAGAAGAGGAGGAGGGAGAGGAGGAAGAAGAGGGAGAGGAGGGAGAGGAGGGAGAAGGAGGAAGAGGAGAATGAACGCTGAAAGCAGTGTGTTAAATGAAGAAAGCCAGTCACAAAAGACCACGCATTGTATTCTTGTATTTGTATAAAATATCCAGAACAGGACAATCTACAGACATAAAGTAGATCAGCTCTTGGCTGGGGAAGTGGCAGGGTCCTAAAGGGCATGGGGTTTCTTTGGGGGGTGATGAAAATCTTTTAAAATTGACTGTGGTAACAGTGTTATAAGCCTGTGTGCTGCATTTTAAATGGATGGATTTTATGATTGTATGCACTATGCCTCAATAAATTCATTTTAAGAAATCATGGCAACATCCACACACATACATTTGGGAAGAACTGGTAAGAAGAGTAGTGGCAATGGCACCACAGTTTTGTATTTTCCCAAAGCGCCACATAAAAACAGCAATTAGATATAAAAAGAAAAACCCCGTGGAAAACACTCACAGAAACACTAGAGATGAGGTGTCCTTCTGCGTCCCAAAATATAACAAGGTAGGAACAAACCAGCAACAGCCACAGACCACGCATGCGACTGTCATCCTCAGTACAGGAAAACCCAGAGGAAGTGGACTGAGCATGTAGGAGGTAATGACTTCCACACTACAATTTTTTTAAGAAATTTTTGTATTAAATCATCTAAAAGTATTTGCTTTAGTCCTAACCCTTAGAATACAGTGTGGTTGTTTTCATATAAAGGAAAATTATCAACAATGTGCACTTTCTAGCATTGTGTAACTTTGTGTCACCTCTAAAAGCACTTACACCTTTTCCCCTTATTCTTTCAGCCACATTGTGCCCTTTTTCTTTTTAAATTCCAACTCAAAATTCATCTCCTAAGGAAAGTCTTATATGGTTGACCCTTTTAAGTTAGTCACTTTTCACGATGACTCAGATGACATCACCTCCAGCTCTCAAAAGCCTCATTTCCACTGAATTAATTTCCCCTCCTTGAGATTTTGTGCTTTTTCCATTTAAACCTGCCCAATAAGATGTGACAATCTTAGAGAGAAGGTTGTTTTCTCTGGAACCACCCTGCTGTGTCTAGGACACATTAAGTAGGACACAAGGGTAAAGCAATTGTGATGCCAGCACCCACATGATATCTGGTCCCCCATCAAAGTGCCACCTTGCCTTACAATGATGAGGCTATCATTTAGGAAAACCCAGGTGTTCTTCTAACTAATCCTGAAAAACCTTTTACGCTATGGCAGTAAACTTACCAACACTTTTCTTTTTTTAAACACTTTCACTATTTTTTATTTAAAACACAAAGTGGTTTCTAGGTGAGCCAAAGTTAAGTTCTGAAGCACATTTTCAGCAGCCCAATGTGAACATAATTGGTGCTTTGGCTAAAGGGAGGAGAAGAGCAGGATATTATGCAAACCTGTTTGACCACACATATTTTATAAGGCTGCCCTCCCACACGAAGGGAAATACATAATACCAATTTGCAATTTAGGTGTCATTAAAGCAGCCTGCTAATGGCCCATCTTCTCCAAACAGCCTACAGAGCCTTCCTGTCCACCTCCAAAAGGTTTCCCCTCTCCTTCTCAAAAGGAAGAAGAGAGTACCAAGGATGAGTTATGAAGGCTTTTTTTGCAAGCCATTTTGAGTTTTCGCTCTTAAAATTGCTGATTTTAAGACATAAATCATACATACCACTACGTAACGATGTAATCAGAGTGTTTAAAAATTAATTGGACTTCTAATAATGAACAGATTTACAGTAGATAAGGATGACTCTCTAAAAGGCAGAGTCTGCCTCTAAACTTGATGATAATAACCATTTTCAAAGGCGAACCTTCTGAATTGTGCTGTTGAACATCTGAGGGCTGCTTTTTTCTTCACTGATGAGCAGTTAATTACTCAACACTCTCCAGAGAAATCATGCTCTCTGATGGCTAATGCAAACTTCACTAAACAACAAACTGAAATGGTAATTTGCCTGTACAAAGCGCTCCCCTGGAGTCAGGTGGTCAATAAGCATTCACACTGTGTCTGTAACTACAGATGGGGTGCACACTGAAGACCAGAATTTGTCATCTGCAGAAACCACAACAGAAACTCTCCCTAACAGAGAGATGACATCACTGGTCAGATATTATAAACAACTGTTCATGCTATTCGTGATGGATAAGAGCCAAGAGGGAAAACCTTGAGGAATCACTTGAGGATGTTCCTACTTTATTCTGCTCCTCACCAACAAATAGCCCAGCATAAGTTTTTGTACATTCCTCTTATACATATTCTGAGATCTACAGAAGCTTGGAATTAAGAACTGGAAAAATGTACTAGTCACACAAAAGTGATCTTCTAAACTTTGTCTTTGTCTATGGCCAGAAAAACCCTCTGTTCTGATGCTCTGGGAATGCCAGCAACGTGGGCCAGGGAGGTGCCGATTAGAAAAGTGACTACGTGAAGTCTGCAACAGTCTTGAGGGTCTTTGGCCCCACACCCTACAGCAACCAAGTTTGCCCAGGACAAATACGAGCAACAGAGAGAGGCAAGCACCCCAGAACTCTCTCTTACACCCCATAACACACAATCACAGGGGTGGTCCCCTCTGGCCCGGGATCCTTGTCTCTGTCACCAGCTGCCCCATTTATCCCCTTTGATTGGGACAAACCTCTGGATTTCTTATCTGGCTTATAGAGGTTTCAGCTATGCTATAGGCTCTCAGCCCCCTCGGTCCTTCAGCTAAATGGTGCTTCCCCAACTGTCTTCAGAGAAATGACCTGCTTCACAACAAATACTAGCTCCATGGAAGCCCATTCTCCAACCCTGCTCCATGTCCCCACAGTAATAAACTTGTGGGCATCAGTGGGCATCAGTGGGGCATAGGGGTACAGCTGCACCTCTGAGAGCATTTCTCAGTATTATCACCTCTTCAACAATTTTTCCAAAATAGCCAGTTGTTAAGGTCAGGATGAGAAGATGCTAGAGAAAGATCCGTGAACTTCATGAACAATTAGTTGGATCCACGTGTGGTCAGACAAGATGGGGCACTGAGTCTAATTGTGATCCCCCAGGCCCTTGCCTCTTCCCACCCTCAGCCTCAGTGCCCTGATCTTACACCCAGCCAGCCCTCTGCCTAGAGAAAAGTTGCCCTGGGGGAACAAAAGGCAGAAATGGGGAAGAAAAAGCCCTCTTCTTTGCTTTTTGTTTTTTCCTCCAGTTCCCCCTGCAGACATCTGCCAGGAGGCCATATGGTGGAGATATATCACACAGACATTTACCTTATATGTTTATTTTACAAACCTAACCACCTCATAGCTCCTCTGTGGGCACTAATTAATCATCCCTCACAGGCACAAGAGGACTGCTCAGAGGGCAGCCATGGGCAACGGACTTAGAAAGACAAGAATCTGGTGTAATTTTTTTCTTTTTCAAAGACCAGGGTGTAGGTGGGTCTGATGAAGCAATATTTCTATTCAAAACCAAGAAAACAGTTATTGCCACCTGCTAAAAATCAGATCCTATGCTCAATGTTTTCAATATTTACCCAGTATCTTAGCATCTTTTCTTGTATTTTGTAGGCAACTTGAATATGGAAACTTTTAAGGAAATAAATACAGATTTGATCAAATGTCTACATGTAATGTTTAATTTATTCATTTAGCTACAATACACATTATAAGACACGTGCCATAATTTACATAAATACATAAATATTAATTTTTCCACTTTTGTTTCCTCAGTTTTACTTTAACTGTTCATGTATGTGACATTGAGAATTAATGCAATTAATTAATTAATGCAATATTGAGAATTAATGCAATTTTCTGGAACACATCACTCTTACTTCTTGACTGTATTGAGATATATTACTTTTTGAATTAGTTTCCAAGGAAGAACTGAGTCCAAATTACAAGTATCCATTCTCATAATTAACTAGGATATTTGATTTTACTCATCCTGACATGACCTACATAATTTGAATAATTCCTCCATTATTTTCTTAATTGATCTTTAAAAAAAAAAATCTGCGTTCAAAGGCATTCAACAGTTGCAAGTTGAGGTCGTTTCTTCATACTAATTGTAAACCTTTGCCAATTGCCTTTCTCTTTTTTAAAACAAATGATTATTTTTTTTCTTTTTTGAGACGAAGTCTCACTTTGTCACCCTCAGTAGAGTGTTAAGGCATTATAGCTCACAGCAACCTTAAACTTGACTCAAAGTGATTTTCTTGCCTCAGCCTCCCTGGGGCTACCAGTACCTGCCCCAAGGCCCAACTAGTTTTTCTGTTTGTTTGTTTGTTTTTTTCAGAGCCATAGTATCACTCTTGCTCAGGCTAGTCTTGAACTCCTGAGTTCAGGCGATCCTACTGCCTCTGCCTCGCAGAGTGCTAGGATTATAGGCATGAGCCACCATGCCCAACCCCCAAAACAAATGATTTCTTCAGGTGACCTCTATGAGCATCTCAACTGGCATTCTTTTTTTTGTTTGTTTGTTTTTTTGAGACAGAACCTCAAGTTATTGCCCCTGGGTACAGTGCTATGGCATCACAACTCCTGGGCTTAAGTGATTCTTTTGCCTCAGCCTCAAAAGTAGTTCAGACTACTGGTGCCCACCACAATGCCTGGCTATTTTTTGGTTTTAGTTGTCATTGTTGTTTGGCAGGCCTGGGTGGGATTCGAACCAGCCAGCTCTGGCATATGTGGCTGGTGCCTTAGCCTCTTGAGCTATAGGCTCCGCACCTCAAACTGGCATTCTTTAAGATAGTTTCAGGCTTATATGTTGTTCAAAATAAAGTAATTGGGATCACACCCCATATTATGAGTCTGTGTAATGACTTAAACCAAGGTAACTCGTTTCTGAAGAGTATGCTTCAGAGGAGGGAAAGTCTTTGCCTTATATTAGGGAACATGTGACATATTATCTATCAGACTCTAAGGAGATAGACCCCATTCACTACTGAGAACTGGATGACTACTTTAAGACCAAAGAGCTGGAATAATATCCAATATTATTAGGCACTTATACTGAGTCAGATACTTTTCTAAATGTTTTACCCATGTAGACCATACATATATTAACATATTAAGTCCATAAAATAACTTCATGTGTCAGACACTATTATTAATCCCACTTAAAAAAGAGGAAACTGAGGCACTAGGTAATTTTTGTCCTGATCTGAACCCAAGGAGACATCAGATTTCTAATTTTTGCTTGTCAAGTCTAGACAATTTATGAGAACATGTATTTTGTTCCTTTTAGTAAAAAAAAAAATTCTAGAATCTCAACAGTTCCCAATTCTGAATGTACATTTGAATCATCAAATAATGCCTGGGCCCTAATAATCCAGACAACTTAATTCAGATCTCTGGAGATGTGGTGTTTTTTAAACGCCTTTCCCGGGGGATGCTAGAGGGCCATCAAGTTTACAACTCTCAGACTAGATGGATACTCCTCAAGTTAATGCACAAAGGAGTTAGCAATTTGTAAGTCAAAATGAGATTGACTGCCCTTAATGGAGAATTTAAGTTGGTAATTCTGCCAACATAAAATTCTTTCTAAATGGGTTCAGAGCCCTGGCTTTTAAATTAGATTTAATCTTTGCCTTTTTAGGTGCCTGACTTCAGAAAAGTCATCTAAACTGTTTTCATTGGTCCAATGCTATGGCTTAAGCTTGTAACCCTAACACTTTGGGAGGCAGAGATGGGTGGATCACCTGAATTCTTGAGTTGGAGACCAGCCTGAGCAAGAGCCTCACCTGTCTCTACTAGAAAAACTAGCTGGGCATTGAGGTAGGCACCTGTAGACCCAGATACTCAGGAGACTAAGGCAAGAGGATCATTTAAGTTGAAGAGTTTGAGGTTGCTGTGAGCTACGATGTCAAGGCAATCGATCCAGTGTGGTAGAGTGAGACTCTTTCTAAAAAAATAAAAAATAAAAAAACTATTTTTATGTATCTATAAAATCGAAATACTTTGTGTGTGGGAGAACTGCCCCGGCAAGCTCTGCCCTCAGGGTCACAGAGTGAGGATCAGGTGGGAGACCTTGGGTGAGTAATCTAGTGACTGAGCAGCCTAAAGCTGGGGATTGAGACACCTTACAGCCTTGGCCCTCAGGGGCATAGAGTGAGACTAGTTTTGGCACACTGGGTAAGCAGGCAGCCACTTCAGGAGTGATCCCAACGACAAGTGCTTTCCTGGGCAAGCTTCGGCTTAGCCAAGTTTAACAGTTTAAAGTGCCTTTTAAGCAGGCTGAGGAGAGATTTAGGCTCCCTACCCTGCTGGGTTTGAGAAATCAGCAGAGGCCTCCAGTCTTCATCTCATGTAGATGTATCAGCATTGTGATTAACATCTCATACACCAGAAGATTATCTCTTGCCCAGATAATATTCACAAAGATATATATATACTGCTTTGGTTTTGGTTTTGGTTGTTTTGTTTTGTTTTGTTTTAATTTCAACATTTTCCCTCTAGATTTTTCTTTCTTTCTTTTTCTTTTCTTTCTTCACTTTTCTAGTTTAAATAAAATTTTCCATTGTTGCCTTCTTTATCAATTAGAACTTCATTTTTGCTAGAGTTTCTACCCTACTATTTGGTATTTCCCCCAATTTTATCCCATATAGTTTTATGTCTGTTTGTTTTGGTTTGATTTATAGCATTTTTTTCTTTCCTTTCTACATGGTGGAGGTGGTTTACTGTGTCTGAATAGTCTGGCAAAAAGCTGCTGACCTCAAGGAAACCACTCAACCTAGCACCCCCAGAGGTTGGGGGTTTTTAAGG
>NW_003852474.1:1826838-1853611 GCF_000181295.1 Otolemur garnettii
TTTCTTTTGTCCCTTCTTGTTCTTCAGTCTTCTCATCCTTCTGATCCTATGCCAAAAGGACTCATGGAAACCCTAGTCCAGAGGCATGGCAACTTAAAGAGCAAGAGGAAGTGAAAGGAAAATTAGGGCAAGGAAACAGATAAAAGAAAACACTCATTTGGAAGAATCGGCAGGAAAATCCTGGCAACAGGAAAAATCCATCCAGATCAACCCCCCCAAGGGACCATGAGGTAGCTACTGCAGAGAATTCCACATATAAAGAAATGTTAGAAATGACAGAAAGGGAATTTAGAATACAGATGATGAAAACCATGAAGGAAATGATGGAAACAATGAAGGAAACAGCTGATAAAGTGGAAAATAACCAAAAGGAAATCCAAAAACAGAATCAAATAAGAGATGAACAATGTGAAGAATATAAAAAGGATACAGCAGAGCTGAAGGAACTGAAGCAGTCCATTAGGGAACTTAAAGATGCAATAGAAAGTATCAACAGCAGATTAGACCATACAGAAGAATCTCAGAGGTAGAGGACAAAGCTCTTGAGATAACTCAGATAGTTAAAGAGGTAGAAAAGAGACAGAGAGCAGAATGTTCACTGACAGAATTATGGGACTTTATGAAGCATTCAAACATATGAGGTATAGATATCCAAGGTGGAAGAAGAATGCCCCAGGGGAATGGAAGCCATACTAGAGAATATTATAAATGAAAACTTCCCAAATATCACCAAAGATTCTGACACACTCCTTTCAGAGGAATATCAGACCCCAGGTGGACTTAACTCTAACAGAGCTTCTCCAAGACACATTGTGATGAACCTGTCCAAAGTTAAGACAAAAGAAAAGATTCTTCAAGCTGCCAAGACTAAGCACCAGTTGACCTACAGGAGCAAATCCATCAGGGTAACTGCAGACTTCTCTATTGAAACTGTTCAAGCAAGAAGACAATGGTCATCTACCTTTGATCTATTTAACCAGAAAAATTTCCAGCCCAGAATTCTATATCCTGCTAAGCTCAACTTTAAAATTGATGGAGAAATCAAATCATTTATTGATCTGCAAACACTGAGAAAATTCGCCACATCAAGACGAACTCTACAGAAAATACTTCAACCCATTCTACATACTGACCATCACAGCAAAGTAAGAACTCAGAAATTAAAGGACAAAACTCAACTTCCACACTGATGCAAATGATAAAACTAAGCAAAGGATTCTTACAAAATAAGATGAATAGAATACTACCACACTTATTATCTCAATAAATGTTAATGGCTTGAATTCTTCACTGAAGATGCATAGATTGGCTGACAGAATTAAAAAACACAAGCCAGCTCGGCACCTATGGCTCAAGTGGCTAAGGCGCCAGACACATACACCTAAGGTGGTGGGTTCGAATCCAGCTTAGGCCCACCAAACAACAATAATGGCTGCAACCAAAAATTAGCCCGGCATTGTGGTGGGCGCCTGTGGTCCCAGCTACTTGGGAGGCGGAGGCAGGAGACTTGCTTGAGCCCAGAAATTGGAGGTTGCTGTGAGCTGTGAGGCCACAGCACTCTACCCAGGGGGACAGCTTGAGGCTCTGTCTCAAAAAAAAAAAAAACAAACACAAGCCATCCATTTCTTGTCTGCAGGAAATACACCTAGCTTCAAAAGACAAATTATAACTCTGAGTTAAAGGTTGGAAGACAATTTTTCAGGCAAACAGAATGCAGAAGAAAACTGCAGGGGTTGCAATCTTATTTTCAGATACATGTGGATTTACAGCAAGGAAGTCAAAAAAGACAAAGATGATCACTTTATACTGGTCAAGGGAAATATACAAGAAGACGTTTCAACTCGAAATATTTATGCACCTAACTTACATGTTCCCAGATTCCTGAAACAGACCTTACTCAGTCTGAGCAATATGATATCCTATAACACCATAATAACAGGGGACTTTAACATTCCTCTTACAGAGCTGGACAGATCCTCCAAACAGAAATTAAACAAAAATATAAGGGGCTTAAATGAGACTCTAGAACAACTATGCTTGATAGACACATACAGAACACTCCAGCCCAAAGATAAAGAATATATATTCTTCTCATCACTCCATGGAACATTCTCTAAAATTGACCATATCCTAGGACACAAAACAAACCTCAACAGAATCAAAAGACTGAAATTTTACTCTGTATCTTCTCAGACCACAAGGCACTAAAGATGGAACTCAACTCCAACAAAAACGTTCAACTCCACACAAAGGCATGGAAATTAAACGACCTTATGCTGAATGACAGTGGGTACAGGAAGAAATAAAAGGGGAAATCATTTACTTCCTTGAGCATAACAACAATGAAGACACAAGCTACCAAAACCTGTGGGATACTGCAAAAGCGGTTCTGAGAGGAAAATTTATCGCTTTAAATGCCTACATTCAAAAAAACAGAAAGAGAGTGCATCAACAAACTCACAAGCCATCTTATGGAATTGGAAAAAGAAGAACAATCTAAGCCTAAACCCAGGGAAAGAAAAGAAATATCCAAAATTAAATCAAAGATCAATGAAACTGAAAACAAAAGAATCATTCAGAAAATTAATGAACAAGGAGTTGGTTTTTTGAAAAAATAAACAAAATAGATAAACCTTTGGCCAGACTAACTAGCAATAGAAAAGTAAAATTTCTAGTAACCTCAATCAAAAATGATAAAGGGGAAATAACAACTGATGCCACAGAGATACAAGAGATCATCTCTGAATACTACCAGAAACTCTATGCCCAGAAATTTGATAATGTGAAGGAAATGGATCAATATGGGGAATCACACCCTCTTCCTTGACTTAGCCAGGAAGAAATGGAGCTCCTGAACAGACCAATTTCAAACACTGATCAAAGAAACAATAAAAAATCTTCCAACAAAAAAATTCTTGGGGCTCGGCGCCTATAGCTCAACCGGCTAAGGCGCCAGCCACGTACACCTAAGGTGGCGGGTTCGAATCCCCAGCCTGGACCCGCCAAACAACAATGATGGCTGCAACCAAAAAATAGCCGGGCGTTGTGGCGGGCGCCTGTGGTCCCAGCTACTTGGGAGGCGGAGGCAGGAGACTCGCTTGAGCCCAGGAGTTGGAGGTTGCTGTGAGCTGTAATGCCACGGCACTCTACCCAGGGGGACAGCTTGAGGCTCTGTCTCAAAAAAAAAAAAAAAATTCTTGGTCTGGATGGCTTCACACCAGAATTCTATCAAACCTTCAGAGAAGAGCTTATTCTCATACTGCAGAAATTATTCCAAAAAATTGAGGAGGAAGGAATCTTCCGCTACATGTTCTATGAAGCAAACATCACCCTGATACCCAAACCAGAAAAGACCCAACTAAAAAGGAGAACTTTAGACCAATTTCACTAATGAATATAGATTCAAAAATACTCAACAAAATCCTAGCCAACAGATTACAGCTTATCATCAAAAAAGTCATACATCATGATCAAATAGGTTTCATTCTAGGGTTTAAAGGCTAGGTTTAACATATGCAAGTCCATAAATGTTATTCACCATATTAACAGAAGCAAAACCAAAGACTATATGATCCTCTCAATAGATTCAGAAAAAGCATTCAATAAAATCCAGCATCCTTTTCTAATTAGCAACCTGAGGAGTATAGGCATAGGTAGCACATTTCTTAAACTGATCGAAGCTATCTATGACAAACCCACAGCTAATATTTTACTGAATGGAGTAAAGCTGAAAGCTTTTCCTCTTAGAACTGGAACCAGACAAGGTTGTCCTCTGTCACCATTACTATTCAACATAGTGCTGGAAGTTCTAGCCAATACAATTAGGTAAGACAAGGAAATAAAGAGCATCCAAATGGGAGCAGAGGAGGTCAAACTCTCCCACTTTGCTGATGATATGATCTTATACTTAGAGAACCCCAAAGACTCAACTATAAGACTCCTGGAAATCATCAAAAAATACAGTATTGTCTCTGGATATAAAATCAATGTCCACAACTGAGTAGCCTTTGTATACTCTAATAACAGCCAAGATGAGAGGCTAAGGACACAACTCCCTTCACTATAGCTTGAAAGAAAATGAAATACCTAGGAATATACTTAACAAAAGGAGTGAAGGACCTCTATAAAGGAAATTATAAAACCCTAAGAAAGGAAATAGCAGAGGATTTTAACAAATGGAAGAACATACCATGCTCATGGCTGGGAAGAATCAACATTGTTAAAATGTCTATACTTCCCAAAGCAATCTACCAATTCCATGCCATCCCTTTTAAAATACCAACATTGTACTTTCAAGACTTGGAAAAAATGATTCTGCATTTTGTATGGAACCAGAAAAAAAACCCATATAGCTAAGGCAGTGCTTAGTAATAAAAACAAAGTGGGGACATCAGCATACCAGATTCTGGGCCGTACTACAAAGCCATAGTGGTCAAGACAGCATGATATTGGCATAAAAATAGAGACATAGACATTTGGAATTAAATAGAAAACCAGGAAATGAAACTAACATGTCACAACCACCTAATCTTCGATAAACCAAACAAGAATATACAGTGGAGGAAAGAATCCCCATTCAGTAAATGGTGCTGGGAGAACTGGATATCCACATGTAAAAGACTGAAACTGGACCTACACCTTTCTTCACTCACAAAAATTGATTCAAGATGGACAAAGAACTTAAATGTAAGGCATGAAACAATAAAAATCTTCAAAGAAAGCATAGGAAAAACACATGGGAAGATATTGGCCTGGGGAAAGTCTTTATGAAGAAAAGTGCCCTGGTAATTGCAACAACAAAAATAAATAAATGTAACTTAATTAAACTGAAAAGCTTCTGTACAGCTAAGGAGACAACAACCAAAGCAAATAGACAACCTACCCAATGGGAAAGGATACTTGCATATTTTGAATCAGGCAAAAGCTTGATGACTAGGGATCTATACAGAACTCAAATTAATCCACATGAAAAAAGCCAACAATCCCATATATCAATGGGCAAGAGACATGAATAGAACCTTCTCTAAAGAAGACAGATGAATGGCTAACAGACATATGAAAAAATGCTTCTCATCCCTAATTATTAGAGAAATACAAATCAAAACCACCCTGAGAGACCATCTAACCCCAGTGAGAATGGCCCACATCACAAAGTCTCAAAACTGTAGATGCTGGCATGGATATGGAGAGTAGGGAACACTTTTACACTGCTGGTGGGATTGCAAACTAATACAACTTTTTCGGAAGGAAGTGTGGAGAAACCTCAAAGACCTCAAGCTAGACCTCCCATTTGATCCTGCAATACCATTACTAGGCATCTACCCAGAAGGAAAAATCCTCTTATCATAAGGACACTTGTACTAGACTGTTTATTGCAGCTCAATTTACAATCACCAAAATGTGGAAACAGCCTAAATGCCCACCAACCCAGGAATGGATTAACAAGCTGTGGTATAGGTAAACCATGGAATACTATTCAGCCATTAAAAAAAATGGAGACTCTACAGCCTTTGTATTATCCTGGATGGAAGTGGAACACATTATTCTTAGTAAAGCATCACAAGAATGGAGAAGCATGAATCCTATGTATTCAATTTTGATCTGAGGACAATTAATGACATTTAAAGACTTGGTGGGGGTGGGGTAAGGGGAGAGCAGAGAGAAAAAGAAGGAGGGGGAAGGAAGAGCAGAGAGAGAGGGAAAGAGGGAGGTGGGTGGGATCTTGGTGTGCGACACACCTTTTGGGGGCAAGACACAATTGTAAGGGGGACTTTACCTAACAAATGCAATCAGTGTAACCTGATTTCTTGTACCCTCAGTGAATCCTCCCCTCAGTATTTCAAAAAAAATGAAATACTTATACTACTCTGGTAGGACTGAAGCAAGGATTAAATAAAATAATGTGTATAAATCACAGCATAGTTACAAAACCTCACATTTAATAAATAAATCTAAATAGAATCTTAGTGAACCATTATTACCATCATTATCACCACCATCAGCTTCTAATTAAAGCAAGTAGCCAAGTACAGAATGGGGAGCTGTAAGAACAGGATTTGAGACAACAGAGGGCAAGCCTATGGAGCTAGAGGCATCGTCTTTAGAAACCAATCAAGTCACAACATCTCCCACAATACAATGCAGGCATCTCCGTGTTTAAGTCTGCCTCTTTAAAACACACATTGGCTCTTTACTTTTGATTTGAAAGGTCATTTTAACTCATTCAAATGACAACACTCCTTACCTGTATTTATTCTGGTAGCCAACAAACTTTCATCAAATGCTTGCAATGATCAAGGCACCATGATAAATAAAAAAATAAGGAAGATGTTGTCCTCCACTTTCGAGAATCCCAGTCTAATAGGAGAGATAACACATGAACAGAATAATTACAATCAAGTTTCTATGAATAAGTACCATAAGAGAGCTAGAAATAAAATGCTAATAAAATGCAAAGCAGAAAGGGATGACTTTCATTCAGGAGATCAGGAACATTTTCATGGAATTTGAGCTGGATATTGTAGATGAGAGATTCCAATGCTCAAAGAAAAGAGCGGAGAAGTAAGCTCAGAGATTTCATGTGAGTCAATGAAGAGAGAGACTGGTTTGATCGGTGTGAGGTTAATGAGAAAACCAGGAGGAAAAACAGATGAAGTGCCCGAGGGTTCCCGACCTGGCCTCCTTGCTCTCAGACCCATGTCTTACCATGCCCCTTACCATGCCCCTGCTCTGTTCAATATTACAAGGGGCACCTCCCACCTGGCTGCACTTCCTAGCCCCCCAGACAGCTGGCCTCCAGCTAGGTTTGTCAGTGGAAGGAGGCACATGGGGCCCTTGCTGCCCCAAGAGGAGAGAAGCCATTGTGTCTACACCCATCTTTCTGCTTCAGTCCTGGCTCCATCAGTAGCTGTTTCCTCCAGAGCTCCAGCTCCCATAGAAAGGTTCACAGTACTTCCAGGATCTGCTGGCAACCCTGGACTCTGATGTGTGGTTAATGGTGGCTTTTATCTTTGTTCCTCCTCGCAAGGGAGAGGAGTGGCCTCTGCTCTTACCAAACATAGGAATGCTCACCATCCCAGCCATGGTCGGTGGTATTCCCTGGTATTCTCAGGATTTCAAATAGCTTGAGTAGTTCCTAGTTTTTCTGATTGGATCCTAATTAGATCAAATGTTTATATGGTAGGTAAATAAGTAAACGAATCCTCTGAGGTCTTCAAGAACAGAAGCAACGTGTTTTCAGAAGATAAGTCTTGTCAGTAGACTTCACGCCCTTCCTGTCTAACTTCTATGTAACATCTGTGGTTAGCGATCACCATTTAACTAGGCACAGAATTCAACGCTGACCATTGTTTTTCCCTTAGTACTCTGAAGTTGTCCCATTATCTTCTGTACCTAGAAGATACAGATGATGGATACTTGTGATGGATATGTTTACTTTCAACCTAATTGTTGTTTTTTAAAGTTGATATGTCTTTTCCCTTTGTCAGCTAATAGGAGTTTCTCTTTCAATTTGATATTTTATAGTTTCTCCAGTAGGAGTATTTTGGTATGGGTTTTTATTTTGTTTCTGTATGAGACTCATGATTTTTCTTTCATCCTGAAAAAATCATGAAGTATGAGTTATTCCAACTATCCATTTCTTTCTAATTCCTCCTTCTGGAACTCTTTTAGTTGTATGTTGGAGCTCCCCATTCTTTCTTCCGCATGTTTTACCTTCCACTTTTAATTTCCTATACCTTTATGTTACATTTTTATATACTTAACTCCAGTTCTCATCAACTCAAAGTCCAAACAAGATTTTTAAAAATGCTAACACCTATATATTTTTGTTTCTATAATAGACAGTATATCCATAAAGTTTGTGTGCAATTTACTATGTTAAACTATTTTAAATTACACATGAACTTTATTTCCACCCTGTATATGTTGGGAAGAGGACTGTCATGCCATTGATACCATTTATAATATCATTAAATCAGCCTTTCTATGTTTTTTTTAGCTAATAGTCTCTTTCTCAGACTTCCCAGCAAGAAATTTCCTCAGTGCTTTTAGAGAACTTCTCTTTTCTCATTCTATTCATAGATGTGAGGGCTGTCCCACCTCACTGTCATATTCCCCTGGTGCAGGGATCAGCATGTGACCCAGGCCAGTCCCATCATGGTTTCTGCTCCTACTGGCACAGTAATTGGCTCAGGGATGAGCTCAATCACAGAAAATTCTTCAATTTCTATGTGGAATGAGTGACAAATGTTCCTTTTCTTCTTGGGAAGGGGTTGATGAATTGTTTTTCTTTAAAGAAGCATATAGTAAATATTTTAAGCTTCGTAGGCCAAGAGGCAACCTTGAAGACATGATATAGGTGCTTACGAGAGAAAACACATTTCTATAAAAATTTTATTGACAAAATTCAAAATATAACAGTAACTGAGCACTTTTTTCCTGAGAACTTTTTTGTAGCATAAATTTATTAATAAGAATAATAAAATTCTTCTTTGTGAGAGTATTTTGCTTACATGGTGGTCATACTATTATTAAAATCAATTGGAAATGTTCATTACTTAATGCTGATCCATTAAGAGATGTTAGATAGTTCCTCATTGGAAAATATATTTTCACACAGCTAGGTTCTGACAAATACTAATATAAATACATTAGCATATGATTTTACTGAGACTATTTATTGCTTGGGAGGCATTTAGGATTCTATTAGATTTTTTGCTTGATATTTGTTACTTAGTATGACATTCCATTTCAGATTAATCACTTCCAAGTGAAGGTTAAGTGGAAGCTCCTCAACTGCACAGTTAAAAAAATTTTAAAGTATGGAAATGTCTTTTACACTCACATCAAGATCTGATAAACACTGCTAGAACTTTAAGATCCAAAATAAATCTGCTACAAATCTGTTGGAAATGGAGACATCATTTCTTATTTTAAGCACGAAAGCTTGGGAAGTATATAGAGCAGTTTGATATTACTATGATCTAAACAATAGCTGTTATTGGATAGCTTTACCACAGTTTACGTTTTGCATAGAAGAGTAATTTTTAAAATGAATTCATTAAGAAACATTATTAAATTTGCAGAAGTTAATTTCCAAAGCTGTTTAACATTTGACAATAGGGATTAAGTGCAATTCTTTGTTCAGAAATCCAACCTCAGCCCTGAGCTGAAAAAATTGTAACACAATCTTACCACTTGTAAACCATTGAACTGCTGTATGGTAGGGCAAGTCAGGATATTCATCTTCTGTTTCTCATAAAAATTCATGGAATAGACAATGGTTAAGCTCAATAAAGTGGACAAAGTACTCGGCTGACACAGTTTAATATCACAGAATACAGTCAAATATTTTCCATCAAGTTCCTGTTCATGAAAAATAAAATGAAATAGAAAAATAGCTTTAAATACCTTGCATTTTTACAAGCTTCGTGGATTTTGCCAAGCTTTTTCCTACTCTACTCATATTTTTACCAACAGATGAAATACATCTTAGTAGATTCCACTTCATGTTGGGGATTGTTTTCTCAATCTCTTTGAAAATATTGTAACTCATAGTTCTTTCACATAGACTATGTACAGAGAGATAATTTTTTACTTACTTCAAATTCACCACTAACTCTCTCTATAAAAGCATCTGAGTAGTATCAATAACATTTGTAGACTCACCAAGAGCCAAGAAAAAACATATTTGCCTTGTTTTTAAATTCACTATGATGTTGCTCTCAATTTCTCCAACTCCATAAGTAACTATCTCTTACCAATAGTTAATAGTTTTAAATAAATTTATTATCACTAGACACACTTCTTTAGCTGCTGATATGAAATAGAATTAAATTAACTTACTATTTAGAAATGATTATCCTTGTTTTGCTAACAAAGTGGGACTTTAAAATCTTACTTTGCTGGCTTATTTTCATTTTTGTGAAGAAATTCTTCTTGATGAGAAACTCTGTTTTAACTTTTCTTACTTTTCACTTTCCTATGAGTAGGAGATATTGCTAGGAGTGCTCAGACTGAGGATATCAACTATACAGTATTCATTTAACACAGTTGTGATGTCACTGCATAATAAACACAATGGCTTATCATCTAACCCAATAAAACAATTCATATTCTACTGTACCTTAACAGCATGAGACTTGAAGTCCCCTTTCCTTTTTGGCATAATGAGTGTGCACTAGTAATTTAAAAAAATGTCATGATGCAGTGACTTCTGTGGCAATTGGTATTCTGTTGAGTTCTGACTGTGTCATTGCTATTTGCAGAAATGAGCAAAAATGCAAAGTGATAAGAGTCATGTACAGTATATAACATCAACCCAGCTTCACTTTTATAGAGCAGAAACAATCAAATGAGCATGGTCATATTCCCGTAAGACTTGATGAACATGAATGTATGAATTTCATATAATTTTCACATGTCACAAAATACTATTACTTTTTTTTTTGACCATTTAAAATATAAAACTATTCTTGGCTTTTAAGCCTTACAAAAAATAGGTTACTGCTTGTTAACCACTGGACAGTAATCCTAGAACTCACTGGGACCATGTTTTCCCCCACCTTTTATATCTAGCATAAAAGAGAATAAGGCCAACATGCAGACAGAAGCAGGAGTGTGTATGTGTGTGTGTGTGTGAGTGAGAGAGAGAGAGAGAGAGAGAGAAAGACAGGTAGAGAATGAGAGAGAGTATGAGAACACTGAATTGACAGTTATTGAGTTCCCAGGTCTAATTCCTGAAGCTCTAGTTTGTATTATTCTTCCTTTGATTTTTTTGTGGATTATACCATTCTTTGTGCTTGGTGGCAGACTAGGCTAATATTCTTTTTTAAAATTTTTGCTTATAAAGATAGCATCTTGCTATGTTATCCTGACTGGTCTTGAACTCTTAGCCTAAAGGATCCTCCTGCCTCTGCCTCCCAAAGTGCTGGGATTACAGGTGCAAGCCATCATGCCCAGCCTAGACTGATTTTTATCATTTGCTACTGTGAATGTCCTCACAGAACAACCAAATTTATTACTTGCCAGCAATCTTAGATTGAGTGGAAAGTTTGCTTCTCAAATGCTAAAGAAATACTATCTTTAGCAATAGCATACCTGACGGCTTCATTATACCAATCTGATGAAAAACCGATTAAAGGATGAGGAGATTGTGACATTCCTCTTGGTGACTTTCTTATCACACTTACTACTAAATCACAACCTGTATTTTTGAATTATCTGCTGTTTGTGACAGTCGTCATAAGCCAATGTGGCACATTTTAAAATAGGTTATTTCCTTCTTCCCTAGGGAAGGCAGCTGTCAGAATACCTTAATATCTCATTTTCTGCATGATATTCCTATTTCTAAAAACAACAAAAAGAGGGGCAGAATTATTAGAAAAGTTTGAAGAGTTAGGAGACCCAGATGTGAAGGATTTTATTGAACTCAAACAATAATGCTAACTGCTAGTTATCATTACTCTCAATCAAGCTTTAATCTCAAAGCTTTGATAAAACACACTTTTGCCAGTACAAATTTATTGTTGTAATAGTCTGCTAATCAGGGCCAAAACTCCTATAAAGACAACACTAACTACAGTAATAATGAGTGGTGTTCATTGTCTCTTATGCGACAAGCACTGCTCTGTTTTGCATATACTATCTCTAATCCTCACAGCATCACGGCAACCCTGGAAGTTTTGTATTATTCAATCCATTTAACAGATGTGGGCTCAAGGAGACTGAGTACCATGTCCAGAGCCACATCAGTTGTGGGCTCAGAACTGGAATCTGGACTCATTTGCTGTAAGATACTAAGTAAATATTGTGCCATCTTCTCCTCACCCAGCACTGTGGCTCCCAGTCTTCCTTAGGTGGGGTGATGCAGAGGTTTTGTTATTTGAAACATTAGTCTAAATTACTTCAAATGTACTTTCTCGTGCTAACATGAATACGTACACCTCTCTGGTACTCTTCTCTGGTAAAGGTACCAGAATCAGAAAATCCTTGAAGGTTTCAAGCTCTTGCAAATGCAGTCAGGTCTCACATGTATGATTCCTCTTATGCCAGACAACATGTATACGTCACAATAGTATGTCCGGCCTCTTTTTCCTAAAGCAGGATGTTTAATAAGAATAAAGGAAGGATGTGATGTTAAACTTCACTTAAAAGTGGTCACAATTAATCAGTTTAATTGGTTATGCTTACCTTTACATTTTATAAAGTTTCATGAAGGTTATCAAGCCAATTAAATTGAACTTCTTTCTAAGTAACAGGTCACACAAACTATGAATAAAATGCGATAGTGTTAAAGTCTGCTATACATGGCTCTTATTTCTTTATAGTAATGACATTGCTTGCATTTCAGCGAATGACAAAGTAAATGACCACTTCCAGTAGATAAACTAATTTAGAAGAATTTCCTATGTAAGATTTTGACAGATGTTTTTGAAGACTTTGGTGGATATTTTACTCTTACTGCATTTGGGGGTATTTTTTTGAGACAGAGTCTCACTTTGTCACCCTCAGTAGAATGCTTTGGCATCATAGCTCATAGCAACCTCTAACTCTTGGGTTTGAGCCATTCTCTTGCCTCAGCTTCCTGAGTAGCTGGGACTACAGGTGCCTGCCACAATGCCTGAGTACTTTTAGAGATGGGGGTCTCTATAGCTCAGGCTGGTCTTAAACTCCTGAGCTCAGGCGATCTGCTCACCTTGGCCTCCCAAAGTGCTAGGATTACAGATGGTATACATTTAGTGCAGCATGAGAGAATATCACACCAGAAGATTAATGTTGCTATAACCTAATTACAATTTCAAGAAGTTTGGCCTGCTATCATTTATAGTGAGTATAGAAAACAGTTGTTGCGGAATACAGTGGCTCACACCTATAATCATGGCCCTCTGAAAATCTGAGGCAGGAGGATCCCTTGCACTCAGGAGGTCAAGACCAGCCTGAGCAAGACTGAGACCCCATCTCTACTAAAAATAGAAAACTTAGCTGGGTGTTGTGCTAGGCACCTGTAGTCTCAGCTACTTGGTAAGCTCAGACAGGACAGTTTGAGCCCAGGAGTTTGAGGTTGCTGTGAGCTAAGCTGATGGCAGGTCACTTAGCCTGGGTAACAGAGTGAGACTGTGTAGATAGATAGATAGATAGATAGATAACTAGCTTGAGCAAGAGAAAAACTTCATTTCTACTAAAAATTAAAAAAAGTTCACCAGGTATGGTGATGTGTGCTGGTAGTCCCAGGTTCTCAGGAGGCTGAGGCCGGTGGATCACTTGAGCAGAGGAATTTGAGATTGCAATGGGGTTACCATAGCTCAGGAGGGTTACCATTCTAGCCTGTGGAACAGATGGAGACCCTGTCTCAAAAAATTAAAAAAAAAATGAAAGAAAGAAAAAAAGCAGGAGCGATCCTCTTTTTAAAAATTATGTTAAACTATATATAACATGAATTTTATCATTTGAACCCTTTTAAGTGTATAATTCAGTGGTATCAAATATTCAATAGAATCTCCATAGTTGACCACCTCCTCAGTTGACCTAATTTTCATAGACTGGACATGCACCACATGAACGTATTAGTATAGAAGGCCTAGTTCCTTATGGTGACCACCTCCGTATGTTGACCAGTTTGTCATAGTGCCTTGGGGTGGTCAAGTTACAAAGATTCTACTGTATTCACATTATTGTACGACCATCACTACCCTCCATCTCCACGACTTTTTCATCTTTCCAAATTGAAATTCTCTTAACCATTAAACAACAGCTCTCCATTTCCCCTTCTCTTAATTCCGACAGCCACCATTCTACTTCCTGTTACTGTGAATGCCACTACTCCAGGTGCTTCATAAACGTTAAGATATTTGTGGTTTGGTGACTGGTTTTTTTCACTTAGTATAATGTCCCCAAGGTTCATATGTGTTGTAGAACATGTCAGAATTTTAAGGCAGAATAATATTCCATTGTATGTTTACAGCACATTTTATTTAACCATTCATCCACTGATGGACACCTCCATTACTTTCATTTTAATTAGAAATTCACCTGGGGATATTTCTTTTGAAGTTCTTATTTTCCAGTGCCTGTTTCCCTCTAGCAAACTCAGCATTGAGGAAACTCCTCTGGCACTTAAAGGGACAAAGACCTCTAGCTTTCTTGACCTACTATTTCATTCATGCCTCCTGTTTCCCCTTGAATCTGTCTATTTAACTAGGCTTATCTGACTTTAAAATGAACAAACTGACATTTATTTGCACTGCCTCTTCTGTGCTTTCTCTCTCCCCACTCCATGTTTTATTCTGCTAAAATGCTTAAGTTTGTCCCATTAACATTTAAAAATCTTCCCATCTCAGCCTTGATATCTGCACATTACTTTATGATGAAGATTTGCTATCACAAGATCTTTCCTTTTCCATTTTATCGGTAATTTAAAAGCAATTATAAGGCTGCACATAAAGTATAACAGTGAAGGAGCTGACTTTTGCACATATGTCTCAATGAAACGTCCTTCGAAATGATCACCTTCTCAAAATGTCTCTCAAATTGTCTTCAGCTCTTTTATGAGTTTTATTACCTTATAGGCTGGGGGTGTTTTCATAACTGATTACCTCCTCCCATTTGTGACTCAATTCAGTCACATCCCACCTTGTCCTTGACTGTGGCCCTGGCAGTGGAGGACGTGAGAACGTGGTCTGTTGTGTGTAGTTTTCTCCTGCACCAGCCGCTCGCATGCTCAAGGTGCCTTTGTAAATAATTGGTTGTGCATCAGAAAACCCAATTAAAGCAAATCTAGTTGCTGTAACTTCAAAGCCCCAGATGCAAACAGGAAAGCTTGTTTTCTTTTTATCATCTCCAGTAAGTTCTCACTGCATCACTTCACCCCACCCCCACTGTACCCATATACACCATGTATAGTTGTGCCAGTTGTGATCAAAGGCACAGTACTGTAGAAACATAGATCAATACATTTACCATGGCAATATCCAGATAGAAGTAAGGTTTATGGAGAAAAGACAGCCTTTCTCTGCTTCCTACAAAAATGACCTAATAACAGCTCTGAGTTTAAAGATCTTATGCTTCCATACCTCAAGGTATTGTGAGATCTGGAAAGTGTGACTTAATAGGGGCTGATACCTTATCCTTAATTAACTGATTAATTCAGTATTGCCTTTCCATACAGAGCTCTGAGCAAAACCCTAGGGAAGTTTTAAAAAATTATTGCTGGGGGCTTTAGCCCAGCTCATTGGTTATTTTAGTTCAGAATACAGCTCTGGCCTTAGGCTAGAAAATATTGCCTGTATGATATGATATGGAGGCTTTAGCTAAAAATCATCTCTTCCATTGGTAGTTTTCAGTCCTTAAAGTTCATCATAAATTTCCTGAACTGGAGGGAATTTGTAGATAGAACCATGAAAACCAAAAAGAGTCACAGGGCCCCCAGCCCCTCTCCCATCCTGCCTTAACCATGCAGGCATTACCAACATTACAACACATTCCCACTGTGTCTAGACACAGAGGCCCTTCCTAACTGGGAGCTTCAGGTGACCCGCACATGTCTCCTGGAGTTGGCATGCACTTGGAATCTATTTGCTAGCTTTGAATTCTAGTCTAGGAAACTTATTAAAATGCTAACACTGGGTGGAAAAACACCTTCTATCTTCTTTGAGTAACACCTCAGGAGAACCTGTCACCCCAGTATATGACATGAGAGTCCTATTTGATTAATCTTTCTCCTTTTTGATCTTTATGGTCAACCACAGTGTATCTTGTTCAGCTTCTAAAATAACCCACACATCTATTTATACACCCTTTCAGCAACTACTAGCTCATTCCTGTCCCTGTCTAACTGCACTGCACCTTCTATGCCAGGTGCCTCTCCTGAAAGGGGTCCCACTCCAGCCCAGGCTGCCAGAACACATGCCTGGACGATAGGAGCTGCTATTTATGAGGGACAGCCACATCCCACTGTCTATAGAGAGACAGTGTCCTGGTCAGGCTCCATAAAATGTTTTATTGCTGGTGGTCTAGTGGTTGGTGGTGGTGGAGGAGAAGATATTTCAAAGGCTCAACCAAGTACTTCTTAGGGAGGGAACTTTTTGGAACAATGTTTTTATTAGGAGGTTAGGTGAGGAAGGTGAGACCATTAGGGTTTGGACTGAAACAAAGGAAAACAAACTGCTCTGCATAGAAATAAACAGGAATTCCAGGGCTGGGATGAGATAGGAGGTTGGGAGAAGGAAGAGGGAGAGGAAAGAGGAGTAAGTGTGTGTGTGTGTGTGTGTGTGTGTGTGTGTGTGTGTGTGTAGGGAAAGGGATGGAAGCCTGCACAGAAGCCATCTTGGTGGTGAAGTGGTCAGAGAAACTTCTGTCCATGTGTCCTGGAACTGACCAGGTTAGTAATTGAATGGCAGATGGCAGGAGGCAGTTTTTCATTGATGGAGTGAGAAGTGACAGATAAGCGAGGGAGAAGTGATCCACAGGGAAGTGGATTAGAGTTGGACACATCAGTAAGAACTTCTACTTGTAGCTACAGACGATTATCTACAGAGGCATTCACTGACGTGTGTATACACAGGCGAGTACACACTTATTTCTGTGCCGTGTCAGCTGAGAAGGCCTAGAGGCAACAACACCCCCACAGCATCAGCATACCTAGTGCCCAGGTCTTGGCTGTCAGTACCATTGTCTAATAAAAAGAAACAGGGCTCATTGCAGAAACTGCTGATTCTAGAACTGGAGCAGGAAATACATATGATGAACTTGGAGTACCTTATAGTGTTAGAAAGTAAGAAAATGCTAAAACAAAACAAAACTATACCCAGAAACTCTACAATGACCTGGGAGTATATCAAAGGGGCACGGGAACCAACTGAAATGGCTTCTAAAAACATAAGCTCAAAGTATAAATTCTTGTAACTTAACATATAAAGTAAATATAAAATATATGCCTATGAGTCTATCCTAATGCAAATGAATGAATGAATGAATGAATGAACAAAGGGAGAGAAGAGACAGATGTCAATTTATGCAGATTCTCTACCCTAAAGGAGGGACAGCACAGCTTCCCAATCCCTAAGTGTGGGCTGCACAGAATGACTTCCTTCAAAGAATAGTGTGGAAAGGGGAGAATAGTAACTTTGCAGTGGAGAAATCCAAGAAATACTACTTCAGTTGACCCTGAGCTGACTAATATCAGTAGTTATAAAGCCACGTTGATAGTGTGAACCCTTGATATTAAGTGATGAAAGTTTCATACAAAAGCAAGACGTTAACTAGAGGAGCGGATGGGTGTGGGGTATATGGGAACTCTCGGCACAATCTTCTCAATTTTTCCATAGATCTAAAACTGTTCTAAAAAAAATAGTCTATTTTTAAAAAAAGACTCTGAGGAATGGGAATGTTAGATAAGCAGTTTCCAGTTATTTATACTGCTGTGATATTAAACCCATCTGTCTCCCCAAACCTTATCCTAGGGTGATGGTGAGGTGGGAAATACAAAGCAATAGGGTAGCTCAGCCCACCTCCTATCTCTCCCTCTCCGGAGACTGGGGAAAGTGGGTCATGTCCTCTAGAAAGGGACTCCAGTGCAGGCACGATGGTCACTGGCCAGGAGGAAACCCCCCATGGCCCTAGTAGAACTGGCACAGCAGTAAGAAGCAGCTTCATGGCAGGCAGCTCAACAGGAGATTTGAGACAAATTATTCTTTCTCACATTTCTTAGAGGAAGATGTATCAGTTGATACCTAGTCAGGAAAACTAGTGTATTTTAAACAGAAGGAACTTAATATGGAGATTTGGTTCCAAAAATGTTGGCAGGACCAAGAAGTGCCCAAGGAGCCAGGCACAACAGCTTACACCTATAATCCTAGCACTTTGGAAGGCTGAGGTGCAGGAGGATTGCTTGACACCAGGAGTTTGAGACCAGCCTGGGCAACATAGCAAGACTCTGTCTCTCTAAAAAAAAAAAAAAAAAGTGCCATGGATAAGAGGGAGTCTGGCAGAAGAAAAAGTAAAGGGGCAATCCCCAGAGACCAGAAATGCCTATGCATGGTCAGCTGTGGATCAGCTGATCCTCAGGGCTACTGGAGTCCAGAATCACCCCATTCTTGCCATAGCTATGGCAAGTGACAACAACCACCAGCAGCCACTAGCAATAGCCACCCTGGAAAAGCCAAACGCAGAATCATCTCTCTTCTACCCATTGATTTTCCTCTAATATCCCCTCTTAACAAAACTGAAAACGAAGCCTGGAAGATGCAGTGTGCATGCTCCAGGCCTAGCAGAGTTCAAAAGAGAATTTAAAGTGCTGATGGAGGCTCGGCGCCTGTGGCTTAAGCGCTTAAGGCGCCAGCCACATACACCTAAGGTGGTGGGTTCAAAACCAGCCCAGACCCACCAAACAACAATAATGGCTGCAACCAAAAAATAGCCGGGCGTTGCGGCGGGCACCTGTGGTCCCAGCTACTTGGGAGGCTGAGGCAGGAGACTCACTTGAGCCCAGGAGTTGGCGGTTGCTGTGAGCAGTGAAGCCATGGCTCAGCTTGAGGCTCTGTCTCAAAAAAAAAAAAAAAAAAGTGCTGATGGAGGCTAAGACTACTGGTGAGCAAAACAAAGATCTACATCAATCCCTATGAAAAGCTTGCTCTCAGCACCCTGGTCTTTGCTATCTTCTGAAGGATGCCCTATCCAATGTGTATGAATCAAAGTCCTACTCAAATACTGCTCATGTAGCACTTGCACTGTGAAGCTTGCACTCGCTTGTGCTCTCTCTCTCACTCTGTCTTTCTTACTGTTCTTACCTGGAACAGTGCTGGTTTTAAGAGAGAAACCCCTGTTGTGTAGCAATTGCTCATTTGCATGGTGTAAATACTCCCATGGGAAGAACTGCTGGCAGTCAGCTTTTGTGAGCCTGTATTGCTGGTCCTGGCATGGCAAATCACATTCTGTGGCCTGGAAGCATATGTCCTCTCATGACATTCTTAGCCTTTCCTTCACCCTTGTCCCACGGTGAGTACTCATCACATTCTGCCATGTGTAGCTATGAAGTTTCCAATTATTTATATTGCTGTGATATTAAACTCATTTGTCTCCCCAGACTTTCTCTGAGGGTGATGGTGAGGAGGGAAACAAAGCAATAGGGTAGCTCAGCCTACCTCCCATCTCTCCCTCTCTTGAGACTGCCATGTCCACTAGAAAGGGGTATCTTCCTCTAAGGAGTCTGAGAAGGAATTGGTCTCAGAGCTCCTATTGAGCTGCCTGCCATGAAGCTGCTTTTTCCTACTGTGCCAGTTCTGCCATGGCCACTGGGGGTTTCCTCCTGGCCAGTGACCATGGTGCTGGTCTGAATGGAGAGTTGTTTCTATGCAGCTCTTTGCTCCCCTACAGAAGATGTCCTCACATAGAGAAGACCGTGGCTTAAAAGGCCTGCCCTACACTTATGGTTATGCCATCAGTAACCCTGTCAATTACCAAACCAAGTAACTGGTCAATCCTGTTACATAGCACTTGTATCAAATGCTGAGAGCTTCAGTTTCTTTAACTATCAAAGACAGTAGCAATGTAAATCAGTATAGCCATTAAGAAAAACGGTATGAAGATTCCTTGAAAAATTAAACATAGAACTACCATATGATCTAGCAATTCCACTTCAAGATATATACCTCAAAGAACTGAAAGCAAGGTCTCAAAGAAATATCTGTACACCCCTGTTCATAGCAGCATCATTCATAATAGCCAAAAACAGGAAGCAACTCAAACATCTATCGATGGATGAATGGATAAAGAAAATGTAGTACATAAATTGAATATTATCCAGCCTTAAAAAAGATGGAAGGTCTGTCATTTGTGACAACATGAATGAACCTGGGGGGCACTGTTTCTTGAAATAAGCCAGGCATACAAACACCATGTGATCACATTACATGTGCAATCTAAAAGAGACCAACTCCCAGAAGCAGAGAATTGAATGGTGGTTCCCAGAGGCTGGGAGGTGGGGGGATTGGGAGGATGTTGGTCAAAGGATATAAAACGTCAGAAGAAATGAGTTTATGAGATCCATTGTAGAACTTTAATAACAATGCATTCTATTATCAATTTGAAAATTATGAAGGAAGATTTTTAAATGTTCTCACCACAAAAAATAAGTATATAAGATACTGGATATGTTAACCACTGGTTGCAGCCATTCCATAATGGGTGCATATTAATATTTTAAAACATCATAGGGTACATCATAAATACAAGCAATTTTTGTCAATGTAAAAATTAATTTTAAAAGATTTAATAGAAAAGACAGTAGCAACCGTGACAACCTTGCACCACAGGGCTGTTAACTGAGAATTAAACATCAGTGGAGGTGCTTTGCATAATAGTCCTTGGCACATTGCAGAGGTCTAATAAATGTTAATTTTCTTCCCTAGTTAGGCTTTGAACACTGAGAGAGAAGCCATATTATGATTCATTTTGTAATTACTCCTAGGTGTCAAGAAAACTGCCTTGTAATTGCTCAAAAATGTTGTTGTTAACATATCCATTGGAAAAATGAGGGGGCTGGTAGGGGAGATGAGCCTGGAACCTGCTGGGGAAGTGGGGGTGGGGTGGGAAGAGACAAGTGAGCACGGGGCATGGGGAAGTGTGCTGCCTGTACCAAGGTCCCCGGTAGAGCTGGGAGGGCTTCAGGCCTTACCTTTACTTGGTGCTCACTCACTATGGCCGACTACTGTTTACTCCCAATCCTGGCTGGGCTGAGTTGGAACTCAGGGTCTTGGGACACCACTTGCCTTCTAGGTGGCAGCAGCTACTTTAACTGCAGCTGCTAATAGTATTTCCATATAATTAACAGAATAAGAGAAGCTGGCAATAGCATCTGGTGGCCAGAAAAGACACTCAACTAGGAATGCTGAGTTTAAGGAATTTTGTACAAAAATGGAAGGTACCCCACAATGTATGATCTCCTTAAATTGATACTTATCAACCTCACCTATAACCTAATATACCTAAAATCTGTCCAGAAGCTTCAGTCTGATTTTGCTGGTAGGTCAAATGTTAACAAAATCTTTTCTTCCATCTCAGCTCCTCACTTTTAATCTAAAAACCATGGAGGCATAGAAAGGAAAGAGCTCAGAGCCTCATTAGCTCTAGTTACTTCTCTTTTCAAAAACCCAATCCCCAAATGTCAACGATAAGGAAACTAAGACTACCAGACAACAGTCTATTTGTTCTGAATGAGTCTACTTTGGGGATCTGGTCCTCTGGGAACTCTGGCCTCCAGCTTCCATGCCAGGTGTTTTGTCACCTGGTAGCCTTCTTGGATACTTCAGAGACAGGGAGCTGGGCTTATCAAGGAAGACCACTTCAGTTGTGGACAGTAGGGAAAGGAGGGTGGCTCTGCCCTTAGTGACACTGTTAAGCCTGTTTCCTTCTACTCAACTATTCTCACTATAGTCACGGGGTGGGAGTGGGGTGGAGAAAGGTGGTATCAGAAAATCACAGCATTTGTGATGTGTACTTTTAAAGACATATTACTGCTTTGATTCATTGCTAGTTGTGGTAATTAATATGCTTGGAGATTTCCAGTATCCAAAGGAGGGTATTCCATTGAATTTAACAACGCTGCTGCCAGCTCAAATTTTTCCTTCTGGCTGAAGATCAGCACCTGTATCCTGCAGTTCTCAAACACTTTACCATGTCTCCCTTGACTTGGCATCACTCAGATCTGTGTGCACTTGTCTTTTCTCTTGTCTAAACTAGCTCTCTGTGGATCCAGTGATGAGCTTCTGGTTATCTGTGGGTCTTTGGAAACATTTCCTTGCTTTTAGTAGGTATTCAGCAAATGCTCATCGAAGAAATAAAGTCAGATTTATTTTTTCAGTCAGTAGGGCGCCACAATTCACTCCTGCAACTCTGTTAAAATAGATTCACTCAACCAAAAAGATTGGAGCAAAACGCACGATGCAAAGATGGTGTGGTTTAATCTTCTACATTCCTTTTCCTAGTTAATCCTAAATTTGTGTCATTAGCATTACTTTTTTATAATAATAAAAGACCCTTTATTTTTTAAAAGAAAGACATCATAGTTGATCACAACAGAGAGAAAAAGGCAGCCGGTTTTTGCTTTCGCGTGTTCAGAAGATGTATCTTTTTCGCTGCCGCTATTCGAACTAAAGCCAAAAAAACAGCCCCAAGCCAGTCAGCTGTCTGAGGGTGGTATTCAAAGAACTTCAAAGACACTGCCAAATTCAACGCAAGTGAGGGTTTTGTGCCACTGCTGCCCCCGAGTGCCCACTGCATGCCCCCGCCAGGAGGGGATGCGGAGCACAGACAGCTGTAGCTCTCGGAGACCGGGAACTTAGCTTTGCGGAAAGCGCCGCCGAGCTCAGAACAACCCGCCAGGACGCGCATGCGCCGCGCCCACCCCGTCGTCCCTTACAGCCACATTCTTCGAAAACCGAGGTGAGAGCAGCTGCGACTGCGCCTGCGGAGGGGCGTGGCGTGGGCGGAGCCCTGGCCAGAGGTGGGGGCAAGCGGAGTCGCGCGTGCGTAGTGTTTCCGCTAGCAGGAAGCCCAGCGCGCGGGGGCGGGGTCGCGCGGGCGGCTGGGGGCGGGGCTGTCCCGGCCGCCGCCGCAGCGCATTGTGCAGCAGGCGGGCCCCCGCGCGGCAGGGCTCTGGACCGGCGCGGCTCCCGGGGATGGTCAGCAAGGCGCTACTGCGCCTCGTGTCTGCCGTCAACCGCAGGAGAATGAAGCTGCTGCTGGGCATCGCCCTGCTCGCCTACGTCGCCTGTGAGTGCGCGCCCGCGGCCGGCTGGGGAGCCCCATTCATTCCTCCGCGCCGGGTCGGGCCGGGCGGCGGGCTGTTGGGGCCCCGGGATGGCCCTGCAGCCCGGTGTCCCTCCCAGTCCAGGGCGGGACCTGCGCTTCTTGCTCGCACCCCTTTCACTCTTGCAGCCAAGCGGCTGGCCAACTTGGGCACGGACCGTGTACCGCTTAGGCCCGGCGCTGAGAGCAGGCGGCCAGGCGGAGGGGCCCTAACCCCGGGCGCGGTGACCGCAGGGCCCGCGCGGCCAGGGCACAGCCGTCCTCGGCTGACCCCGCGGTGCCCCGCCGTGTCGCGTGGGATCGGCGGTAGCGCTGCTGTCCACGTAGTCCTGGGAGCCAGTGAGGGTCCCTGCCGGCGATTCCTGAGAGTGCCGCGCGGGGACACCCTCGGGGACACCCGCGGCTGCGCCGCCGTGTGGGTTAAGTAGGATAAAAATACTGTTGCCGTTGGCAGAGCCCCGGCTCCCACTGCTTGCTCCTCAGGAAAATTACTCAGCATTTAACTCTTGGGGAGCTAAGTGTTGCCGGCCCCAGCGGGCTCGCTGCCGCTCCCAGGTGTCCGGGCACACGGGCAGCCCATGCCATGTGTCCCCCCCCGGGGCGGAGCGGCGGGTCCCAGCATGGCACGGTTGCCCCGGCGGGGCGTGCCCGCAGCTTTGGAGTGTGGGGTTCTCAGTTCTGTCGTTACTCACAGTCTTGTGGCTGGACACAGGGCACGAGGAGCACTCTGCTGGCAGGTTGTGGACCCCCTGCTTCTTAGGGAAGGCAGAAACCGTCCTTTTTAAGATGTATTCGATGCAAATGAATTTTAATTGCCGCTATTAATGCTGTACTAAGTACCAAAATTGGACTAGAAATTGCTCCCTGTGTGAGCCCGGTTTGAATCCTAACCACCCAGACAGAACGCACGCTGAAATAAAACCACCTGCTAACCGGTTGAGTTACCATAATCTGATTCCCTAGGTAAGTGGGGACTTCATTTAACTGCAGCGACTGCTTTTGAGTTCTAGGAAGACTAGTGTGAGTACAGCACAGCCTATTTGGGAGGTAGAGTGGCACAGCTGCAGTAGAACTCCAGTTTGCTAGGGAAGGTTTCAGGCCCCAGGTGGATGTGAGATGTGAGTAGTTTCACAGGGAAGGAGAGCTAGTCTGAAGTGTGTGTGATCAATCTTGGATAAGAAAGCTGATATCCTAGAGCAGCGCTTCTCAACCTGTGAGTCGTGACCCCTTTGGGGATAGAACGACCCTTTCACAGGGGTCGCCTAAGACCATCCTGCATATCAGATATATACCTTATGATTCATAACAGTAGCAAAATTACAGTTATGAAGTAGCAACAAAATAGTTTTATTGTTGGGGGTCTCACCAACATGAGGAACTGGTCGCGGCATTAGGAAGGTTGAGAACCACTGTCCTAGAGGAAAGACTGCTTTAAGTTTTAAGTGGTCTTTATTATTATGACAATAGTGTTATTGTACCTAAATTTGTTGAGTGCTTAAGTATGTGTGGTCATAATTCTTAGTGCCATTGTGTCATTATCTCAGCAACCCTAGGAAATAGGTGCTGTAGTTATTCCCATTTTAGAGATGAGGAAATTAAGGCCCAGAAAGATTAGGAAATTTATGGATTATTAATCACTCAGATGCGAAAGTTTGAACCCAGAGAGGTCTGGAAGCTGGGGCTAGATAGACAGACAACACATTTAGTGTTGATGTTCAGAGACCTTTTAAAATTAGAAATGATTTATGACTCCATAAATTCCCTCTCTTTATCATTTATAAGGGAGGGAATTTATGGAGCCATAGAATGTTTTTCACCATTCATTTGACCAGGAATCTTACTGATTCCTTACTATTTGTTGCTGAACTTGGTGTAGGTGACATTATGGGGTGTGCCATCACTACACGGTGCAGGTGCCACCTAGTCTGTGCCATCACAGCATGGACGGTATAATAATCTGGCACAGTGGCTTTCAGACTTGAACATGCATCAGAATAACCTGAAGTTTCCTTTTGTAAGACAGATTACTGCCTCCCACCTCAAGTTTCTGATTCAGTTGGTCTAAGATGTCGCTTGAGAATCTGCATTTCTAGTAGGTTCTCTGGGGTGCTGTTGATGTGGTCTGGGTCCCCACTTTATGAGCCACTGGCCAAGAAGGTGAGGTGGGCAAGAATTGGATAATCATCCCAAAGAAGGTTACATGACAAACTGGTGGGAAGGAAAGGAGTATGTGAGAGCTTGTGACAAGGACTCCTGATCCTGAGGAGGAGCAAGAAGGCTCAGAAGTGTGTCACAAGTAACAGCAAGTGTAAAGGTCCTGCAGCAGCCAAGATCAGGGACTATTCTAGGAATGCAAAGAAGGGTACTGTTGGGAGTGTGAAAATAGTACAGTGATGAGGCTACCTGGGCAGACAAGCACGAGACCTGGCAGCCCACAAAGTGGGTGATTTTAGCTATGGTTTAATACTAGGGTGAGGCAGTGTTAATAATGAGTGGATGTGCCACGTCTGAGCCACATGGCAGGGAAAAATGTCACAGGGTTTCTGATTGATGGCATATGAGGATGCTGGAAGTGGACTCCCTCAACAGTGACACCTGTGATTTCTTTCTCTGCTTTTCCCAAATAGTAATCTCCACCTGCCTGTTACCAGGAAATTCTCACCTCTGAAAAAACCATCCATACTCCCAAGTTACGCATACACACACACCCCCGTTAGCCAGCTCGATGTCATGTAGTAATGCCTGCCCTGTTCCTCGGGTTTGTTAGTCTTTCTTATTCTACTCCTTACATCTTTCCCAAAGTCTTTGTTGCCTTCTCAGGCCCAGACTTTCTTCTTGTTAGCACATAACTCTTCTGCACCACGTCTTGCAGGATGACCTACCAGATGCCAACTTGCATTGTACTTGAGTTCTTTTCTATGTGTATGTTTATTTTTTCCTCTCAGCGAAATTCTGACTGCTGAGGGCAGGGATTATGTTTTAGATGTTTTAGCCCTTGTCGTGCTTAAAGCAGTGCTCATTGGGAGAGCTCAGTAACTACCTGCTGTAGTGAATCGAAAATCACGCCAACCCCCTAGCTAGTTTTCAGGCAGAGACTCAGCTTGTGTTACCCTTAGTGTTTTTGTTTTTTTAACACACATATAGTTTAAGAAGTCAAATAGTTTCTGCAGGGTATGGTAGGTTAAATAGTATCCCCTGCCATCCTCATTTCTTCTACCCAGAAGCAAGTACTTTACTTTTATCTGATTGTTTTAATATTTATCTTTGTGCCCCTGGATCACCTGCTTCCTGATTGTGTGTTGTAGATACTACCTAGTGACTTTGTTCTTTGGTGGGTAATTGTTTATTCTCTTTTGTTTTCACCCCACACATGCTTGTCACCTCCTCTGTAGATGTGGTATAATCTTGAAGAGATCAACATTGAGTGTTTACAAGTATGACTATGTAAATTATGTTCAAAGTGAGTCATGTCATATGCTACTTTTTGTTTTCTCTGGGGGTAATAATAGGCTGGCTTGTTACTTTGCTTTACTTTGTGCAGTGATGGACCCAACTCCAGACACTCTGCCAGCTGTATCTGCCTTCCTCCAAGATATCCATTAGCATCTGGACTCTGCCCTGTCAGCAAGACATCCTGAAGAAGAGCCTCTGGAGCCTTCTACCTAACCTGGCCCAAGTGCTTCAGTCCCCTTCCTGTTGACCTGGAGCTGCTCTCTGCAGGGCTCCCATTTCCTTACTTCCTCTTTTCTTGTTTTACACCCTGGTTTGGTTGTGGCAGAAGGTGAATTTTGAAGTATCTTTTTCTGCCTTGATACTTGTTGGATTACCATGTTTCCCCGAAAAGAAGACACTGTCTTATATTTATTTTTTCTCAAGAAGACACATTAGGGCTTATTTTCAGGGTGTCTTACTCTGCTCTGAAATGCATAGCCACGCCACGGCCATCACTAGGTCTTTTTTTTTTTTTTTT
>NW_003852474.1:1853631-1866944 GCF_000181295.1 Otolemur garnettii
GATTCATTGCTTTTATCTCTATTACATATTTGTGTTCAAAGTAATATTTCATTAGAAGAAAGGGTTCCAGTATTAAAATCGTGCTTTAAAAAAACATCACTAGGTCCTTTTTTTTTTTTTTTTGAATAGTTTTTGCCAGGACTGGGTTTGAACCCCCCACCTCTGGTATATGGGGCCGGGCCGGTGCCCTACTCCTTTGAGCCACAGGCACTGCCCCATCACTAGGTCTTATTATTGGGGTAGAGCTTATATTTAATAAATGCATAGAAATCCTGCTAGGGCTTATTTTTTGGGTAGGTCCTATTTTCGGGGAAACACGGTAATAATGTAGAATTCTAGAAAAAAAAAAGTTCCTTCAGAGTTCTTAAGGCATTGATCCATTCCTTTCCACCTTCCACTATTGTTGAGTTTCAAGCCAGTCCTTCTGGAAGATGGTAGGGTCTTCTTTTGGTAGTGATTGTTTACACATTTCCAGCTCTCTGCCCCTGGCTCTGCAGGACTGCCCTTCCTCACTTTTCATGCTGGGTGGCCTCAGTAGTGGCTGTGCCCACAGCCTGCCTGGCAGCTGAGCAGAAGTGCTGCAGTTCACATCTGGGCCCTGCATTGAGCTGCAAGTGTCAGTTGCTCCTGGGATTTTCTTTCCCTCTCCTTTGGTAACTAGCAGTGTTCAAGGTGATGGTGCTCATGGTGCAGGCCCCGCCAGTCTATCCCATTCAATTGAAATAAATGTAAAAGAATAAACTTGTGTTATTATAAGTCTCTGAGGGTTTGGGATTGCTTGTTACTGTGGCTTAACAAAGCCTGCCCTGACCAATACATCCCCAGTATTCGGCAGTCCCCAGTGCTAGGCCTTGCTCTGTTTCATCCAGCATTTGGTGGGTGCTTTGTGCACTGGCAACCCAGGAATACTTATTCTTCAGTTTGGGGAATTTTTTTTTTGAGACAGAGCCTCAAGCTGTCACCCTGGGTAGAGTGCTGTGGCATCACAGCTCACAGCAACCTCCAACTCCTGGGCTCAAGCGATTCTCTTGCCTCTGCCTTCCAAGTAGCTTGGGACTACAAGTGCCTGCCACAACGCCTGGCTATTTTTTGGTTGCAGTGCCATTGTTGTTTGGCGGCCCCGGGCTGGATTCGAACCTGCCAGCTCAGGTGTATGTAGCTAGCGCCTTAGCCACTGAGCCACAAGTGCCAAGTCATGGGGAATTTTTTGAATTATTCTTTGGTAATCATGCCCCTACCCTGCCATTTTCCATTTTCTACTATTATTCTGAAATGGAATTGATTTCCTATTTTTTGCCAGTTTAAAGTTTTGCTCTACTTTCTGGAAGCTTCCCCATCTTTGTATTCAGATTCTTTTAGCGATTTTTCTTTTTAAATATTATCTTTGTCATCCTTTTTCATGTGTAAGAGTTCTTCACTGTTTTCTCAATTTCTTAAAAACTAAAACATGGTCTTCATTTCTTGGTTGTGTTCTCTTATTGATAATTTCATTTCTCTGTTGTGTTTTTGCCTTGCTGAAGAGTCTGCTCTGTCCAGGTTGCTTTCCTGTGTCCTGTTCGAGGCTTTGCTCAGATCGTCTGCTAATGTGTGTGAGGAACAGCACCCCTTGGCCGTGAGCTTCTCCATTTCTTGGCAGGGCCTCCTGACTTTAGTAGGAGGTCTGTCCTCCTGGGCTATTGTGTCAAGACTCCCCCCTGGGCCCTGCTGGGTGGGGAGGCATTGCATCTGCATCTTGGAGTTGGATGGAGACAGGGTTAAGGGTTGAGGATCTGGGTTCCCTAGTCTGGAGACACCTGTTCCACCCTTTCTAGGTATGGAACCACCAGTCTTCTGTCAGGGTGGGCACTGGAACTAAAAGTTGTCCTGCTTTCTTTGAAAGCCAGACTTCTGTCTTAGGTGCTTCCTCATCTTATCCCAGATGCACCTGGCCTGGCCAGGCCAATTCTCGATCCTTTCTAGGTGCAAATCTGCTGTTTCCACTGCCTGCCTTGGTCCAGTGTTCTTCCCCTTCCCTTGGCCTTGTCCGTCTAATCTCCACCTCCCAGCAGCATTGTGTTACTGTCCGTCCCTTCCTCTTTTCCATGTCCATTTAGATTTGTTCCTTAGACAACAAGAACAAAAAAGAAACCAAAAGGGGGGGAAATAAAAGACATTTTCTCACATTTCAGTGGGGGTTTAGGAGCCATACTCTTTTCACTTTCAGCTCTCAAAAACTGAAGTTGCAATGCAACATGTGAAGTTATTCTATGTAATTTATGCAATCCTGGATTTTGTTGCAGTGACATTTTAGTTGTCCCTTTCTTTTCCTGTCACTGTTACTCCACTGAAAACAAAAGACATAGAACCTGAAAACCATGTGGAAGAATGTTTCATGGACATTAGCTTTTACATTTATGGTAATAGACTTTACCCTTCTGTGGGGTTGGGACTTGTATTAGAGAACAGTTTTGCTCTTAATAGAAGCACCATCCCACTGACGATTGCCCTCATAAATTCACTAAGGAGACAATACCCAGCCTGCTGTCATGGAAGATAATGCAGCAAATTAGGCATTATTATGACGCCAGCAGACTGTAAGGGGAAAGGATACCTAAAAACAAACATGCTTGGACCAGTGGTATTCTCAGACTTACCTGAGTATGAGAAGCACCTTGGGCTTGTTCAGTGCAGGCTCCCAGGATTCTCCTCCAGCCTATTGAAGAGGAGCTGGGGATCTTTCCCCCCTGCCCCTTCCTTAGGGGTTAGAGGTACAGCCTGGAAATTGTAGTGAACCTTCAACTTTTATTTGGAGAATTTATATTCCTATTTTCTGTCCTTTCTATTCAAGGAATAATTTAGTGAACACCCCAATACCCACCACCTGGGTTCACCACTTGGTTGCATTTTTTCTACATTTGCTATTTCTCTTACTCTCGTTATGTACATTTTTTTTTTTTTTTTTTTTTTGAGACAGAGTCTCACTATGTTGCCTTTGGTAGAGTGCCATGGGGTCACAGCTCAGAGCAACCTCAAATTCTTGGGCTTAAGCAATTCTCTTACCTCAGTCTCCCACGTAGCTGGGGCCATAGGTGCTTGCCACAATGCCTGGCTATTTTTTGGTTACAGTTGTCATT
This sequence comes from Otolemur garnettii, assembly GCF_000181295.1. Lineage (NCBI taxonomy): Eukaryota > Metazoa > Chordata > Mammalia > Primates > Galagidae > Otolemur > Otolemur garnettii. The sequence continues at coordinate 1,856,745 of NW_003852474.1, forward strand.
GTTTTGTTTTGTTTTGTTTTTTTGAGACAGAGTTTCACTTTGTTGCCCTTGGTAGGGTGCCATGGTGTTACAGCTCACAGCAACCTCCAGCTATAGGGCTAGGGTGAGTCTCCCGAGTTGCTGGGACAACAGGTGCCCACCACAATGCCCGGCTATTTCTATTGCAGTTGCCACTGCTGTTTTAGCTGGCTGGGGTCAGGTTCAAACCCATCACTCTTGGTACAAGGGGCTGGCACCCTACATACTGAGCCACAGGTGCTGCCTGCAGTTGTCATTGTTTAGCAGGCCCTGGTCGGGTTCAAACCCACCTGCCTCAGTGTATGTAGCTAGCGCCCTGGCCACTGAGCTACCGGTGGCGAGCCTCGTTATGTACATTTTATATATTTTTGTTGTTGTTGAAATAATTGAAAGCTGCAGACATCATCACACTTAACCTTTAAGCACTTCATATACATCTCCAAGGATAAAGGCATTTTCCCATATAATTTTATTACCAGTATCACACTCTAAAAATTAACATAAATAATATCATCTGAGATAACAGTCCATATTTAAGTTTTCCCCATTTGTGCCTTTCCCCATTTGTATAGCCTTTCTGTTTTTTTTTCTGTTTTTGTTTAAAATTTAGGATCTCCTCAAGATTTACAATTTGCATTTGGTGATTATGTCTCAAGTGTTTAAGAGTGGTGTTTTTTTTTTGTTTGTTTGTTTCTTACAGCATTTACCATTTGTTTGCTTGTTTGTTTGTTTTTTAAAGACCAGACCAATTGCTCTTGTGTCTCACATTCTGGATTTTATCTGATTGGCTCCTTGGGATTTAATTCAGTTAAGCATTTTTTTTTATAATTCTGCTTGTTAATTGTCATCACGTCAGGGGGATAATGTCTGGGTGGTCCCTCCGTGAATAATGCTATGTGCGATGGTCTGGAAGGGCCCACCTCTGCGTAGCTTCATTTTAAAAGTCCTTTTTGCCGTGCTTAATCTGTGGGGTAATTCTCAGAGACTGTCCATTGAGGGTCCTTGTCAGGACTGGTTTCTATATTGGGGATGGCGCACAGTGACTTTCTAGCTCTGTAAATTCTTCTGTGTTCATTAACTGGCATCCTTTGGTAAAGAACTTTCCCTCCCTCTTTCTTCTCTGTCTCTGTGTTAGTTTCCTGTGGCTGCCATAATGAATTACCACAAACTAGATGACTTTAAAACAAGAGAAATTTCTGCTCACAGTTCTGGAGGCCAGAGTCTGAAGTTGAGGTGTTGGCAGGGCCGAGCTCCCTCTGAAGGCTCCTTCGTGGCTCCAGGTTTTTTTGGCTTGTGCCACCCTTTGCCTCTGTGGTCATGGGGCCTCCTCATCTTCTGTCTGCCAAGTGTCTCCTGAGTATTTCTTATAAGAACATTTGTCACTGGAGTTAGGGCTATAACTGAATAATCCAGGATGATCTTTTTGTTTTAAGATCTTTGATTCCATCTGCAAAGATCCTTTTTCCAAGTAGGTCACATTCACACGTGCTAGGAATTAAGATGTAGGCATTTCAAGGGGTCGCCGTTAAACTTACTATGGTCTTATTTTAATCAGTTGCACTAATGGACTCTTTTGGTCTTATGGTCTTATTTTAAGCAGTGTGGACTAATGGATTCTTTTAGTCTCTGAACACTTCCTCCATCTCTAGATGTTCCGGGCTCATCTTGCTCTTTCTTTGCCCCAAACCTGGAATCAGGTTCAGGGAGCCCTTGTTCCTGTCAGTGGAGAACATTGTTTGGAAACCCAGGTCTGAGCACTGGCTGTACCCATAGTTTGTGGATCGTCATTCCTTCCCGACCTTTCAGGAGGCAGGGCCAGGGAATGTACATATTTTTCTTGCCTCATATCCTACCTTAGACTATTTTTTCAATCATGAGTTTATAGTGGAACCCTCAAGTTAAACCATAAACCAAAACATAACATAAACCATAATACTTTCTCCCATTGCCTTTTCTCTATAATGAAAATCTTGTTGCCACCAGTAGTATATACTCATTTATTCCATACTACCTACGGATAAAATAGTTCCAGAATTGCTACAAGATTTCTTTCTAGTTTATTTGCCCTTGGACTGTATCCCACTAAGGAGGTGCAATTAAGTGTATTATGTTCAAAGGTTACCTGAAATAATTTTTTTCTGTGGCTGACACAAGTTCATTTTTTGTTTTTGTTCAATTTTAGAGTTTTCTTTTTTCTGATTATTTAAAGCAGAGGTGTCCAACCTGTTCCTCACTGGCTGGATCCTGATTTTGTGAGAACTTCTTTTGCTTATCTCTGGGTCAGATATGTGTATTATGAAAAGTAGGCATGGACCTATTTTTTAGCTAATCAGCTTTCATAAGTGTTTGTCTATTTAATGTGTGGCCCTAGATAACTTTTATTCTTCCAATGGAAAAAAGAGAAAATGGTTGGACACCTGGTTTAAATTATGTAAACCATTTCTGTGATTCAAAAGTCAAAACATATCAAACATATCAAACATTATGCTGAGATGTCTCACTGCCGTCTGTAGCCTTTCCACTCACTCCCCTCTTTTCTTAGCTGGTTATATCCATCGTGTTTCATTTTGCAGATACAGGCATGCGTCTGCATATATATGCACACACTATTTATTTTTACCCCAGAGATAGAATAGTATGTAGATTGTTTTGCATGTTTTTTTTTCCCTTGCTTTCTTAGGAAGAAATATGTATCAATTTATAGAGGGCAACTTCCTTTCAAATAGCTGCGTAGTACTCCTGTGAGCTCGTACTGCAGTTTGTTTGATCAGTCTTCTAAGGAATGATATTTAAGTTATTTCAAATATTTTACTGTTGCAAACACTGGTGCAGTGAATAGATTTCTGCAGAGCAGCGATATATGAAAGTTGCCCTTTCAGTCTTCTATAGTGTATTGATGTTTTCATTTTCACCGATACCTCCTTGTTATTTAAGAGTGAAGTGCTCAAGTGGCTAAGGCGCCAGCCACATACACCTAAGGTGGCGGGTTCGAATCCAGCCCGGACCCACCAAACAACAATAATGGCTGCAACCAAAAAAATAACCGGGCGTCGTGGCGGGCGCCTATGGTCCCAGCTACTTGGGAGGCGGAGGCAGGAGACTCGCGTGAGCCCAGGAGTTGGAGGTTGCTGTGAGCAGTGAAGCTATAGCCCTCTACCCAGGGGAACAGCTTGAGGCTCTGTCTCAAAAAAAAAAAAAAAAAAAAGAGTGAAGTTAATCATCTTTTAGAAGTGTAAGACCCTGTGAACTGTTTATACGTTTGCCCATCCCTCATTATAAAGAACTCCTGGGTGGCGCCTGTGGCTCAAAGGAGTAGGGTGCCGGCCCCATATGCCGGAGGTAGTGGGTTCAAACCCAACCCTGGCCAAAAATTGCAAAAAAAAAAAAAAAACTCCTAGTGTATTGGGATGTTAACTGTCCTTTGCAGTGTCAGCTGCACTATTTTTTAAAGCCTGGTATGGTATAAAACCAACATGTACTTGGTCTTTGTTCCTGGCATAGAGTTCAGGAAATGGGCAGAATTTTCTGAGTTATGGGAATGTCTTCTGTTATTTCTGAGTCAACCCCCCCCCGCCCCCCCCCCATGTACCTGAGTTTATTATGCTAATGGGTTGACCTAGTCTGGGGTCCTTGAGTAGCCTCAGGATAGGGCTGAGCACCAGAAAGAACTAGGGGTTACTGGGTTGGAACTCAGCCCACCCACTGACCTCTAGGAAGGGGTGCTGGAGGTTGAGCTCTTGAACAGTGGGATATGCGGAGCTCTGGGCTGGTAAGCGCACAGGGGTAGTGTGCTGGGAGGTGTCGTACGGGGCGGGGCGGGGCGGACATGGCAGCTCCCCAGCTCTTCCTAGACCTTGCCCTATGCATCTGTTCCATTTGGCTGTTTCTGAGCTGTGTCCTTTATAATAAACTGATAATTGTTAGTAAACTGTTCTCTTGAGTTCTGTGATCTCACCTAGCAAATTGTTGAGCTTGAGGAGAAGGTCATGGGATCTCCAGATTTATAGCTGGTCAGTCAGGAGCAGCAGCCCCAGGTCATTAGTGCTGGAATTGAATTGAATTGTTGTGTGCCTGGTTGGTGTGTGGAGTTGGAGAATTGGTTGTTGGTTCGGGAAAAGCCGGGTAAACATGGGGCTTAGGACCTGGGAGTATTTATTTCAACAGTTTTCCTATTTCCTTAAATAGCTGTTAAGAACTGGACAAGGTAGTGTGGTACCATCACAGAGGTGAGATCTGGGACTTTGAAAGAGCAGGGTGCCTTAAGGCCTGGGGTGTTTTGTGGGTGTTTAGTGGACGGGTAGGATTTGGGTAGTGGGTTGAAGGTGAAGGTGATGGTGTGAGCAGAGGCAGGAGGTGGCAGACTATTGGAGCAGGAGTCTTTGGGATCCATAAAGGCAGAACATGGACCTGACCTGACATAAACTTGATTCAGTGAGAATTCCTGCAGTGTGGGAAAGGAGAGACTTTGAACAGGTTTTAGGCGTGTGAACATTAGGGCAGGGCACAGTATGCTCAATTTTGCATTTTGAAGGTACAGCACTCTGTAGCCAGAACATTGTGCTCTCCTGTGTGCATCTCTCCTGTGTGCCTGCCACCGTAGCTATGCTGGTGGATTTTAGTGTTGGTGTGTAGTGGTGTCATGTGGTGCTGTGTCTGCGTGTTTATGTCTCCTAAGGTTCATATGTTGAAACAGAATCCCTAAGGCAATGGCATTACGAGGTGGGGCCTTTGGGAGGTGATTAGGCTGGTGTGGGTGGGTGGGAACAGCCATTATTAATGGGATTCTCTAATCAGTATTTCCCAAGAGAACCCTGTGGCCTGTTTTGCATTTGAGCTTGCAGGGAGAGGTGCCACCTATGAATAAAGAACTGAGTCCTCACCAGATGCTGAATTTCCCAGCGACTTGATTGATCTTGGACTTCTCAACCTCCAGCACTGTGAGAAGTAAATTTCTGTTCATTAGCCACCCATTCTGTGGTATTTCACTATAGCATCTAATAAACTAAGTTTAGTTGGAGAGGTGACCAGCCTCATACTAAACTCCTATCAAGAATAAATTCTCTATGTGTACTGAGCTCACATTAATGCCTACTTCAACTTCCTTTTCTTACATTATGTTTCATAAACGTGACAGGTCTTAGGGATTACCTGGAGGGTAAATGGAAGGAATGATTCAGGATTGGCCCTTTTGGGAAAGGAGTGGTCTCATCCACTCCTCTGATCCAGCCCACCTTGTAACTTGGGACAGAGCCATCATTCATTTTTTTCCTCCACTTGTAAGATGGAAATACTGTGTTGTCTTATACCTTACAGATAGTAAGAATTTTCAAAAAATACTATAAGGCACTGAAATGATTTCTTTAAAGAGATGAGAGCTTCCATTGGTGCACCACAGAGGGAAAGGAGATATTTCCAGGTGTGGGTGCTCTAAAGTAGCCTGTGACGTGGAGGGTCCCCCAGGCAGGGAAGGCCGTGGCCACAGGTACATAGGAGCTTCTCTGAAGGGGGTGAAGGTGTCCTCATTGCTCTTTCATTTAGAAGGGCAAAGAGTGAATCTGAAGTTACTCCATCGGTTTCTTTCCACTTTTCATTTAGGCTTTTATGCCTGATGCCAAGGGTTGGTCTTGTAACCTTTAATAAATAATAAAGTAACAGTAGAAAACATTTGAACTTCTTCAGAGTCCTCGGTTTTTCAGAAGGAGCCTGAACGTGCTGGAAAATGAAAACAATTTTGTTAGGATGGTGAGATCTTGGAATGTTATTGCTAATATCTTTGAATGTTTTTATAGTATTTTTAGAATTCAAAAAGAAAACATGCTGGTTCAAAGTTAGAATTTAGTTGACGTATATACTGTAGGTGACCTGGTTTCCTTTCTTTTTATTTTTTCAGATGTGAGCAGGCAGCTGGGTTGTAGCAACAACAGAAAGTTGAAGGTGTAGGTGGCTCAGTTGTGATCAGGGAAAGAACTGAATTAATGTGCAGCCCATCAAGGGGCCAGTGACAGCTCTTGTGGAAATGGTCGTTAGCACAGAATAATGGGGCCTCATAAACTTGGATGGTTCTTGGCAAAACATAGGCAGCCAAACCAGGATCTTCTTTTCTTCCCTTTAATTCCTTTTGCTGGTCTGTAGAATTTAATTCTAATTCCCTGTTCCTTACCTACACACCAGCGCATTGTAATTACTTAAAAGACAAAATTTCTATCCCAGATTCTTAATAGAGTAACTCTCCCTTCCCCAGAGATGCAGGTGCTGAAACGCAGCCCTCACTTTGGGCAGGAAGAGGAGCCTGCTGCAACCACTCTACTCTTCTGGAGTGAGGGGGGAGGTGCTCTCTGCACTTTAAAGATAGGGAAACTCTGAGGCACAGAGCAGGCAAACACCCTGCCCCCAAGTTTTAGTCTGTCCACAGTGATTCTTGGATGTCATAGAGGGACCAGAAGAGACTTTAAGCCCTATTTCTTAGGGGTAGGCTACATAACATCAAGTTTATCATCTTAATCGTTTTTAAGGATACAGTTATTTTATGTTATTTTATAACTAGCCTCCAGAACGCTTTGCTTTTCCCCAGCTGATACTCTGCACTTGTTAAATAGCATCCCACTCCCCCAAGTCCCTGGGAACCACCATTCTGCTTCTGTCTCTGAATTTCACTGCCCAGGGTACCTCCTATAGAGAAATCATACGGTATTTGTTCTTCTGTGATGGGTCTCTTCACTCAGCATCGCGTCCTCAGGGTTGATCCGTGTTGCAGCATGTGTCAGAATTTCCTTCCTTTATAGGGCTGAATAATACTCCATTGTGGGGACAGACCCCATTTTGTTTATCCACACAGCTGTCCATGGACACTTGGGTTTCTCTACCTTTTGGAGATTGTGGTAGTGCTGCTGTGAGCATGAGTGTCCACACACAGGCATCTCTTTGAGTCCCTACTTTCTGTTATTTTGAGTATATACTGAGAAGTGGAATTGCTGGACCACAGAGTACTTAACATGGTGAGGAACTAGCACGCTGTTTCCACGGCGGCTGCAGGAGTTTGCATTCCCACCAGTAGTACACATGGTGTCAGTTTTCCCACATCCTTGCCAACACATACCATTTTGTTAAATTTGTTTATGATGGTAGCCATCCTAATGGGTGGGAGGTGGGACTGTAGGCTTTTCCTGAAATGTGTCCAGAAAGAAATGTTACCTTGAGGCAGCCTAGTTGGGTGCCAGCAGGTAGAGGGTCAGGAGGTGTTTTGGAGGACTGGATTTGGAGATATTTCCTAGTACTGTCCTTGTCTTGTGGGTGGTCCATCTGCCTCCTGTCTTCCTCTTCCACCCTGCAGTGGAAGGCTCTCCCCTTCTTATACCCTTTAAGGTGGTTAACAGGGGAGGGGGCAGTGCAGTGGTCCCAGATGGCTCGTCATCAGCTTGTCTGGATTGAAGCCCCCATAGCCTCAGTTTCCCCAGCTTAGGTGGTTAGAAGGCCCATGTCTCTATCAAGACAGTAGTATTTGTGCCAAGCTGTGTCTGCAAGGTCTATAGTGGTTCCAGGTGGAGCCCTGAGACACTTGCCTGCTGCATGCATAGGGCACCTGCCTGACCCTTCCCTGCCCAGCTCCCCCACAGGCCACCAAGGCAGCCGCGCCCTTACCCCCACTCCCAGCACATGCCCGCCCTTGCTGTGCCCTTCACTCTCACCTTCCATCCCCCACACCCACAGGCCTCCCTCACCTGTAGTTTACCTGTGCCACACACGCTCATGGATTCTGCCTCTGCCTTCTGATGAAGGAAGGCTTTGTCAGGGCATATCAGGCTGACCTCCAGGAACAGCTGTGTCTCAGGGCCCATCTACGTGATGGCCACATCGCTGGAGAGGTTGAACCCAGAGTGTAATGCCCTCTTATTCGGGGTGCCGCAGACGGGGTCACACTGTGGGCATTGCAGCTTGGAGGTTTCCCTGCCTGCTTTCTGTCTGCCCTCTGAACCCAAGATGAAAAGACTGGCTTAAAACTGTTAACTGTCGGTAAGATTTTTTTAAACTCCCATTTAAAAATAACAAAATAATGGTAAAATAAGATGCTTGATGTGGAAAAGCTAGAGAGTGAATTACAAAGAAGATAAAAATCACAATCCTCATAACTTATGCACATTAAAATGCATTCTTGTCCACAAGTATCTGTGTAGGCAGATCTTTTTGCCCTCAGCAAAGTTTGGCCATTTTTAAGCTTTTGTGAAGTTATTTCCATGGATTTTCTCTGTAGCATTCTACATAAAGGTCTAATAGTATCAAATACAAAACTTAGTCAACAGCAAGCAGTAAAATTAGCCTCAAAGCCGTAATCCAGCTTTTAAAAAATTTTCCCTTTGCCTTTTGCACTAATGCATAAGATTTGTACATTTTTTTCACCTTGTTCTTAATGGTAATGATATACTTTGTAAAAGAAATTAGTGTAACTTTGCATGTTATATTGTATCTTAGCATTCTGCTTTTGGTTGGATGATTGTTCCTTCCTTTAAAAGCTATGGTAAGAAGTCTGAATTTATTTTTCTTCCTAACTAGTACTGCTTTTTTTTTTTTTTTTGCCCAGCTTTCCTTTTCCCTTGTACGTTCTAAAAGTAGATTCGGCAGCGGTTATGCTCAAACTTAATAGGTGGTGTGCAACAGAGCTGGTGCCTGTCTGGCTTTTCAGCAGAGGTGCCATCGCCTGTTAGTACATGTGCTCATCTTGCTCCAACCGAGGAACTGAGTGGGCCAGAGGGAAGAGCACAGGGTGTGTACCCATAAAAAATGAGGTCCCTGGTGTGACTTGAGCCTCACTAGTGAGGGGCCCACAGGAAAGACGTAAATGCTTTGCTTTTCCCATAGTTCTCCTTGTCCAGTGCTGGGCCGAGACAGATTTTCCCCTTTGCTTGCTCTCTTTTTCTTCAATGAACCTCATCTTTGCCCCGGAACACTAAGGAGATACATTCATTTGGTAGGCTCAGGGCAAGTCTATTCTGTTTGCTATTGTTTGAGAGAAAATCTTGCCACATTTCTTTAGGTTGAACCTACCTCAGTTTGCAGTGGATAAAAAGCAAAGGAAATAATGTGGCAGCATCTTCTGCGGTACATGCCAGGCACCACTAGGAGGGACAGGGAAGGAGAGTCTACTTCGTGTCACTTGATCTTGGTAGTGATCTGTAAGTTCAAAGTCAGTTTTTGCAGTCTGGAGAACAGAAGTGGTCTGGCATTTTTCTTTCTTCCTGCTCTCTATCCCCCATTTTTTTTTTTTTTTTTTTTTTGGCAGAGACAGAGTCTCACTTTATTGCCCTCAGTAGAGTGCTGTGGTGTCACAACTCACAGCAACCTCCAACTCCAGGGCTCAGGGGATTCTCTTGCCTCAGCCTCCCGAGTAGCTGGGACTACAGGCACCGCCACAATGCCTGGCTACTTTTTGTTGCAATTTGGCCGGGGTTGGGTTTGAACCCGCCACCCTCAGTATATGGGGCCAGTGCCCTACTCACTGGGCCACAGGCACCACTCTCTCCCCAAAATTTGAGGCTCTATTCTCAATTTCAGGTTAAGAGATTTTTGAAGTTCACTTGTTAAGTGGTAACAGGGTGAACTAGAACCCGGAGTGATGTGTGTGAGTGGAATGTATTTACAAATTTATTGGCATCCTGGTTCTAATGACAGCACATGATTTTCTCTGGTGAAGATTTGCAGACAGTGTGCCTCAATTTCAGCTCTAAAATTGGTCTTATACTTGTTATTAATAACATACATTATCTAGGCAGCTTTCTCTCTGTAGGACTATTGCTGCCAAGTGCTAAGTAGAGTTGGAGAACCTGGTATCTGGGGCCCAAGGCACTTGATGGTCAAGAGTAGTTTATAATTTGAACAGTCAGGTGCTGAGGGTATTGAAATTGTGTATATCTTGGAGGCTTAATTTTAATTCGTAGTTTTTACAACCAGTATGGTGGCCTGTGGAGAGCCTGGCTCCCTTCCATCTGACCCTGTTTGCCTACCCATAGATTACCCATTGACAGTTTAGTTTTACATGAGTGAATAACCCTTTTGTTGTGTTGTGTGTGTAGAATATCTTTAGGTGCTTTCAAAACATAAATGGTTTCATGCCATTGGTTTTTCTGCGGGTTTTTTTATTTTTACTTTATATGTGAAGGAAACCTTTCAATGCAGATATCCGCTTCATCA
>NW_003852474.1:1868003-1883074 GCF_000181295.1 Otolemur garnettii
CCTGCCACAATGCCCAGCTATTTTTGGTTGCAGCCATCATTGTTGTTTGGCGGGCCCGGGCTGGATTCGAACCTGCCACCTTAGGTGTATGTGACTGGCGCCTTAGCCGCTTGAGCTACAGGCGCTGAGCCAGAAGTTTTTCTTTATGCCGTACCCAGGCTTTTAAAATAGAGTAGTAAATTTTCTCAACATAGTTAATTAAACGGTTTTGCATTTCTTGGAGAATTTTAATTTATAACAATTTACTATTAAGTACAATTTGGGGGATTTTACATTTTAGTTCGAAAGGATGATATCATCCTACCTGAATTAGACTAAGTCAGCATCTTCTACAACAGTGTTTCTCAACCTTTTTTTTGTCTCATGGCACACGTGAACCGATAGGTAAACTTCCATGGCACACTTTATGTTGATCTAAAAAGAGTAAGAAAGAGCATATACTTACCATGCTTTAAACTTCTTTTGAAAATAATTCAATTAAGGATCTTTGAAGGTTTTTGCCACACAACTAAGATCCTCTTACGACACACTAGTTGAAAATCACTGTTTTACAGACTTGCAAGATGTATTTAAACTTTCTTCTTGTGAGTTGCAGAATTTAAAATAATACAAACGTGTGGAAAGTCTTCTTACCTCCTTTCCTCTAGACTTTCTTCTAGAAAAAACAAATATGTATAGTTTTAAAATGTATATTGTCTTTAAAAGCAAAACATTGATTCTATTGTATGAATTATTCTCTAAGTTGCCTTTTTTACTTAATGTTGTCATTTTCTGTGTAAAGATTTTTTAAAGATCCACATGTCGTCTGCAGAACTCCACCATGTCCTATACTTTTAGCCACCTTACGTAACGTCTTAGGGCAAAGTGTTTTCCCTGGGAATATTGTTAGGCTTTTACCAGGTAAGCCCATGGGAGGATGTGACAAGGGTTTCACAGTTGCATTTCTGAGCCTCCCAGCTGGGGGTCTGTGGAGGGCTGCTCTCTGGCTTGTCTCTGGGCTCTTTCTTCCCTGGAGGTCTGGCTTCCTGGGGGGGCTGAGAGCAGGGAGTTCTGTTAAGCTGGTGCCCTTTGTTTAAGGCTATGGAGCATCCCAGTGCATAGGGCCTGCTCAGGTGCCCCAGATTGCCTTTTTATATGCGGCATTTGTCATCATCCTGTGTAACCCCTTAGCACTGGCATGGGCCTTCAGACTGTGGACAGTGGGCTAAGGCTTCTAGGCTGAGCAAGGTCCAGGGTTTGGGGCTAAGGCTTTTTCAGGTCAGGGAGTGGACGTGCTTGTCATGTTGCCTGGCCTTTTAGTGGGAACTGGAGACTGGAAAGTGCCCTCACCTCTGCAGATCCGCGTTCTTCTGTGAAGAACTAAAACCACTGATACCTTCTAATTTGAACCTTCCAGTTAGTTTGCACAAAACTTTTCTACGCTTTGTTTTTGGTTTTCTTTTTGTTTTGGCTTTTTCCACTCACCAACCTCCCAAACTGTAAAAGCAATGCTTTTCTTACTAGCAGGATAATGCATACTCACATCTGCTTTGTGAAAACATTTTAGTTAGGCCAACTTAGTTTGTCCAAGGCAAGTGAAATATTTGCTGTTTTCCAGAGTAGTGGGGCTCTTTCCTAGGCACACATCATGTTTTGTTCAGACGGGGGCTGAAAGCTCACTATTTCCCCAGTCTCTGAGCACACTGCCCCTCTGCCCTGAGGAGCTGTGCAGATGTGCTTGGGGGGAGGGGACAGGATGCTCCACGCAGGAAGGGCTTTAGCCCCAGCCTTGGATTGGCTTGAGGGCTCAGATTGGGGAGCTGACAGATTACAGGTTGTGACTGTTCTACTGCTTAACCAAAACTTAATGGTGGAAAATAGCCACCATTTTATTACTCCCACGGGCTCAATGGGTCAGGAATTTGCAGTGGGTGGCTTGTCTCTGTTCTCTGACTACTGAGACCTCATAGGATGAGTCAAGCGGTGGGGCTGGAGTATCCGCTTGCAGAAGGCTTCCTCGCAGGCAGGTCTGGCCCTTGAGAATGGCTCAGGACTGGCTGCCAAGCAAGGACCTGAAGGTGTCCTGTCCTGCCTTGGGGGTGATCGGACTTCTCCTGTAGGGCCCCAGGACTCTGAGATCAAGTTTTCCGGTGAATGAGGTGGAAGCACTGGCCACCTGTGACCATCTTCAGAAGTCAGATAGCCTCCTGTCTGCTCTTAGGTCCAAGCAGTACGAGCCTACCAGATTCAAGGGGAGGACACAGAGACACACACCTCTGACACTCAAAGGGAGGTGTGTCAGAATTGTTCTACAGGTTTTAAAAGTGCCATCTTGGAGGTTCCCTTTATGTAAAAAACACAATGACCCTGTGTGGCTTTTCAGCAGGCATTTGGCAGACTGAGTTAGTGCTCACCTGGGGCTTTTTGATGCAGTTCACATGCTTAGTAAAGCTTGAGAGGAACAGTAAACAGTCCAGGGGCAGAATGTGTGCAAAAGATCTGGAACTTTCTTTGCTAACAATATTTACAATGTGCTCAAGGTGCCTTCTGTTTGTACAAGGTTTCCATTTTGAATACTTCTTATAAATTAAAATATTCCTGCCCTGAGTGGTGGGAGGGTGGAATTGCTACTTGCTGCCCTGACGCAGGGAACAACTTCCATACAGCAGGGTTTGTTGCCTCCCCTCCCCCCACCAGGCACTCGGTGAGGGTGCTGACACTCAGGTGGGGCGGGGCGACTTAGAGCAGCAGTCTCCAGCCTTCTAACACCAGGGACCAGTTTCATGGACGGCAGATCCTTGAAAGTGCAGTTTACAATAGGGTTCTGGTATCTGGGAGACTCTAATGCCACCTGATCTGACAGAAGGTAGACGGGAGGTGGATGGGAGGTGGAGCTCAGGCAGAGATGCAATCTGGAAAGCAGCTGTAAATGCAGGTGAAGCTTCTCTGCTCACCTCTTGCTGTAGGGCCCCGTTCCTAACAGGCTACCCTAAAAGGCCACAGCCTCAGGGGTTGGGGACCCCAGAGGTTGGAGACCCCTGAGTTTGGGGACCACAGGCTTAAAGGACACATTTGGAAGTGATCAAGATGGGAAGGACTGCACATGGGAAGTACTCAGCCCCAGACAGATCATGCAGGCTTTGGAGTGGGTGGCACGAGTGTGCATGGCCTCCAACAAGTCACGGGATACCTCCTGGTGGCCATCTTTTGCTGTGAGCTAGCGGTGATGCCATGGTGTCGTGGTTAGTAACAGTGAGCATAGAAGGCCATCACGAGGTAGGTGCTCAGTAAAGACAGTGATGTTGGCATTGCTGCCCATACTGGGCGTGTTCCTTGGTGCTGTCATGAGATTAGCCAGGCACGTGGCCACTTTCTACTGGCATGCAGTGGTTAGGGTCTCCTTCTAAGAATCCTTTGCCACCTGCACCCCATGCAGGCCCCTGTCTCACTGCTGGTTGGTGCTGGCCTTCTGAGTTCCAGGTATCAGTTTTTATCTGCCTGTTGGACACATCCATGTGGCTCCCCATAGGATGCCTTGAATGCAGAAGCACTGATCCCAGACTCGTGCCTCTGCCCCAGCCGTCCTCTGCTTCTCGTGTTCTTGTCTTGTGACATCACAGTCCTCACCCATGAACCCCCTGCTTTACTTTCTGCCCACCTTCTCCCTTGCCAGCCTGCCCCGCATGCACCTGCTTCCAGATGTGCTCAGATGCAGGCTGGGGCATCTTGTTGCTGATCATCACACTTTGAATTGTGGCTCATTGCCCACTGCTGATCAAAGCCTAGCTTTCTTGGAGTAATATAAAAGGATCCACAGTGGTACCCATATTTGGTTCATTAATAGACTTTCCTGGAGCTTGTTAAGAAAACCCTCCTGGCCCATCTGGACCTTGCAGCCTCTTCTTCCTGCCCCAGAGGGCCTCTGCTGGCACTGCCCCTTCCCAGGCTCCAAGAATGCCGCCTTCTTCCAGTCCAGCCCTCCTGAGTGCATGTGGCCCACAGGCACAGCTTAGTGACTGCCTCCTTCTCTTTGCTCTCTAGGACTCAGTGGGCTGCAGGCTTTACCCCCTCTGGAATGTGTCATAGATAAGTAGGTGGCTGCTGGCTCCTTCCCGTCAAGGGCAAGAACTCCCTGGGTCAGAATCATCCTGGCCATTCTGGTATTCCATATAGCAAGGGTTATCAAACTGTGGCCCACAAGCCAAATCCAGCCCACTGGACCAAAGAAAGTTTTAACAATTTTTAAATGAGTTCAGAAAAAGTCAAAAAGAACACTACAGTAGAACCTCTGTAAGTTGATCACCCAAGGGACTATAACAAACTGGTCAATATATGGAGGTGGTCAGCATAAGGAACTAGGCCTACTGTGCTATACATGCATGTGGTGCATATCTGGTCTGTGAAAATTAGGTCAACTTAAGGAGGTGGTCAGTGTAGACAGGTGGTTAACTATGGAGGGTCTACTGCAGCAGTGCTCAACCTGTGCATCATGACCCACAGAAACTGTATTAAAGGACTGTGGCATTAGGAAGTGATACTGGTCTACTGTATTTCTCAATACCTGAAAATTGTATGAAATTCAAATTTCCATGTCTTTGAACAAGGCTATATGGGAGTGAGCCAGGCTTTTATGAATTGTCTTTTGCTGTGTCTACCCTGCAAGTGCTGGAGTTGTTTGGTTGCAACAGTGCAACAGAGATCATATGGCCTGCAAAGTCTGAAGTATTTTCTCTCTGGCTCTTTTTACAGAAAGAATTTGCTAATTCTTGCCTCGGAGCAACAATTTCCAGTCATTTCGGGAAACTTTTCATTGATCATTTCAGCAGATATTTAGTGAGCACTTACTATATTCATCTATGTCAGTGCTCTGGGATAGCAGCACTGAACAAAACAGAAAATGTTGACTGCCTTGGGAGTGCTGTTTTACTGAGAGAAACAGGCAGTGAGCACAGACACATAGATGAATAGGTGGGTGTATTAGCTAGTGATAAGTGCTGTGAAGAGGCTAAGTTGAGTGATCTACGCTTACAGATAGATTGGGGAGGAGACCTCTTTGATCTGAGACCTGGATAAACTGAGAGAGGGACAGTGATGAAGAGGCAGCTGGGAGAAGAGTGAGTGCAAAGACCCTGTGGCACGTTAGTCGGTCAGTCGTGGCCAGTTGGAGGAAAGACACAGGCAGAGTGGCTTGAGTCTGGACTATGTGAGCAAAAGTGGTGGTGGCAGGTCCCCAGATCCGGTAAGGTGCAGGTTATCTGCCTTCTGTGGGTCAGCGTCACCTGGGACACTTGTAAAATTCTGATGCAGCCCCTCTGCAGAGATTCTGATTTATCATGGCCCTGCCTGCCTGGAAAGCCCTGGATTTTATTGGGCGAGACTGGAGAATCTGTCTCTGCTGCCCCACCCTCTACCCTGCCTGGTCTCAGTCTGTCCTTGTCATCCTGGAGAGCCTTGTCAGTGTAAAGGGTGGATTTGATGTGACACCTCACACATTGCCTTACTTCTGGCAGGGGCTCAGTAAAGACACCTGCATTTGCCCTGTGTTTGTGCCCTTTGTTGCCTGCCACTGGGGCAGTTGTGTAGGCCTGGGTTTCTTATGGAGGGCGGAGGCTCCCCAGCATCCAGCCTAAGGCAGTGCTCCACCTTCATTGCAAGAATGGTCTAAAGTGGACCCCTCTATGTCTCGTCAGCCAACTGAGACTTTGGGGAGCCTTCTCTAGGCCCTCCTCTCTGGGGGCCACCCTGTATGTGATACTGCATTTTGTCACAAGCTTCACATTGCCTGCCAGACATTGCAGTGGTGTGCAGGGTAGCATCGAGTTTGTTGCAAGAATGGCAAGTGGATGAGCAAGGAAGAATTTTAGGAAACACTGGAAAAGGAAGGCAAAGCCTGCGTGGAGTCCCCATGTGGTCGGGGGCTGGCTGATGTCCCTGCTCTCTAGGACATCATACTGTCTATGAGGGCATGACCCGCACATGGTGTTATGCAGGTGCCTGTGTAAGGGGATATGCTGCCGGTTTAAAATAGTGATCAGAATGCCCGATAAAAACATGCTACAGCGCAGTGCAGCCGTTTAAAACAGACAGGTGTAAAATGGAGATGGTAATTTTGTGTGATCCAGCAGTGTACAAGTACTTAAAATAGGGCCCTTGAAATTGCTGCCCAGGTTTGCATTTCTAGTGAAGACTACATTCTCTGTGTTCAGGGACTCAGGATCTGTCCCTCTTCTGAAACAAATGTGCCTCTTAAAATTCCAAGCCTTTATGGATTCTGAATTGGTGGCTTTCAATTTGCTTGGGGTCTTGAACTTCTTGTGGTCTTTTAAAAGCTGTGGATACATGGTTTTGCATGTAAGATATTTTCCCCAGTCTAGACTTTTAGAAATTCATTCATGAATCCACAGAGATCCGCAGACGTCAGATTGAGAAATTGTGTTCTAAAAGAATTTATCTCAAGTAATAGCTGATTGATATTTAAGAAACCAAGTTGTACTCGTAGAAGTTATGAAAGGATGGGGTTAGTTAAAAATTAAAAAAGTTTTAATTTTTTTCTTTGTTGGACAATGGCACCACATCTCTCAACATATCCTTACCAGTAACTCATTTTGAAAGAGAGGCACTTCGACCAACCGGGTTCTCAGACCACCGAGGCTTGTATGAAAGGTCTTTATTGGTGGGGGCGGGGGGAGGCTGCAGAGCAGGACTGAAGAGGGGAGAGAGTGGGGAAGAGAAGAGAGAGAATAGAGAAGAGTGAGGGGGAAAAGGAGGAAGGCAGAGAACAGAGAAAGAAGGCAGAGGAAGGCGGGAGAGAGAGAGAAATGAGGGGGGACATATTCTTATATAGGGGAGTGTTAGAATGATGACGGGCTGGTGGGATAACCAATAAGGAGTTACTCCTCCAGCAGAAAGAGCCATTAGGGGCGGGCAGCGGGAAATTGGAAGAGGGTGATGAGGTAAGCAGGCCACTCCCTGTGCTAGGGGAAGAGTTGTAAGTTTAAGGGTAGGAAGGGGCTTTCTGAGCAATAATCTAACATTCCTCCCTTCTTGAGATATAAAAAACAGAGGATTGGCCTTGGGAAAGTGGACGTTGAGTTCTCTCTTCTGTAATTTCTTCCTGCTGAGAGGGGCATGTAGTTTTAATTGGCCAACTAGACAAGGATTATGAATTTTCTTTGAGAGGATACAGTCGCTGTTTAAAAGTGGTGTTCAGGAAGGTCTTGTAGTCTGGAATAGAGCTTAGCCCATTCACGAAAAACAGTTTCTTGTAGGTGGGGAGCTGTATCTGGGATGTAGGTTTGAAGTATTAGCTGAGTAGTTACCTGTTAGGATGACTTTGAGGGTTGGGTTTGAATAAAACGAGTTATGTATGGAGTTAGGTAGTAATATAATTATAGGATAGAGACTTTGAATTTATTTGTGAGAGAGGAAAGAGCTTTGAGAAATTGTAGTAAAGTTGAGAGTTGGGGTGAAACAATTTGTGGAGATAGATGGAGGTTTCGAGTGGGAGGTTAATTTGTTTCTTTTACTGTATTAGCAATAGGGGTTGAAATAAGTAAGAGGTGAGAGGAGGTATTGGAATAGGTTACTTAGAGGCAGTAGGTAAGAGGGATGTAGGATTTAGTGTGGGATATGTGTTCAAAGATAATGATGGGTTAGATAAGAGAGAGGTTTGAATGTTAAGAATGTGGCATGGTGGTAAGGTTTGACGATTTTTATATGTTAAAAGATGAGATAGAGAATGAGGGGACAGGAACGTAGTAAGGGAATCAAAAGCGAGTTTCTTCGATTTTTGTATTAGAGTAACTGTGGCTGTTAATGTCTTGAGACAAGGGGCCTAATAGTGTGATTGAATTGTTTTGAGAGATAAGTAATTGGAGTAAAGGTGAGGGGTTAGCTGATGTTTAAGTATGTTGAGAGTAAACTTAGGTTTTTTTTGTGATATATGGGAGGAAGTGGTGAGAAAGATTAGGAAGGTGGAGGGTTGGAGGTTTTAATAAAGTACATTGTAGAGATTTGAAAGGAATGGAAATGAAGGTTCGGAGAGGTTATGAGGGTTATTTTGAGTAGTAGTATATAAAGAAATAGTTACTAGAGAAAAGTTGGGAATTTATGTTTTGAGGTGTTTAGTTAATCTTAAAAGGAGAGGAGATTTTGTTTGTAGTGGGTAGAGAAAAGTTGTGAAGAAGATTTTTTTGTTTATAGTAACAGTTTTGAAGTTTGGGGATAAAAGGCTTATATAATAGGTTGAAGTTTTAAGAGAATAGATTGGGGAAGTGGATATTGACATTGGGAAAGAAAAATAGAAGGGTCTTTTAGTTTAATAAGAATTGGAGAGTAGGAGGTAATTGAGGGGGTTTTGTAATTTGAATTTTAGGATTTATTTGCTCTGGTGGAATAGGCCAGGGTAATGGGCTTTTTATGGTTTGGGAAAGGATGAGGTAGAGTGAGGCAGAAGGAGATGGGTCAGCATTTATCAATTTAAGATTAAAAGTGAGGGTGGTATCTAATTTGGAAAGTATGTTATGTCCCAGAAGGGGAACTGGATAGGAAGGTAATATTAAAAGGAATATATAAATGAGAAATTGCCAGTTATGTAGTGTAAAAGGAATTTGATGTGGGTGGTGGGAAAAATATTTTACCCGACAATAGAGTTAGGTAATAGGAGGTAGGGCCCTTGAACTTTTTAAGAATTAAGTTAGCTCTTGTGTCTAATAGGAAGGCAGTAATTTTACCTGTCACCTTCAGGGTTATTCTTGGCTCTGTAGAGAAGCGTTGGGTGAGAGAAGACAGGGTTCCAGTTAGTCTTCAGAAGAGGCAAGCCCCGACAAGTCTGCTGTATGTAGGTGCCATAGTTTGGCTGGCTCCATGGCCTCTTTGGGCCAAGGGGCAGTCAGCCTTCTAATGGCCCTTTTTAGCAGAGAGGGCATGGCCCTGGTGGGGGCCTGGGATTGAGGTAACGTTGCACCCGGTGGTCTTCTTCACCGTATTTGTAGTGAGGTCCAGGTGGTTGAGTTATGAAGTAGCCTTTGGCCTCTGATGACTTAGGTAGGTTAGAATGATGGCCTCAGTGACACTGTAATGTTTTGAGCTAGTATTTGATAATTTGGGGTTTGAGAATTTTTATTTTCCTTTCAGAAAATATCATCTCATCATGTGTAAATTTTAAAGGCTGTGTTTAAGATCACAGCCTGCGGTGTTAAGGGGTCCATGCTCCAAGTGTTTTAGCTTCAGTTTGATGTCAGGGTAATTTCGGTTAAAGAAGTAAGTTATAAGAATGTTTTTTCCACTTATAGTTTTAGGATTTAAGTTAGTATATTTAATAAAAGCCTTGGCAAGGCGTTGGAGGAATGTTGACGGATTTTTAGATTTATTTTGTGTGATTTTCTGTAATTTATTATAATTGATAGCCTTGTTGGCGGAAACTTTAAGTTCGCAAAGAGTGTAGGTAATAAAAATGTTTCTACTTTTTCTCCCAGTATTATAATTCTAATTTGGCTGGGAGTTAGGGATTGTAGTATTATTTGTAGGATGTTTATTGATTGATATACGAAATTGATTTGCTGTCTCTTTCACCCTCTCCCACACTCGTTTGTGTTAGTTAGAGGTCAGGGTATTAGGTAAAATAATAAAAATATTATGTTAGGTAAGTTCATAGGCTATAGTAATAAATTGAAATTTTTGAATAAAATGAGAAGGATTAGAAGTAAAGGAATTTAGTTTATATAGTGGTTATTGCAGGAGTTGGAGGAACAGAGGGATAAAAGAGGTTTGGAAGTGTTTTTTTAAGTAGCTGGCGTTGGACTGAGTCCCGCGGTGGGGCGTGGTCAATGCGCGTACAAAAGACTCATTCCCCGGTGTTACCCGTGGGGGGCCCTTGAGTAAGGCTTAGCCGGTGGGGTGGACGGTGTGAGACCAGCGGCGGCCTCGGGGCACGGGCTGGGTCCTCCCGGAGCCAGGCTGACTGGGAATGTAACTTAAAGTAGGTGATAAACTCTATTTAAGGTTAACAAGCACCATAAGGGAAAGTTGAAAAGAACCTTGAAGAAAGAAATCTGAGGGCCAGTTGGAGGGGAGGAGTTAGGAGACGAGTTTAGATTGGTTGATGGAGAAGTAGGAGGGATAGAGGGTGGAGGTAACTGGGCGTTTGAGGGAGGAGTTGAATATGTCCGGGTCTTCAGGTTTTAGGACCTGTGGTTGCATTCCTACGCAGCAGGGGGTTATCGGTTGGGTTGAATAGACTTTGTTTATGGAGATAGAGAGTAGACAAGTTTTTTTTGTTATAAGAATTTTGGAATTACTTGAACATAAATTAGGTTTGGTTTTAAGATATGAGAAGTTCTGAATATAGAAGACCTCGCTGTATTTGTCAAGGTGCTCATAGTAGTTATATACATTTTAAATTAAAGAAAAATTAAATGAATTAGAGTTTGGTTAGATATTTTCTTTGTTTAGTCTGTAAAGTAGCTAAACCTAGGTAGAGAGTTTAATTGATTTTTTGGCTTTTAATTAATTCTAATTTTGCCACATGGTGTGATAAGTACCCTGAGGGGGAGCTAGGTGGGACAGAATGGCCTGCGCTCTTGGTGATTCGTTGCAAGAATAAAGTGTGAGAATCATGCAAGGACAGGACAAAGGGCGGACGTCTCCACTGCTTTGTGCTGGCCCAGTGAACGGGACTATCGCCTACCATAGCAGTCACTATGTTAGGTCG
This sequence comes from Otolemur garnettii, assembly GCF_000181295.1. Taxonomy (NCBI): domain Eukaryota; kingdom Metazoa; phylum Chordata; class Mammalia; order Primates; family Galagidae; genus Otolemur; species Otolemur garnettii. The sequence continues at coordinate 1,878,694 of NW_003852474.1, forward strand.
GTGTCAGACCCATGGGGCCAGGAAGCTTGAGACCTGACGTCAGGAATTTTTGTGCAAAGCGTGGAAGCCCTGGGCTAAGCCATGCAAGGTTAATGGGAATAGGGAACTCAAGCTCCAAGAACAGGTGAATTGCCAGGAATGTAAGCTCTCTGGTCCATGATTTCGGGAAAAACTTTGCTCCCAAAGGGTACTTATCAAATCTGAATGAGGCCGATGTTGCGTGCTGGTTAGAGCACCTTGGCGGATAGACACAAGCTGATGCAGTGGTGAGTTGCCAGGAGTACGTGAAGTGGATAGGGAGCCCCCGGGACTAAAACCCCATGGAAGGGGTGGATGCTATTCCCTAATTACATCCCACTTCTGACACCAGATGAAAGAGAGGCACTTCGACTGGCAGAGAATTCTCAGACCACGGAGGCTTCTATGAAAGGTCTTTATTGGTGGGGGAGGGAGGCTGCAGAGCAGCACTGAAGAGGGGAGAGAGTGGGGAAGAGAAGAGAGAGAGTAGAGAGGAGTGAGGGGGAAGAGGAGGAAGGCAGAGAGCAGAAAAGGAAGACAGAGGAAGGCAGGAGAGAGAGAAATGGGCGGGGGGGACATATTCTTATATAGGGGAGTGTTAGAATGATGACGGGCTGGTGGGATAACCAATAAGGAGTTACTCCTCCAGCAGAAAGAGCCATTAGGGGCGGGCAGCGGGAAATTGGAAGAGGGTGATGAGGTAAGCGGGCGCCTGTGCTAGGGGAGGAGTTGTAAATTTAAGGGTAGGAAGGGGCTTATTTGGGAGAAGGGGCTTTCTGAGGCAATAATCTAACACATTTTTCTACCCTAAATGAAAATGTGTATGTGATAGATTTTCTTGAACTGGATTGCTCTGCATACAAACATGAGACTTGTGAACCTGGTTTGCCTCAGTTTGCATAGGGAGTATTTTTTATATTAAAAATTAGAATAAATATATCTTAAAAGCTGTGTAAGGGAATTCAGTATTAAGCCTGGAAACTTAAAATAAGTGACTGAGGCAAAGATCTCATAAATGAAGGTGTGCCTGGGAAAAACACAAGCCACAGATGAATCTATGACTTTTTTTCTAAGCAGAATTTGGGAACTCAGTATTTAAGGGGAAAAGACCTGCAGAAAGAAGCAAAGAAAGGAGGGTGGGTAGTGAGGCAAGATGGTTACATTCTTGTGAGACCTAGGGAATCTGCATTTTACATAAGATAAGGTGAACCTTTTAAGGGAACAGGGGAGCAGAAGAAGAAAAGATCAGGCAGATATTTCAATGGGTGAAGGAATGACTTTTCTTGTCACTGTACTGCACCTGGGAAGATAAACTTAGAATCAACATTATTTGAGTTTGAGTCCAATAGACTTGATTTGGGAGCTCTGCTTAGCCTGCTACCCAAAGTTATAATTTGCATATCCTTGTTTATGGGAGGCCAGCCAAGAATTTCCTACTGAATGGCCTGTGGGGTGGGTCCTTCCTAGGTACTCCAGGCCTTTTACCTTTCCACTGAAATCTGGCTGATGCATGATGTTAGTAACAGCTATTCCTTTCAAAGGGGCATAATGGATGTTCCAGGACTCAGCATCCTGGCTGACCTAGCCTTTTGCATAAGAAGTTAGAGGCAGGTGACCCACAGATTTTCATTTTCCTTTATAAGCCTTTTGTCAATAATAGCGTATAATTATCTTTTTATATTAATACTTTTCTTGATAATGACTCCTGCTACTATGTATAGTGGGTGTAATTCAATTCAAATATAGAGTGCATCTATTAGTAGTGCCTACTTAGATACACTGAGAAGCAACATAAAGTGGGTCAGGATTACTCAAGCAGGTTGCAAAATTTTTAAAGAAACATTAATTTTCAGTAGTGTTTTAACTTTTAAAATTTATGTCCTGCAACCTCCTTGGTTACTCTCCCTAAAACTATAGGAGCAGGGCTTTGTGCTTACTGGAAGTTGCTTGTAGTTTTCCTCGTTGGAGTAAGTTTGCAGTAATGCAAGGGTGTGTCTCGCCTGTTGCTTGTGTGTGCTGGTATGTGGGGTGTGTGTGCCTCTATTGCTTTGCTCTGTGCTGGGTGCCGAATTCTCTTCAGGTCTCCAGAGGAAAATAGATGGAGTTTTTGATAAATTAAAACGAAGTCAAAACACCTGATATAAAAACATTGTAAAGATTAATTGGTTAGAAAACTTCTGAAGATAAAAAGTAATAAGGAAGAGATACATGTTGTAATAAAAAGGAAAATATTCCTTGGCATACATTGAGGTAATTTTAGTGCTTGGACCACATGTGCCTGGGGTTACAAATGTGAGCAGGAAAACAAGTCATTGTGCAGGGAGACCACCTGTAAGCCACCAGTTAGCACAAAATGTGTACTGAAGCCTGTGGTGGGAGGGGGCGGTGTACTAGCCTCCGCTGGAGCAGGAAGGGAGGTTGAGGATGCTTTCCTGAGATGGAAATGGCTCAGGTCCTCGTTGGAGGTATGAACGTGCAGAAGACCACTTGCAAACAGAGCCAAAGGGTCGGTTTAGGGAGGGGAGAGAATCCCATAGAGGGGGCTGTGTAAGTCTGAATGGGGAGGGGGAAAGGGATTTATGACGCTGTCCTCTTTGGGTGCATGTCCCCAGGCATATCCACAGGTGCAAGAGGCAGTATGAGCTGCAAGGTGGATCTGGGCCATTTCTGCTTATATTCATTCTTACCATTTATAAAGGGAGGTGAAGCTGTGTCCCAGACATAATTCCCCAGGGCCAATCCTGGGAAGCATGGCCTCACCTGCTTTCCCAGGGAGAGCTGCTCAAGGAGGACCATTGGCCAGGGGGAGAGGGCTCCAGAGATGGTGGTCAGGGAAGGAGAAGGTGTCTAGGACAGTGGCAGCATCAGTCCTCTGAAGTGGCCTAAGGAGAAGGAATGAAGGAAATCACTAAAATAGACATTTTAAAATGACTCAAAGGTTGCAAGGAAAAAAATAAATAAACTAATAACCATGGAATGATTCGAAAAGCCTCTGAAATGTGCCACCCACCCAGAAGGCCCATAAAGGAATAGATAGTTCCACAGCACAGAAAGGGAAGAGGGGAAGACTGCTTCTTCATTTACTTCCTAAGCAGCTAAATAAATCCTAAGATGAAAATGAAACAGTATGTTTACTTGAGGTGCAGCACCATAAAAGCACATGTGGGCTTGGGCCCTGGTGGCCCCTGGATGATCTTTGTGGGCTTGGCGGTGGTGACAGCCTGCGTGGTGTCTGAGCTGAGGACTGGCCCAGACATTCTCCAGGTGTCTGGAAAGGTGAAAACAGGAGACCAGGGGCAGAGAGTTGAGCAAGGGTTTAAAAATCTCTCCCCTCCTTTTTTAAGAGCTAGATAAGCCTTTAAGTACAAGGAAAAATAAACAATTACTCATGTCACATTAAAATGTAGAATTTTGGCAATTCCACACAGTGTTTTTTTCCAAAGTATTTTTTCGTAGTGAAAATCATACTGTATATATATTTTTTCATCTGGTATAGCACTGTCATAACTGTGTTATGTTACATTGTGGTTTCATAGTCATATTTAACGGCTTTCTGATTTCATCAATTGGCTGTATCATAATTTATACAACAATCCTGTAATTATGGAATATTTCAGTTGATTCCTTTTTATTTGTGATTATAAACAGGGCCATGATATTTGTGAAGACAACTTTCCTGTATATATGCTTATTTCCTGAGAATAATGCTTAAAACCAAACCATCCAAAGATATAAACAATTTTTATTTTTCTAATGAAAAGTGAATCTAGTGTAGCTTGGTTTTAATTTCTTCCATTTCCCACTTTTGGATGCTTTCATATATTTAGTTATCTTTTGCTATCTTTTTTATTAATAGTTTTCTTGAATGACAAGAGATGTGCTTTTATGGAATTATCATTCCCCTCCTTAACAATGAGGATTTCTTATGGGGGTATGATTTTAGACATGGAATCCCATTTAATAAGTGATAATTACACCCTTACTGTGTGCTACAGAAAGGCAATGTGAAGATGGCTAGGATTCTTAGACTGTAACCTTAAGGCCTTCCTAAGTTCATAAAATTGCCAAGTGGGAGTTAGGGAGGGTGTTTGTATGTGTGCTCTTTGTCCCCAGCACCTGAACCACTACAGCAAGTCGTACTAGTGGCACCACGTTTCGTGCTAACTCACGCTACTGGCACTGCATTTTGCGCCAACTCGCGCTAGCAGCCCTGCATTTTGCGCCGTCTCTCCGTAGGCTGCTGCATTTCGCGCCATCTCGCAGTGAGGGTACTGCATTTCGCGCCATCTCGCAGTGAGGGTACTGCATTTCGCGCCATCTCACGGTACTGCCACTGCATTTTGCGCCATCTCGCGGTACTGCC
>NW_003852474.1:1883223-1969900 GCF_000181295.1 Otolemur garnettii
GCGCCATCTCGCGGTACTGCCACTGCATTTTGCGCCATCTCACGGTACTGCCACTGCATTTTGCGCCATCTCACAGTACTGCCGCTGCATTTTGCGCCATCTCGCGGTACTGGCACCGCATTTCGGCCATCTTGCTCGGTAGGGCACTGCATTTCGCGTCATTGTGCAGTGGGGGCACTGCATTTTGCGCCATCGCGCGGTTACTGGCACTGCATTTCCTGCCATTTTGCCGTGGGGGTCATTGCATTTCGCGCCATCTCTCGCTAGTGGCACTGCATTTCGACCAAGTAGGAATGTGTACTTCTTTACAGGAACGGTTTCTTTATGGACTAATCCTCTGTTCAGTAACTTAAACTGAGAACCCATGGTTGAGTATTATGTTTTTTTGTTTTGTTTTGTTTTTTCTTTTTTTTTTATTAGATCATAATTGTGTACATTAATTCTCTCATAGGATACAGTGTGTCACTTCTATATGCAGTTTGGAAAACTCTCATCCAGGTGGCCAAGAGTATTATGTTTTAAAGTCACCCACGGTAAAAATTTCACTGTAGGGCTAATTATGCATCTGTGCTGACAGCCAGCTGTACACAGACACCTGATGATACTGGCAGGTGCCTGTAAGCACAGAGAGGGTCCAGGGGACAAGTAGTTGGAATGGAAGGGAGGTGGTGGGAAATGCTGAGAAAAGGTAGACCCCAGTTGGACCTAAGGCACAACTTTAGGTCATTATTTAACCATTCTGGGTTTTGCTTTCATCAACATTTAAAGGGAGAAATTGTACTGAACCCTACAATGTCTTTAAGTCATGTGGTTCTTTGATTTTTGTGACTGGCTCTTCCTCAAACAGAGGTGGAGGACATCCTGTTTATCAAAACATGTGCACTCTTGAACTCCAAACCCCAAAAGGTAGCCCAGAGCAGTCTTAGGGGTGCAAGATTTATCTGGCCCAGGGAGACCTAAGTATGGGACTTAAGTCACCCCACCCCCCACCCCAATACCTGAGAGCAGTTGTTCAAAGGTGTTTTACTACAAATTAGCTGCCTCACTTGTTGGAATTTGAACAGACTGTGTTGTGGTCCATTATTTCACATCCAAGAAACACAGTCTACGCCGTCCTTTCTGATTCACCTATGAAAGTTTCACCTTCCTTGGCCTATTAGTGTTTCTGGGAGAGCTTTTCTTGTTTCTGTCCATGAGGATTTTACATTTCTTGATTTTCATGTAGGTCAAAACTTTGTAATGACTCACAGACAAAGAACAATGCATACATAGCTAATTGGTAGCTGGTGTTATTTCAATGTAAATTCTTGGTAAATAAATTAGGAATTGCCTTTTGTTTTCCTTTAAAGGCCTACTAGAAACTTGCTCATCAAAGTATTTCAGGGCAACTTGAATTCATGCTCTTGGCTTGCATTTATCAAAGTTGACCCAAATAAATTCTTTACTTATATTAAGTTTATTTCAGTTTTTCTTTTTTTGGTTTGTTTTTCAGGGAGGACATACTGGCTGCATTTCCCACTATTAACTTTTTAATAGGACTTAATTCTTTAAAAACAAAGTGTACATTTTATTGCCTTTTTAAACTGTAACTTAATTTTCTTAATGAACTTTAAAGTATTGATTAAAATGTAAAATTTTCTCAGTTAGAATCCCTGAATGTTGTGAACTTAGATATTGACTTTTTTTTTTCCCTTTTTCTTGCAGCTGTTTGGGGCAACTTCGTTAACATGAGGTAATTTTTTTTAATTACTTGGTATTGTGGTTGGGTTTTCTGAACATATTTGGCACATACCTACCGTTGATGTCATGAGTTAATTATGGAATATTTTTAAAAAGTGAAATGGAGGTTTAGTTATTTCTACATCTGGGCTGTCACTTTTCCCCTAGGGGTGTTCTCTAGGAATGTAGCTGATTAGCTGATATTAAACTTTTTCCTGACTAAAGCACAGATGCAAAGCAGTGGTGGACCATCTTGGCCCTTCCCTTCCTCCTGTAGCTAATACAGGGGTAACACTGCCCAGCTTTAACACTTCTAAAATGAACATTGCACTTCTGGATGGCTGGAGCAACAACATTGAGGGGCTTTGCAAAGCCTTTTCAGAAGGGAGCTGTTTTAGGGAAACAGCTGGTTGGCCCAGGGAGCTGTGGTGGATGTGGTTGCTGAGACCACCCGTCTATCCCTGGGTTAGGCCTGTATGTAGTTTAAGCTTCTTAATAGGGCAAGAGACTTTTGCAAAAGTAAAATCCTTGTGTTAATTATCTTTTTACCAAATTAAAAAAAACATAGCTTTTTAAAAAAAAAATCAGCAAAAAGTGATAAATATTCGTTGCAAAAACAAATTTGGTGCAGTTTATAACAGTTTACCACTTAAAGAAATATTACACTCTACTTTGCTATGTGGTATTAAAAATGTAAGAATAACAGTCACAATTGTAATGGTTAAGCTGGTATTGCGGTTTTAATATCATGACTCAAGTCTACAGAGGGTAAAGGTGTTTCCTGTGCCCCCAGGAAGCTTTTCTTAAGTAGTTGTTTTTTCCAGGTGGGTGGGGCTATGTTGATCCATTTCCTACCACCAGGGCTTGTATAGTCTCTGGACAAAGGCACCTGTGTGTGGGGAGGTGGGGTGCTCAGAGCTCATTTAAAGGAACTCCTTGGTTTTACTTAGAAAGCTCCATTTTACATTAAATCTGCAGGAAAGCCCAGCAGACAAGAATGTACTCCTATGGACACTACCTGCTTCTAATTTAAAATCCCATGTTGGGTGTAACATGGAAGTGAGATAATTTTAGTTTAATAGAAAACAGTTCTCTAGCTAATGCAGATTATGTTCATAGATGGATTTAAGGTAACTTGGTCTCTGCAGTTGTCTCCTGCTCCTGTGGTACCGCCCCTTCTGGGAGGGACTGGTACTTGGTTGGGTGGGCAGGAGAGGGAGGTGGTCTGCAGCATTGGGGCTGCGTTGTGGTAATTTGTTCAGAAACATCTGGAAGTCACAAAGCCTTTCATTTGATCTCAGTTTTATAGCTTTCTACTCAACAGGTCTATCCAAGAAAACAGCGAACTGAAAATTGAAAGCAAGATCGAAGAGGTTAGTCTCTTTTCCCTCTTTGCTTCAATGTTATTGACATATTTGTCAATTTCACTTCCTTTGCTTGTGCTGTGTTCTTTATTGTGGTATCTGGATGTTGTTCTGTGTGATTTTGAAGCCATCTGTAAAAACATTACTCCCTTAAGAGGAAGTTTTCTCTTAAAGAGTATTACCCTGTAAGTTGCAGATTCTGTCACTGTTGGACTGTTTTTTATAAAGGTGTGACTTATTAAAACAAATCCTACCTTATGGTCAAAATGGTTTCAGGCTTTAACATGACTTTTCAGGTGAGCTTTTCTTAGAGAAGGGAAAGTGATTACCTTTATGAAGTGGAAGCCAGTACCAATATCCATTCACTCAAGCAGATGATGGAAGGAAAATGGCCCCAAATCACTTGTTAGAACATAGAAACATCTTTATATGCACAGAGTGGGAAAGTCACACCTCTGCTTGAATATACAACCCTTGTTTTTAAAATAACTGTTTATAGTTTGTAGATAAAGAAATGTAGATATAGCTAGACTATTGCAGCATGGTGGGGGAGGGGCTGGGAGGTCACTTAGTTGGGATTTGATTGGTGACCAGATTTTAACATTGGTAAAGCAGGACACGATGGGGGGAGCGGGGCCTGACAACAATGCAAACTTTGATAAGCAGTTCTCGATAATCAGTTCTCAACAATTATTTGTTATTATTAAAGTTTAACATTATAAAATTAACAAAAATAATATAAAACTCATTTCCTGGTGAAATAGCCACATGGCAGCCGAAAACCACATATTCCCTTCCTGTTCTCCCGTGTTCCCTAGCTTGTTGTACATTCTTTCCAAAAACTGGACTTTTTAAAAACGCTGTGGAACGCAGGACAAATTGTTAAAAAACAGAACTGTCCCCCCAAAAGCGGGGCGTCTGGTCACCTTACTCTGGGGGGGGGCCCTACTTGTTTGTTCCAGACAATTTGGCTCCTTCTGAGCTAATTGTCCTTGCCTAGAAGCAAGGGAGGGAGCAGTCTCCTTCTGATACTGATTCCACTTGAGTGACCTTGCCCAGGAGGGGAGTAGGGAGTTTACATTAGCCTTTTCATTTCCAAATGAAGTTAGATTAACCTCTTCATTCCCAAATGGAATTACATTAACCTTTTCAGCAGCTGAAAACCGTATATTCCCTTCCCATTCTCCTGCTGTTCCCTAGCTTGTTCTGCATTCGTTCCTAAAATCGGGACTTTTTTAAAACACCACAGGGCGTGGGTTTGTTAAAATTGTTAAAAATCAGGGCTGTCCCTCCCAAAGCGGGGCGACTGGTCACCTTAGATTTGAGCCAACTTCAGAGTCACAGGGAAGCCCTTGGCTTGCTCTTCTGCTCAAGCTCTCTGCGTCTACACTCGGATGTGGGCTGACTGACAGCTTGTAGTTTCTGTGCTGCAGCTGATGTCATTGCAGAAAGAAGATGTTAGGCTCTTGTAATCTGTGCTTAGGGGATTCTTCCCCAAAAGAAGGCATAGTATTGCTCTTCCTGTTCTTATAGACCTGAAATATTTTTTACAATCTTCCAGGTAAGGTGGGTGAGGATGAAGATTAATTTTTTCAGACTTAAGCATTTAGGGAGTAAGAGTTCTAACGTGCAATTTACCAGCTCATTTCTAACATTGTGATGCAAATGGTGTAGCTTAATTTCAACCTGGAATTAAACTTGTGGAAAAAATTAAACCCCATTTTGCATGTTGGCACGCCTTTCTGAAAGGGCAGAATGGGATGAAAGTGGTTGAGGACTGTATTTTAAAATTGATTTTGGTTATTGTTCTAGATCGTTGAACCACTAAGAGAGAAAATCAGAGATTTAGAAAAAAGGTAGGTATTCTTTTTAAGGTCAGTAGTTAATACAAGTTCATCTCAACTGAGTAATTCTATAAAATGAAAGATGAAAGGCAGGTTGTATATTATTCAAAAGAAAATCTGTTCACTAGTGATAATTTTCTTTGGCCAGAAATACTCATTTATTTATGAAAAGAAGAAGTCAATCAGCTAACTTCCCACAGGCAATAGCTTATAAACAAGATCTCTTGAAATAGGAGAATTAGGTGATTCCTTTTGATACCTTTGTGATGTTCTGAGAAGCACAAGTAAGAATTTAATCTTAAGAACTCACCACTAACTCATTCTTGTTAAATCCTAAGAGTCACCTGTACGGTATGGATACTTCATTCTGCCTCACTTGCTTGTCTCTAACACTTAGGAATGTTCACGCTTCATGCCTCGCATACAACAGGTACTCATTTGCACACTCAGTCAGTGGACGTGTCAGTCCATTGGGTGATATTTCCGCCTCAGCAGGCCATTAAGAAATCTGTGCCCACAGCCCAGCCCTGGGTTGGATCAGGAGGAGCTCTCAAGCACCACGGGTCAAGGATGCGGCCCAGCCAATAGCACTCTCTGGGTCACCATGCTCTGCCACCTTCGACTGCAGGGTGTACCAAAGAGGGTCTGGAAGATGCTTTCCCCATCCTGGGACTCAAGGCTTTGTGTGTGTGAGATGTCTTCACAGGAAGTTTAATAACGTGATGATCCATGTGAAATCTAAAACTTGGTTGCTACATATTGAAGTAAAGCAAGGCAAGCAACCCAGCCTAGTTCTCATTTTTTAAATTGAAAGTTTCAGCATTCTGGGTCTGAAGTAATTTTTAGTTCCACCCCTGCCTGTAAGTGTGTGTGTTGGGCAACTATGCCTTTGCTTCAGTTTTATTTCTTGGAAGTACATTTCCTATGATAAAACAGTGTTCTGTTTTCCTCCTGGTATAAATAGCACACCAAGTTTCATTTTAAGCTTTCAGATAGGCACTGTTCTAAGCTCACAACTTGGATTAAAATTTGTTTTTATAGGCTGGGTACGGGGGCTCACTCCTGTAATCCAAGCACTTTGGGGGGCTGAGGCAAGAAGATCGCTTGAGGCCAAGAGTTTGAGGTTGCTGTGAGCTATGATGATGCCATAGCATTCTATCCAGGGCCACAGAGTGAGACAATATCTCATTTTTTTTGTAGCCAAATTGTGCTCGCTTCCAGGATACCCATGGTGCAGCCTCACTCCCGGCTCCTTGCAGAATCACTTTCTCTCCCTGTTCCTCAGTTGCCGAGGTGTAAGCTAGCTGTGTGCCCTTACCCTGTGTGTCACTGTGTCTGAAATGACAGAGGGTAGAAGAGGAACTCCCACAGCAAGTGAAGGGAAGCAACGAGTCAGATGTTGCCAGCGCGGTGGGAAGGAAGGAGAATTTCGATGGTGCCACAATGTGGGCATGGAAACTTGAGGACTGAGGCTAGAGACAGAGTATGTGAGCTCAGCAGAGCTAAGGAAGTTGGAGGGAGTGCAAGGGGTGCCTGCAGACAGTGCTAAGATTTACAGTGCCCTCTCCCAGCTGAGCAGTTGAGGAAGGAGATGGACTAGCAAGTTTTATGAGGCAAACACAGCATCTGTCCCCTCCCTCCAGTCTTGCCACTCTTGCAGCACTGTTCTGCAGACAGCTAGAAGCACTGGGGTAGCCTGGCATGGGGGGCTGTTTCTCCCACTTGGTGCTAGGTAGAGCGGGAGGCTTTGAGATACTGGGTGCTCTTGGGAGGCTCTTGTGGGGGTCCACAGAACTACAAAGGAGGAAGGGTAGGGTTCCTGCCCACCCTCAGACTCTCCATCTGTAATTTGGAAATGCTTAATTGTAAAAGAAGGCTCTCTCGCTCCACTCCAGTTTTGAGAAACCCCTGCTCAAGGGCTTCTGTCTAATGACCTGTCATGGTCTGTTCGGTTCAGTGGCCTTTAAGGAAATGCATTCTGTGTCCCAGAGCCCCACCTGTGCTGGGGACAGTGCCATGGACCAGCACCTCTGTTGTTAAAGTAATGACAACAAAGTGGAGCTGTTGGGTTTTGTTGAAAGCACTCTTCCTCCTAATGGAATCACATTAAGAAATTATATTTCAAAGCTACATTTGTCACCTGCTGTTGGATGTTTTATATGTTGATTATGCTACCCTGCTCCTTAAACATGTGCATGGGTTGGGGACCCATGGCATCTTCGTGGCAGGGGGCAAGAGGGCATCAAAAGATAAGGTGAGGCTTAAGATGCGATCAGAGCAGAGAGTTTGAGACGTACAGGGCTGATGTTCAGACCTTTAACCCACGGGAGGGGATGCTGCAGTTGTGGAACTGCCCAGAGCAGGAGACAAAATTTCACTGACCTCCTTTCTCTGCAAGGCAGCCATCCAGCATTGAGCCCATGATTCCACAGAAGCTGTTCTTTACATCTGGCCCTGATAACGGCAGAGGAGAACGCCACCTCCCCCCATTGTGTATTTTTAACTGGACTAGTAGAGGATATGCCTGCTCTACTTCAGTGTGGCTGGTTGCCTGTAGCTTTTTAAATTTTTGCTTCGGAGCATTAGGATCTCAAGTCATATCCTTTGCTTGATTCTAAACAGGGAGCCCGTTCTTGAACTTGAGTTACTCAGTGACACCTTGGTTCTTCCAGCAGGCATTCAGACTAGGGAGAAGGAGCAAACGGCAACAGTTGAGACAGCTGGCATCTGCTTTGATGGTGGGAGGAGAAAATATTCAACTGAGCTATGACTTTTTCTTTTTTAATCCCTTCTTGTTATACAGCTTTACCCAGAAATACCCACCAGTGAAGTTTTTATCAGAAAAGGATCGTAAAAGAATTCTGGTAAGTTTGCACATCTGATTAGTATTTGTAATATTAAGAAACTCTCTTTTTTAATTGAGAGATAATTTACATCTCCAAAAATTCAGACTTCTGGAGTACAGTCCAGTGGTTTGTAATATGTACACAGAATTGTATAACAGCACCACATTCTGATTCTGTTCTATTTTCACCACCCCAAAAAGAAACCCTACACCCCTTAGCAGTCACGTCCCTTTCCCTTTTCCCCAGTTCCAGGCAACCACTAAAACTACTTTCTGTCTCTGAAGGTTCTAATTTCTACACATCGTCAGCACCACTTGTCTTTTTTTTTTTTTTTTTTTTTGGTAGTTTTTGGCCAGTCTGGGCTTGACCCTGCCATCCCCAGTATATGGGGCTGGCGCCCTACTCCTTGAGCCACGGGTGCCGCCCAACTACTTGTCTTTCTGATTGTAGCCTTCCTGAACAGTGTGAAGTTACTTTCCTCTCTGTGGTTTTGATTTGCATTTTTCTGGTGGCCAATGATGCTGAGTACCTTTTCATGTACTTACTATCCATTTCTGTTTCTTTAGAGAAATGTCTGTCAAGATTATGAGTCCAGTTTTTAATTGGGTTATTATCTTTTCATTATTGAGTTAGGAATTCTTTATATATTTTTGATTCAAGTTTCTTATCAGATAAACAGTTTGCAAGTATTTTCTCCCATTCTGTGGGCTGTCCTTTCACGTTCCTGATGGTGTTTTTGGAAGCACAAATTTTTTAATGTTGATGAAATCCTTTTTTTCTTGTGTATGTACTGTACTTTCGTGTCATATTTAAGAAATCATCGCCTCATCTGAGGTTACAAAGGTTTGCTGCGTTTTTTTCCCTAAGAGTTCTATATGATCCAGTGAGTTGGTGATAACTTCTACAGCATCCCTAGGAAATTATAAGCAGAAGAAGAAAAATGGCTTGTCGTGCATAAGGAACTTTATATAGTGATAACAAATAATGGGGAAAACAGCAGACGACATAGTCAAAATGTAAAAAGAAATCATATACCCAACTAGAAATGACTTTCAGAAATGAAGACATTCATAGATAACCAAAAAGTGAGAGAATTTATTGCTAGCAAACCTACCATACAAGATATGCTAGAGGATGTTTATCAGGCTGAAAGCAAGAGATGCCAGACAGTAACTGGAATCCACAGGAAAAAGGTACCAAATAGGAAATTAGGTGATTATAAGACACTCACCCAGAGCAACTGCTAATCCTGAAAGCTGCATTCACAGGAAGGTATATAAATTTTTTTTTTTTGGCTGGGGCTGGGTTTGAACCCACCACCTCTAGCATACGGGGCCAGCGCCTTACTCCTTTGAGCCACAGGCACCGCCCAGAAGGTATATAATTTTTTACCTTTTATTCTGTATTTTACAGTACCTTTTCTATGTTTAGATATGTTTAGGTACACAAATATCATTGTGTTACAATTGCCTACAGTATTCAGTATGGTAAGATGCTGTACAGGTTTGTAGCATAGGAGCAATAGGCTATCCCATACAGCCTAGGTGTGTAGTAGGCTGTGCCATGTAGGTTTGTGTAAGACGTGTGAATGGTTACGAAATCTCCTAATGATGCATTCCTCAGGATGTATCCCCGTCATTCACTGCTGCTGATGAAGTTACCACCAATTCAGTGGTTTTTAAAAACCAGAAATTTAATCTCTTCCAGTTCTGGAACTCTAAGTCTGAAATGAAGGTGTCACAGGGCCAGCCACACTCCCTCTGCAGCAGAGTCTGCTCCTGATGGAATTCCAGTGTTGCTGGATCCTTGGCCGGTGGAGCCATCACGCCAGTCTCTTCTTCCATCATCACATGGGTCCTGGAGTGTGTCTCCTACTGGATGAAGGACCCACCCTATGCCAGTATGACCTCATCATCTTAACTAAATGCATCAGCAAGGGCTTTATTTTCAAATAAGGTCTCATTCTGAGCTCTGGAAAGGGCATGAATTTTGGAGCACAATACTCAACCTACTACAATTGCTTTCAAGGTTTTGTCTTTGTTTTTAGTATTTTCAGTATGATGTATCTGTGTGCACTTATTTGGTTCTTATCCTACTTGCATTTCATTGAACTTCATGAATATGTAGATTACTATGTTCATCCATTCTAGGGACTTTTCAGGTATTATTCCTTTGAATGTTTTTTGTGTTCCTTATATTCCCATTGCATGAATGCTGGTGGACTTAGCAGAGTCCCATATTTGTCTCAGATTCTGTTCAGTTTCCTTTTTTTCTCTCTGTTCCTTGGATTGCATACTTTGCTGATTTTTTTTTAAACGAGTGTAGAATCCTTGTATTGAATTTTTATTTTTACTTATGATATTTTCAACTACAGAAGTTCTATTTGTTTCTATGTTATGATCTCTTTATTCTTTACTTCTGTAAGCATTGTTTCCTTCAGTTTTTCAGCATATTTATGGTAGCTGCTGTGAAGTACCTGTTATATTAACCCAGGACCCGCACAGTGCCCTCAGGCAGTTGTGTTGCTTGAGCATTCTTTCTGTGTATAGATCAGACAGTGCTGTTTCTTCACATCTCAAAATTTGTTTGATTAAACTGGACATGTTAGGTAGTCTATTATCAGTTCTGGATACAGTTCCTCCATCCCACCTCCCCTGCCCACCTCCTAATTTGTTTTCATTTTTATTTGCTTATATGTTTTGTGACTTGTCTGGTCTGTTTTAGTGGCAGTTTGCATCTTCTCACTGTGGCTCCTGCAAGGATGTATCCCTGGCTACCCTCCTGTGGTGACAGTGGTTCTAGCAGGTTCTCAGTGACACCCTCATTTCTCTGCTGTCTACCTTGGGTGATACCATACCCCGCTGTTGGCTCCAGTAATTGCTAGCTTATTGTCTATTTTTTCAACAATACTTTGGGTTATAAATTGCTCTTCAGCCTGATGCAGTTAAATTCTGGCCCTTTGGCAGAGGTGGATTTTGAGTCTAGTCTCTAAGGTTTGTTCTGACCCCAGGATGGCTCTTTTAAGTGTGTTTTTCCCTGGTTTTCTCTGTTACTAGCTGACTAGGGTTTAGTTTTTTGTTTTTGTAGAGCTGCCACATCCTTTTTATTATGTACTTCCTAAATCTTCAGTGCTTTTGAGAGCATCTGTATGCTTGAACTTTTTTTTTGAATTTCTGGTCAATATGAGTGTACTTATGAGTAGTTACACTGCTTGTGTTTGTAAGGTCAAGTCTTGAGTTGTAGTTGTGTCCTTCACCAAGGAAGTGTGCCATATGTTCATGCATTGTACCCATTGGGTGGGAACTTACTGAACCCCCTTCCCTGATCCCCCTATCTTGAATTTATTTGAGTTTTTCTGTCATTTGGGCCTATAGTTGTTAATCTACTAGTTTCAATTTAGAATTGAGTACATGGGATGATCTTCCATTACTGTGATACTTTACTTAAGAGAATGTTCTCCACATCCTTCTAGGCAGTTACAAAAGATAAAAAAAATCTCCATCTTTCTATGGTTGAATAGTAGTCCACAGTATACATATACTTCAGTTTATTAATTCATTTATGTGTTAAGGGCAGTGGGTTGTTCTTCACTTCTTTGTGATTATGAATCAAGCTGCTATAAACATTCGTGATACGTAGTAATGGGATTGCAGGATCAAGTGGAAGGTCTACTTTTAGATATGTTAGGAGTTTCCCCATTTCCTTCCATTAAGGCTGTACTAGTTTGCATTTCTACCAATAGAGTGTGAGTGTTCTCTTCTCTCTGAACTCATGCCGGTATCTGCTGCTTTGGGACCTTGTGTTGTGGGCCATTCTCACTGGGGTTAAGTGATATGTCAAAGTGGTTTTGATTTGCATTTCTCTGATGATTAGGGATAATGAGCATTTTTAATGTGTTTATTGCCCATTCATCTGTCTTCATGAGAAAAGATCCTATTCATGTCTCTTGTCCAGTTTTTAATGGGATTATTTATTTGCTCTTATTGATTTTCTTGAGTTCTTTTTAGATCCTGGCTGTTAGCCTTTTGCCAGATTTGTAGTGTATGATACTTTAGTTCTGTGGGTTGTCTCTTTGCTTTGTGAATTGTGTCCTTCACTGTGCAGAAACTTTTTAACTTGATCAGGTCTGATTTATTTATTTTTATTGTTGCAATGGCCAGTGGGGTCTGCTTCATAAATTCTTTTCCAAGGATTCAGAGTTTTTCTCTAGAATTTTTATAGTTTTGTATCTTAGATTTCAATCTTTTATCCCTTGTGAGTTAATTTTTATATGTGGTGAGAAGTGTGGGTCCAGATTTAGTCTTTTACACGTGGCTAACCGGTTCTCCCAGCACCAATCCTTACTAAATGAGGATTTTTCGCCCCTTGTGTATGTTTTTGTTTTCTTCATTAAAGATCAGATGGTGGTATGAGGCTGGTTTCATCTCTAGATTCTTAATTCTGTTCAGAGGATCTGTGTCTCTATTTTTATGCTAATACCATGCTATTCTGATCAGTACAGACTTATAGTCTAACCTGAAGGCTGGTGACATGATGCCTCCAGATTTGCTCTTATTTCTTAGAATTGCGTTTGCTATTCAGGTTTGTTTCTGGCTCCTTATGAAATGAAGAACTATTTTTTCAAATCCTTCAAAGTATAACATTGGCATTTGAATGGGTATTGCGTTTAAATCTGTAGATAGCTTTAGACATTTAAATGTAGACATTTTCATGATGTTGTTTCTTCTCAGCCATGACCCTGGTATGTTCTTCATTTGTCTATATCCTCTGCTATTTCTTAGTGTTCCATAGTTCTCTCTCTAGAGATCCTTCATATTCTTTGTTAAGTATATTCCAAGGCATTTCATTTTCTTTGATGTTACTTTGACGGGTATTGTATCTTTGATTTGATTCTCAGTTTCCCTGTTGTTGGCATATATGACGGCTGATGATTCATGAACATTGATTTTATATCCTGAGATGTTCTGTATTTCTTGGTCACTTCCAGGAGTCTCACAGTTGAGTTCTTGGGATTTTCTAAGTAAAAGATGACATCATCAGCAAAGAGTGATCCTTTGATCTCCTCTGTTCCCATTGGATACCATTGATACCCTCTCTTGCTGGATTGCGTTGTGCAGGACTTCGGGCACTATGTTGAATAGTAGCAGCAGTAGCGGACTCCCTTGTGTGGTTCCTGTTCTAAGAGGGAACGCTTTCACTTTTTATCCATTCAGTATGATATTGACTGTGAGCTTGTCATGGATGGATCCTGTCAGTTTAAGAAATATCCCATCTGGCTGGGCACAGTGGCTCATGCCTGTAATTTTAGCACTCTGGGAGGCTGAGGCGGGTGGATGGCTAGAACTCACAAGTTCAAGAACAGCCTGAGCAAAAGTGAGACCTTGTTTCTACTAAAAATAGAAAAACTGAGGAAAGAAGATCTTTGGAGCCCAAGAGTTGGAGGTTACTATGAGCTAGGGTGCTAGAGCTTAGGCATTCTGCCCAGGGTGATAGCTTGAGACTCTGTCTCAAAAAAAAAAAAAGAAAGAAATATCACATCTATGCCTATTTCCTTAAGTGTTGTTTTTCAAAAAGGACCCTGAATTTTGTCATGTTTTTCTGCGTCTGTTGAGAGGATCATATGGTGTTTGTTTTTACTTCTGTTTATGTGGTGAATAATGTTTATGGATTCGCATATGTCGAACCAGCCTTGTATCACCAGGATGAAGCCCACCTGGTTGTGATGTATTATCTTTTTGATGTATAGCTGAATTCTGTTTGCTAAGATTTTATTGAGTATTTTTGCATCAATATTCATTAATGAAATTTATCTATTTTTATAGTTTTATTTTTGTTGAGTCTTTTCCTGGTTTTGGTATAAGGGTGATATTTGCTTCATAGGAGTTGGGGAGGGTTCATTCCTTCTCAGTGTTTTGGAATAGATTCTGCAATATAGGTATGAGCTCTTCTTTGAAGGTTTGATAGAATTCTGGTGTGAAACCGTCTGGTCCAAGATTTTTTTTTTCCCTGCAATTTCAGTGCTTGATACTAATCTGTTTAAGAGTTCTGTTTCTTCTTGGTTGAGTCTAGGGAGGTAGTGTGATTTCAGGAATTGGTCCATTTCCTCCACTTTTTTTGCATCTATTGAGAGGACCATATGGTGTTTATTTTTACTTCTGTTTATGTGGTGAATGTTTTCAAATTTCTGGGAATAGGGATTTTTGTAGTGTCCAGCAATGATCTTTTGTTATCTCTGTGGTATCTGTAGTTATTTTCCCTTTTTCATTTGTGATTGAGATCTTATTTGTCTATTTCCAGTTACTCTGGCCAAGGGTTTTATCAATTTATCTTTTGAAGGAACCAACTTTTTGTGTCATCAGTTTTCTGAATAGTTCTTTTTTTCTTGATTTCATTTAGTTCTGATCTAATTTTTATTTATTTTCTACTTGGTTTGGGATTGGATCTTTTTTTTCTAGTTCTTTGAGATAACTCATTAGATTGATTTGCACTCTTTTAGATTTCTGGATGTGAGTATTTAATTTCCCTCCTAGACTGCTTTTGCAGTATCCCACAGATTTGATAGCTGGTGGTTTCTTTGTTTGTTTAAGGAATCTAATGATGACTTTCTTTATCCTCTCCTTGACCTAGCTGTCATTCAGCAAAAGGTTTAATTTCCATGACTTTGTGTGTAGATATGTGTTTCTGTTGGCATTGAGTTCTGCTCTTATTTTATTGCGGTCTTTAAAGATACAAGGCATAATTTCTGTACTTTTATATTTATTGAGGTTTAAATTGTGTCCAAGGATATGACCAATCTTGGAGAATCATCCATGAGCTGATAGAAACAACATATATTCAGTAGAATTAGGGGGAAATGTTCTGTATATATCTGTTAAGCTCATTTGTCTAGAGTTGTGTTTAAGTCCATTGTTTCTATGTTTAGTTTCTGTTTAGAGGATCTGTCCAATTCTGTTGGTATACTGTTGAAGTCCCTTGACTGTTAATGGTATTGTAGGTTATCATATTCAAATCAAGCAGGGTTTGTTTTATAAATCTGGGGTCATTATTGTTGGGTGCATACATATTTAGTATTCAAATGTCTTCTTGATTTTTTGTTACCTTGACTTGTATATATTGTCCATCTTTGTCTTTCTTTACTTTTGTTACTTTAAAGACAATTGCATCTGTGAAAAGGATAACAACTTCTGCTTTCTTTTGGTTTCCATTTGCCTAAATTATTGCTTTTCAGTCATTCACTCTGAGTCTTGATTTGTCTTTGGGGGTTAGATGTTTCCTGAAGATGACAAATACTTGGCTTGTACTTTTTTTATCCAGTGTTTCAGCCTATGCCTCTTCAGTGAGAAATCTAAGCTGTTCACATTTATTTAGAAAATTAATAAGTGGAGTGGACCTGTGTTCATCTTGTGTGGAGGTCTATTGGCTTATCATTTGGGCCACATGGAAGCTGGGCTTTGTCCTTTAGTTTCTGAGTCTTTATTTTGTGGATGGTCCATTGTGTTGGTCTGCATATGGTACTGGTCTGAATAATTCCTGCAGAACATATCTTTTTTTAAAAAAAATTTATTTTTCTTACTTATACATGTGTATATTAGGTTTCCACTTTTGCCTTCAGAGAATTAAAAAGGCTAAATTTAATGACAATAGCAATATTTAACAAGGAATGAGAACAAAAACCTCTTAAAGAACGAATGAAGATAAATACATTCAGAAAAGAAATCAGAGGATTGCTGCAACAAAATATTAAGCAGTAATAATAGTAATAATGCAAAGAAAGTAACATTCACATTGTCAGATAGAAGTATGTCTATTATAGAATACTTTGAACAGAACATATCTTGTACTAGCAGATTTCTTCAATGTTTGCTTGTCAGTAAAAGATTTGATTTCTCCACCAAATATTAAGCTTGGTTTCCTTTTTTTTTAATTGCAGGTTATTTATAGGGGTTTATGATTAGGTTATATTATTTGCGTTTGTTAGGAAAAGTCTGAGTTGTATTTGAGTCTGTCGGCAGGGAGGTTTGTCCCTACATTGTACCCATTTAGGTGGGAGCTTACTGAGCCCCTTCCCCCTCCTCCCTTCTTGAATTTAATTATTTTTCCTCTTGGCCTGTAGTTATTTGTCTACTCTTTTCAAATTAGTATTGAATGCATGGGATGCTTGTTTTTTCATTGTTAAGATACTTTATTGAAAAGAATGTTTATTAACTCCTTCCAGGTAAATACAAAAGATGTAAAGTCTCCTTTTTGTTATGGATGAGTAGTGTTCTTAAACTTAGTTTTGTAGGGTATAGAATTCTAGGTTGGCAGTTGATTTGTTTGAGTATATTAAAGTGGGATCCCATTCTCTTCTGGCTGGTAAAGTTTCAGGTGTGGAGTCTGCTGTCACCTGGATGAGTTAGTTTGTCCTTGTAGGTCAGCTGGTGCTTATGCTGCCTGGGTGCTTGACAGAATTTTCTCTTTTGTTTTCACTTTGGCCAGGTTAATTACAGTGTATTTAGGTGATGTTCTGTTTGAATTGAGTCAACCCAGGGTTCAGTATCCACCTAGGAGATGTATGTCTCAATCTTTGGTAATGCTTGGGAAATTTTTAGTTATAATATCATCAACTAGGGCTTCCATCCCATTGGGACTCACTTTTCTTTCAGGGATACCTATATAGTTCATTTGTTTGTACACTTGGTATAGTTCCATGATTTTCTTTTTTCTTTTTCACAGAGTCTCACTATGTCACCCTGAGTAGAGTGTGATGGCATCACAGCTCACAGCAACCTCAAACTCTTGGGCTTAAGTGATTCTCTTGCCTCAGCCTCCCAGGTAGCTGGCACTACAGGCACCCACCACAACGCCCAGCTATTTTTTGTTGCAGTTACCACTGCTGTTTTAGCTGGCTGGGGCCGGATTTGAACCTGCCACCCTCTGTATATGGGACTGGCACCCTACCCAGTGAGCCACAGGCATTGCCCAGTTCTATGATTTTCTAAGAGATTGCTTTCTTTTTACTCTCTTTTGGCTCTTTAAATGACCTGGCCTCTTTAAATAACTCAAGAGCCTTATTTTGAGCTCTGAGATTCTTCTCCGTGGTTTTCCCTGTTTTTGAAACTTTCTACAATGTTTTGAAACTCCTTGGATGATGCCTTCAAGTTTTTAAGCTCTGTTGATATCCTTTCTCATTTTATCCAGGTCCTTGGAGAATTTGTCTTGTCTTTCATTTCATTTCATTGGTCAATTTTTAGATGTCCAAGTGGGTGATTTCCCACTTTCCTTTCAGTTACCTTCATCATTTTTTGCCATCTCTACTCTGAATTCCACTTCTGTCATTTATATGATTTCTTTATATTTGGGGTTGTCTGTAGTAGTTATGATCCTTTTTTTTGTTTGTTTTATTTTATTGAATGGTAACTATGTACATTAATGCACTTCTTGGGTACAGTGTGGGGTTTTCACATGCAATCTGAAATACTTCCATCAAACGGGTCAACACAGCCTTCATGTCATTTTCTCAGTTATTGTGCACATTCTACTCTTAGAAAGATTCACTTGTACCCCTGTAAGAAAAACCTTGGAAGTGATCCCTCCAATCACCCTCCCTCCACCCATTCCCCCCTAGTTATGATCTTTTGAAGGAGGTGATCTGTTCTGATTTCCTATGCTGCCAGTGTTTTGTTGTTGTTGTTGTTATTGTTGTTGCTTCCTCTTCATGTGTGGTTTCTTCTTGGTTTGCTTCCTATACTTCTCTCACTCTCTTTCCATTTGATCTTCTTTGCCTCTACCTTTGAGGCTGAAATAGCCTTTTGGTACAGAAATAAAGGGAGAGAAAAGAAGAGAGGAAGAGAGAAATAAAAGAATAAAAGGAAGAATGAAGCAAAAAGTAAACAAAAATTAAAGAAAAAAGTTTATATATCTGAGGTTAATATAATCTTTGGTGCTCTGCAAGAGGCAATGAAAGGAAAAAAGAAAAGAAATTTTAATTATAATTACTATGAACTTGGTATCTAGGAGAATTTAAAAATATTAGTGATGACATGAGATAGCGCTCTAGTATTAGAGAAAAAAAAACAACATAGCCACTCATCTACTTTCCATGTAGATCAACTCTGGCTTTCCTGTTTTATTTTGGGCATGGGAGCTGCACATGTGTTCAAGTCTTAGGGGTGGAGAACACACCAGATATTGTAGGGCAGGGGTTCGCAACCTGTGGGTCGCGACTCCTTTGGGTGTCAAACGACCCTTTCACAGGGGTTGCCTAAATACATCCTGCATATCAGATATTTACATTATGATTCATAACAGTAGCAAAATTATAATTATGAAGTAGCAACAAAAATAATTTTATGGTTGGGGGTCACCACAACATGAGGAACTGTATTAAAGGGTCGCCACGGCATTAGGAAGGTTGAGAACCCCTGTTCTAGGGTGTTGCTACCCTGTTATGTGTCCAGTTAGCATGCTATATGACTCTCTTTGAGGTGGGGGAATATGACTCAGTGGTCCAAATCACACTCAGAGATTAAAAGTTGGTCCATATCTAGGGAGGCAATACCTCCCCTATCTGGACCATGGCACTGTGGGATCAACCCCAAAATGGCTGCATGGGAGGTGGAACCAAAGCCGGTTGTGCAGCCAGTCCCTGGAAAGTTGTGCTCAGCTGGGCCCCTGTGGGTGTTAGCTGACTCAGGGACTCAGTGATCTCCACTGTGCCCTTGTGACTCGCTGAAGTGGGATAACGAGGTGCCAGGAAGCCGGTACCTGTTCGCACTCCACATCTAAACCCTCCTGCATTTTGCACTAGTCTGTTAGTCACTGACTCAGTCCTGAAGAACCCACAGGCAGTTTGCATTCTCTCTGACTCTTTGCTAAGGGACCAGCTTTTGCACCCCAAATAGTCCTGTGGGTCCCCAGTTCCTGCTCATTTCACACTGCACCCTCTACCTGGAGGGATAAGCCTTTGCAGAGTTTGAGTCAGTCCCGGGTCACATCCACAAGGGGTCTTGAGAGGTGAACAAGTTTCTCTGGCAGCCTTAACCCTTCAGGACTATTTGGGGTGCAAAAGCTGTCCCCTTAGCAAAGGGCCAGCTGTACCCTGCTTCCATGCTGGCCTCCTTCCTTTCTTAGCTTATTCACTCCTGGTGTCCTGCACTGTCAGCTTGTGCTTTCTCAATGCTATTTCCAGGTGGACCATCTACATTGAGGCAGCTGGTCCCCCCTCTCCCTGACCTTGCTGAAAGCGGCTGGTGAGAAGATGTCTCAGAACCACCATCTTAGACTGATGATCCCTACTTTCTCCTTCAAACAATGTAATTTCCCCTGGGGAGAGCTTTGGAGTGCTCTGTTTTTATTACCTGTCCCCAGGGTACCCTCTGGGCCTCTGCTTTGGAGCTAGAGGGTGAACCTCTGTCTTATCAGGCAGGACTGGGGTTCCTGATCTCTTTATCTCACTTCTCTTGGGGTCACCTGCCCCCTGTGAGAGCCAAGGCCAGGTGACTGCAGTCCATTATCCTCAGCCTTCCCTGCCTGGGAAGAGCATGCCCTTCATTTGACTGGGATTCCCATTTTCTTCCTGTTTTCTTGGCCGCATCAGGCACACACAGCCTGCACTGGGGGGCACGGGATCCTGTGTCACAGACTTGCTGTTCTCACTCAATTTTAGAGCTTCTTAAATAAACATTACTTGAGTTATGTTTGAGGCAGTTTCTAGAGACATTTTTATTTTCTTTTTCATCATTGTTCTCAAAGATTTTTATTTACTTACTTTTGGAGATAGAGTGTCTCTGTTGCCTGGGCTAGAATGCTGTGGTGTCAGCCTGTCTCATAGCAGCCTCAAACTCCTGGGCTCAAGTGATCCTCCTGCCTCAGCCTGCCAAGTAGCTGGGACTACTGGTGCCTACCACAGCCACTGGCTAGTTTTTCTCTTTTTAGTAGAGCCGGGGGTGGGGTGGGGGGTTGGGGGGTGGATCTCTTGCTCAGGCTGGTCTTGAACCCTTGAGCTCAAAAGATCCACCTCCCTCAGTCTCTCAGAGTGCTGGGATTATAAGTATGAGTCACCACACAGGGCCTGTTCTCCAGAGACTTCTAGTGGTTACGTTTCAAAATAACTTTACTGCTTAAATGGTTGTTTAGAAGGGCGGGGGTGGGGGGGTGGGGGGAACAGATCTGTGGCCTGCACACTGTCATTCTACAAGACATTTTTCTGTGACCTTAATATATAAATGATAAGTACACAGGTTGAGTTTTCATGTTCTTTTACCGATCATTTGGGCTGTAGAACTATATGTCCCCAAAACATACTGTTACTTCTGAATTGGTATTAGTTCGTTACTTCATACACTTTCCTTTCTTTTTTAAGTTATCAAACTCTCTTGCTTTTTTGAGGTGGCTTGTATAAGTCTCAGCCTAAGCAAACTCTGAAGTCTGTTAATACCTTTATGTCCCACTTTAGGGGTTATTTCTTTAGTATCAAAAAGGTATGTGCATTTAAGCATGGATTTAGAAACATATTCTTGTCTCAAGTACAGAGGAAAGTTTATTTTTTTAATGTTTTTGTTGCCAGGTTGCCAGATTGATCACAAAATCTAGTGGTCTGCACTTGTCTTAGTTCCTTTTGTGCTGCTATCTGTAACAGAATCACAGACCAGGTGGCTTATAATAAATTGAAATTTATTGGCTCGTGGTTCTGGAGGCTGGGAGGTCCAGTATCAAGCAGCTGGCATTATCCTCTTGCAGAAAGAAAAGAGAAAGCAAGAAAGAGAAAAAAGGAGCCACACTCGTCCTTTTATTCAGAGCTTACTTTTTCCTAGGGCATTAATCCAGTCATCAGGGCAGAACTGTGATGGACTAATCATCTCTCAGTTTGGTCCCACTGCCCAACCTGCTACATTGGGCATTAAGTTTCTAACACTTGCCTTTTAGGGGATACATTGAAATCATAGCATTCCACTTCATCCCCTAAAATTAATGCTCTTTTCACATGCAGATGCATTCAGTCTATCCCAATAGCCCCAAAGTCTTAACTCTTTCCAGCACCAATTCAAACATCCCAAGTCTCATCTCAGCATCATATGGTTGAGACTCAAGGCGTGATTCATCCTAGGCAAATTCCCCCAGGTGTGAGCTTGTGAAATCAAAACAAGATATCTTCCTCCAAGATGCCAGGGTGAGACTTGCCAGGGTTGAGGTTCCCATTCTAAAAAGGGAACTAGACAAGGTGAAAGGGGTAACTGTTCCCAAGTATGTTCAAAACCCAACAAGACAAGCCAAATCAGATTTGAGTGTTCCAGATTGTCTTCTGGGACTCCTGTCCCGTATCGTGGGCACACTGGGATGGAGGTTGGGCCCTCAAGGCCTCAGACTGCCCTGCCGCTGTAGCTTTCCTAGGCTCAGTCCACTCAGCAGTTGTTGCAAGTCTGAATTATGTGTCTTTACCTTCCCTGGGCTGGTGTGACACGTGGGTAGCTCTACAGTTTCTGGGTTTTAGCGGCGGCTTTGCCTCTGTGAGAAGTCTCTGTCTAGGCCTAGCTGTCCGATACGTCCTTTGAAATATAGATGGTGGAAGCAATGTCCCCATAGTGCTTGCATTCTGTAAACCTGCCAGGGCTTACAGGGTATACCTTTTAGAGTGGTGGCCTGAGCCATACCTGAGCTTGGCTTGAGCCATGGCTGTGGTGTCTGAGGAGCACTGAGCCGAAATGCAGGGAGCAGAGCCTAGAGGCAGGACAGGGCAGTGAGTGCTTACTTGGTCTACCTGGAGACCTTATCCTCCAGTTTCTAGCTTGCCTCCTCAATTTCTGAAATGCCTCAGCAGTCATTCCTCCATTGTCTTAATGACTAGAATTCAGCTTCCTTCTGGCCATGCTAATCCCTTTATCAAAGGTCTATTTGTACATCCTGAACACTTTTTCATTCTTTTTTGTTTGTTTGTTTTTATTAAATCATAGTTGTGTACATTAATGCTATCATAGGGAACAGTGTGCTGTTTCTATATACAGTTTGAAATACTTTCAGCCAACTGGTTAACATAGCCTTCATGGCATTTTCTTAGTTATTGAAGACATTTATATTCTACAATAAGAGAGAGGCACATGTACCCTTATAGGATGAACCATAGGTGTGATCCCACCAAACACCCTCCCTCCATCCATCCTTCTCCCTCCCCTCTCCGCCTTCTCCCCTTTCCCCATATTCTTGGGCTATAATTGGGTTATAGCTTTCCTATGAAAGCTATAAATTAGTTTCATAGTAGGTCTGAGTACATTGGATACTTTTTCTTCCATTCTCGAGATACTTTGCTAAGAAGAATATTTTCCAGCTCCATCTATATAAACATGAAGGAGGTAAAATCTCCATCTTTCTTTATGACTGCATAGTATTCCATGGTGTACATATACCACAATTTATTGATCCATTCATGAGTCAATGGGCACTTGGGCTTCTTCCATGACCTGGCAATTATGAATTGGGCTGCAATGAACGTTCTGATACAGGTGTCTTTATTGTAGTGTGATTTTTGGTCTTCTGGATATATACCTAGTAGAGGAATTATAGGATGAAATGGCAGGTCTAATTTTAGTTCTCTAAGTGTTCTCCAGATGTCTTTCCAAAAGAAACATATTAGTTTGCAATCCCACTAGCAGTATAGAAGTGTTCCCTTTTCTCCACAACCACGCCAGCATCTGTGGTTTGGGGATTTTGTGATATGGGCTGTGTTTTTTCATTCTTTATGTGGCTTGGCTTAGGATTTTCCAATTCTTTTTTTTCAGCTTTGCTTTTTTTCCCTTTTAATTATAAATTCTTTCTTTGAATCATCTTTCTCCTCATTTTATTGTTTGCAGTAAAAAGAAGCCATGCAACTCTTTCAATTTTTTTTAGAAATTTCTTTCGCAAGATACCCTAGCACACCACTCTAAAGTTCTGCCTTCTATAAAGCCCTAGAACATGGACATACATGGCCTTCACTCTGATTTCTAATGCCTTGTTCCTCTTTGCCACCTGATGCCTCATGAGAATGGTCTTCTCTGCCTATATTTCTGATCACACTCTTTGAAGCCATCTTGGATTCTGTAAAGCTCTCTTTTCCTGCACCCCAGGTTGAATCACCTTCAGTGCTACATTCATGGCACCCCAAGCCTTTCCAGCCTTCTGATTCTCTCGGCCTCTGCCTCTCATCCAGATCCAGAGCTGCTTCCTCATTTTCAGGCATTTATTATAACAACAGCTCATTTCTCCTATGTCAGTTTTCTGCCATAGTCCATTTATGCTGCTATAACAAAATACCTAAGATTGGGTAATTTATAAAGAAGAGAAATTTATACTGGCTCATGGTTCTGGAGGCTGGGGTATCCAAGATCAAGGAGTTGGTATTTGGGGAGCACTTTCTTACTCAGTTATCCTGTGGTGGAGGGACAAAGAGTAGGCGAGAAAGACAAAAAGGGCAGAACTCATCTTTCTCTTATGGAAACCACTCCCTGGATAATAAACCTGCACCTGGTCACTCTCATTAAGCCCCGCTTCCCAACACTGTTACACTGAGGATTAAGTTACCAACACATGCTTTTTGGAGGATACCTTTAAACCACGGCAACACTGATATAAGAACTTTGAACAGTCTTGCTGGGGGGTGTTCTTATTTCCACGTGGAGTGATCTTCCTGTTGATTCGGAGCCTCGTAGAATCTATTTCACTTTGCACATCACCACAACAAACAGACTTGGTATTTTTCACTGATCTGTCTTCTTAGAGTTTAAGCCCATTTCAGAGTCATTTAGTAGCTCATCTGGCATATTGTTGCTAAAACTTAGGTAATCGTTAAAGCCTTAGGGCAGCTTCAACAAAAAGAAGAGGTTGGTTCTGAAATATATTCTTTTTGCTTATTTGCCAAGCATAATGAGTTTGAAGGCTGGCTTTGAACTGGACCACTCAGCTCTTTATTAGCACCCGCAAGGGCAAGAGAAACAGTACCTGGGGATGGGTGTAAATGTTGTAAAGTCACCGATGCTGTGTAAGTTCTGGTCCATTTCAGTGTAAGGGTGTTACCTCTTTTCTTCTACCGTCTTTGAGTGTTAGCTCCTTGTTATTCAGAGGCTGTGCTTGGATTTGGTGATTAGTGTTCCTGATGCAGCTTTGTAAGTGGTAAGCTTCCTCTTGTTTTGTTTCCTTCCATTCTAAATACTTGTCTAATGGCCTGAAACTGATTAGGACAAAAGATAGTGTAACTACCCAGCTATGTTATATGACTCTTTCCAGTATTTCAGACGGAAGGGCCTGTCTCTAGAAAAACGATTCCAAACGCATTTTTTTCAGTGCTCACATGCTTCCCATGATTGTACAATACGACTAATACTAGTGAAAGGTTGCAGGTTCTGTGTGCCGGACTTTCTGCTGTCTCTGTACTGTCCACCAGGTGTTTGGGGTGCAGGGGTGATGTTAGAATGCCATGCAACATCTTACTCTCACAAACATTTGCATTTAGATATATAGAGTTATACTAAGAGGGGTTAAATTTATTTTTAAAAGTTGTCATTTTTTGGCATTTCAAAACGATGGAAATCTGACAACGATGCAATAAAATAAATATAAAATGAAGTCCCATCCCATGAACTAAGCACTCATGGTAAGTCAAATTTGGAATTTAATTATTTTTTTCCAGAAAATCCTTTTTCATCATCATTTTTCAGGTGTATCAGTGGAGAGTAGAAGATAAAACCAAAGCCAGACACATTGACAGGTCATGGCAAGAGCGTGTGATCAGGAAGAGTGTTATTGCTCACCTGGGTTCTTTTTGCCCACTGTGCAGAAAAGAGCCAGTGCTCCGAGATAGCACAGGTGCAGCCGAGAAGGAGTTTCATAACTGGCTGCCGAACGAGAAGACAGGAAGATGTTCCCAAATCCACTTCCCGAGCAGTTGTAGGCAGGGAATTTTGAACGGAAGTTGGAGGGCAAGGGGACTAGGGAATTGGCAGTGTTGACTGGTTGGGTCTAGGGTGAAATCTAGGGATGTAGAAACTGCATTCCTGTGTTGAGACAGTTCTATAGCGTGAATCACTGATCCAGTTGGTATCATTGGGCTCATAGGAATTCTAGACCCCTTAAAAGATAGTCTTAGGTTCCACATTAGAGGTGTTAAAACATAGAATCATCGGGGAAGATGTAAATCTTGTGACCAGACTTCTAAGCAGTAAGCACTTACAGGGAAGTAAATTAAAGAGCAAGAGCTGGTTAATTCGCAGTTATGGCTAGACCTTGCAAAACTTAGGCTGCTAGCAAGCAGCCTTCATTTCAGTTGATTTTATAGGGATGATTTCAAGAGTGTAGCATTGGTCTGATCGTGACTAGTGATCTGAGGGTTTTAGATAAAAGCCTAGCTTCTCTGGGTATCAGTCTCTTATCTTAAGCAGAGGGATTTAGAAAATGATGCTGTCAGTTAATTGAAAGCTGTTGAGCACCGAGAGGTTGCCTCTGAGCCACTTCGCTTTAAGCTATTCTGTTTAAGCATATATGACTATCTGCTTGGTGGCAGATGGTGGGTTGTTCTTGGGCCCGAGCTAACGTTATCTTGCCTCCCTGATAGTCTTCACCTAGGTGGCTTTGTTCTCTTTCGCCCTTGGTAAACATTGTGCATGGTGTCTGAGATTTCCTTTGAACAGGAGGTTCATGCAAAATTACATAATTTAAAACCATAGACCTAGGGGTTTCTTTGCTTTTTATTATAGGTAGAAAGAATTGATGTTTTCCTACTATTAACTTTTTAGTTTGAAACAGAAGGTGAAGTGAACAAGAATTTTTGTGAAGAGACAGTGGGGTGGAGAATAGAACAGAGTAGAAAATACAGTCACACATGTGTTTACTGAGCTTATTCCTTCCACTCCCACCTCCTATGGCCTGCCCCAAGATGAAGCACTTTTTTATCGTGCCCTCTCCCATTACACTATTTAATTCCAATAGCATTTTTTTATTCATTTAAAAATTTTGTTCAAACACTGTTGACTTTTTACATCTGTGGTGGTGCAAGTTCTATTATTGCTGAATTCCTGTCGTGATCCCTCATAGCTGCATCCTTTTGCTCTCTGCCTGGGTAGATGACACTGCGTTGTGTTCACATTGACACTCAGAAATTAACCAAATAGTAGAGCCTAATTACTTAGGGCTCTAGTCTGTAAACAGTATCTCTTGCTTATCCATTTGTTCTTATAAACAGTCACACCACTGCCCTATAGCCTGGGAAAAGAACAGGATCCCATCTCTCTAATAAAAGACAGTTTTGAAAAAGATACTAGTTTTCATAAAGTTTTTGAATCCAATTTAAGTATTGCCTTTTTGGGGGGAAGACGTGTCACCCTCAGTAGAATGCCGTGGCATCATAGCTCACAGCAACCTCAAACTCTTGGGCTTAAGAGATCCTCTTGCCTCAGCGCCCCCGAGTAGCTGGGGCTATAGGCATCCACCGCAACACTGGGCTGTTTTTTAGAGATGGGTTCTCGTGCTTTCTCAAGCTGGCCTCGAACTCCTGAGGTAAGGCAACTCGCCTGCCTTGGCCTCCCAGAGTGCTAGGATTACAGGCGTGAGCCACCACTCTGGGCCTGCATTTTTTTAATAATTCACCACATCTGCATTTTGCTAATCACTTTCTCCGTGCAGTAATGATAAAAGTTGGCAGCAGTAGTCTTAGAACCACATAAGTGGTCTGCAGTATCCCACTTTTTGTAAAACAAGAACCTTCCAACGATGTGAAATTCTCTGTCAGGGAAGACATTTTTAAATAAGTATCTATGATTTTTTTTATGTTGTTCACTGGATGATGCTTTGAAATTTTAGGCTTCTGGGAGTTTACAGACTTTGCAGTAAGAGTAAAAGATACTGCTTTAAAACCTTTGCCATTTTCCTTCCCTGCCCTCCTCCCAAATTTTAAGTCAAAAATGTCTCTCCATGGACTTCGTCATCACCATGTCCTCATGTGTGTTTCTGGAATGTTTTGCACACTGTCCTGATGCAGATAACCGGCGGTGCGGGGTTTGTGGGCTCCCATCTCACGGACAAACTGATGATGGATGGCCATGAAGTAACCGTGGTGGACAACTTTTTCACGGGCAGGAAGAGAAACGTGGAGCACTGGATTGGACATGAGAACTTTGAGCTGATTAACCACGACGTGGTGGAGCCCCTCTACATTGAAGGTGGGTGAAAATTATACACTATCACCATTTAGAACTGGGGAGGTGGTGTAGCCAGAGGGACCGGATCCCCAGAGTAAACTGTCTGAGTCAGCCACGTGGAGTGTCATGCTGTGTTCTGTTTTTGAAATGCTCTTACTGGGCAAAAGCCACTGTGCTAGTTTCTGACATATAGAACATTTGTAATAGTGTAGAATATTCTTGGTGCCATCTGTTTTTGAACTTCACGGACCTGTTGAAGTAGCATTTGTGTAGTCCATTTCTGCTGTGGTCTGAGTTCAGCCTGGATTACCAGGGTGGGCCATGACTCCAGATTTTTATATTGAAATCCCTAAGGTGATGGGGATTCTGTGATAAGGAGGTGGGGACTTTGAAAAGTGATCAGTCATGGAGACGGACCCCTCATGGATGAGAGGAGTGTTTTTATAAAAGAGGTCCCAGAGATCTCCCTGGAGCCTTTCACTTGGTAAGGATGCAATGAGAAGGCATCCTCCATGAACCAGGGAGGGGGCCCTCACCAGGCAGTGAGTCTGCCAGAACCTTGATCTTGGACTTCCCAGTCTCCAGAATTGTGAGAAATACATTTCTGTTGTTTATAAACCCCTGGATTATGGTGTTATTGCCTATCAAGTCTGACACCTGCCATTGCTTTTAACTGCCTATGGGATGTTAGCTGATACAGAATTCTAAGTGAATGACATCTTACAGGTGTTTAAAGTCCTCTAGTAATTTCACCACTTGAGAGGAATTTTGGCTTAAGTCTATAGTGGGTTTAGTGGTAGCTTGCAGATGTGTCTTCACCCTAGAACCTGAATGTGACCTCTATGGAAGAAGAGGTCAGACCTCCTTCTTCAGACCTCTTTGCATATGATTAAGGAGCTTCAGAAGAGTTCAGCCTGGATTACCAGGGTGGGCCATGACTCCAGGGATAAGTGTCCTTATAAGAGACAGAACTGGTGTAGACACAGACAGGTGGGGTGAGGAGGAGAAGGCCACATGAGGACTGAGGCAGAGAGAGGAGTTACACAGCCCTGAGCTTAGGAGCACCCGGAGGAAGCAAGGAAGGATTCTTCCCCAGTACCTGGAGGAAGTGTGGCCCTGCTGACACCTTTGGTTTCTAGAACCATGTAAGATAAATTTCTGGTGTTTTAAATCACATAGTTTGTGGTACTTTAGAAACTGCAGTCACCAGAAATAAATACCGGGGCCTTAGGTAGACTATGGGGTGAGTCTACCTTGTTCCCTTTTCTGGGAGAAAGATCTCCTTGCTCCTGGATCCCAGTCCAAGGTGTGCCCGTGAGAGCTGCCAGCAGGTGCTTGTTTTAGGAGCCCCCTAGGATCACACAGACTAGACATACATTCACGTTTCAATCTGACCAAAGCCATGAAAGCCAAGGGATGTTGTCCTTAATGCTGCATATGAATAGGGAAAACTGCAGTCAGGGTGGAAGTTGTTATAAGGCCGTTATCCGCCCTGGGTTGTCCAACTCCAAGGTTTCTACCATCAACTCTGTCCTCCTCTTGCTTGGATAGTGCAAGATACTGCATTTTCCCGTTCTTATCAAATTCTGAACATTTTCTTATAGCAGTAAAAACTGTCTTGAAGAGCCAGTATAGTCACGGAGTACTACTTATTGTTTGAGCATACCATAATTTATTTAAACTTACTTCAAGTTCTCCAGTGTTTTGTTAAAATACCTTTGGGTTTTATTTTCTCAGTAAAAATAGTCTAAAGATGAGTTTTATAATGTATTAATATGTCTTTGTTGTGTGAGGGTATCTATTTCACTTCCTCCTTAGCAGCAATGAGCATTATCTTTAAAAACAGTAATAAAAACATCTTGCCAATTTGCTTGGAAACCAGTGGTTCAATGTACATTTCTTTGGTTCATAAAAAAGGTTAGACTTTCTGACATGTTAATTCACAAAAGAAATTCAAATAGATTTACTTATCCATTTTTTAGATTTGCTTTTGCATGAGCTCCTTATAATAGAGATGTTAACCACTGGGCATGGGTTTACCATTTTTTCCCCAGTCTAGGTTTTGCCAATTCATTTCACTGGAATTTTTTGATTTTAATATAGTCTCATCTATTCACTTCTTTGTTATTTCTTCTGTTTCTCTTATGCTATAACTCTTCCAAGATTAGATAAATACTTAGTCTAATCTAATAGTTTTAAAAAGCCACTGGACACGGTGGCTCACTTCTGTAATCCCAGCACTTGGGAGGCCGAGGTGGGTGGATTGCCTGAGCTCATGGGTTCAAGACCAGCCTGAGCCAGATCAAGACCTCGTCTCTAAAAGTAGCTGAGTGTTGTGGTGGGTGCTGTGGTGGGTGCCTATAGTCCCAGCTACTAAGAAGACTGAGGCAAGAGAATCACTTAAGTCCAAGAGTTTGAGGTTGCTATGTGCTATGACGACATGGCACTCTACCAAGCGTGACAAAGTGATACTCTGTCTCAAAAAATAAATAGCCACAGTGTTTTCTTATTTGGTAGTTGGTTTTTTGTTCTATTTTTTAAACATTTAATGACTTAATCTATTGGGGATTCATTTCAGGCGTAGGCTGTAGTTTTTGTCTAGTGAAACTGGTTTTGGAGATGGTAGATCAGTTGGACTTCCCATTTGGACTTCCTTGGGGTTGTTGTGGGAGTAACTGAAGCAGCCCAAATGGCAAGACTCTGGCAGGCAGGGTTCTGTGGGTGGCCTGCCAAGGGACCCCTCCCAGCATTCAGCCAAAGATGCATCCAGGTACTGCTGTGCAAGGACTTTGCTGATGAAACTGCGGTTATGAACCAGATGGGTTTAAAATGGAGATTATTCTGGATTATCAGGTGGGCCCCACATGATCACCTGAAGCATATAAAAGCAGCAAAAGAAAGTAGAAGCGTCTTCTTTATGAAGAAGACTGCATGGCAGTAGCAACAACAGTGATAATAAACAAATGGGCCTTAATTAAACTGAAAAGCTTCTGTACAGCTAAGAAGACAACAACCAAAGTAAATAGACAACCTACCCAATGGGAAAGGATATTTGCATATTTTGAATCAGACAAAAGCTTAATAACTAGGATCTATACAGAAATTAAATTAATCCACAAGATAAAAACCAATTATCCCATACATCAGTGGGTTAGAGAGATGAACAGAACCTTCTCTAAAGAAGATAGATGAGTGGCTAGAAAACACATGAAAAAATGCTCATCATCCCTAATTATTAGAGAAATGCAAATTAAAACCACCTTGAGATATCATCTAACCTCAGCAAGAATGGCCCACATCACAAAATCTCAAAACTGCAGATGCTGGCGCGGATGTGGAAAGAAAGGAACACTGTTACACTGCTGGTGGGACTGCAAACTAATGCAACCTTTTTGGAAGGAAGTATGGAGAAACCTCAGAGAACAAAACCTAGACCTCCCGTTTGATCCCTGAATCCCATTACTGGGCATCTATCCAGAAGGAGAAAAAAACCTTTTGTTATAAAGACACTTGTACTAGACTGTTTATCACAGCTCAATTTTAAAATGTGGAAACAGCCTAAATGCCCCTCAACCCAGGGATGGATTGGCAAGCTGTGGTATATGTATACCATGGAATACTATTCAGCCGTTAAAAGAAATGGAGATTTTGCAGCATTTGTATTAACCTGGGTGGAGGTGGAAAACATTATTCTTAGTGAAGTGTCACAGGGATAGAGAAGCATGAATCCTATGTATTCAACTCTAATATGAGGACAATTAATGACACGGTGGGGCATGGGGGAAGGGGAGAGCAGACAGAGAAGGAAGGAGAGGGTGAGGGAAAGGAAAAGAAAAAAAAAATAGTGCCTAATTCTCACATAAATTGAATTTAATTTTGACCAAAGTACATTACTTGAACATTAATTTTTAATTCAACTTGTTAATATGTTGTTTAGAATATTACATCCTCATTTATAAGTGAAATACGTTTGTAATTTCCCTTTATAATAATATTTTTTTTCCAATTTTAATATCAGGTGTATACAGATGAAGTAGAATGATTTTGAAGTATTTCTTCTTTTTCTATTATCTATCAGATTTGGCATGATTTGGTTTTTGAAATTATCTTATTTTTATTTATAAATATTAGTTGTCTATTTTTTGAGACTTTGGAAAAAAAAGAAGTTGTTAACTGATGACTCCATACTAAACCTCAGAATCAAAGCATTCTATGATAGACATACTTTTATCTGACAATGTAAATGTTACTTTTTTTGCATTATTGTTGTTATTGCTCAATATTTCATTGCAGCAATCATCTGATTTCTGAATGTATTTTCGTTCATCATTTGCAAGGTTTTTGTTTCTAGTCCTTATTTTAAACATTGTTATTGTTATTGAATTTTAAGCCATTTTAATTTTGTAAAGGCAAAAAGTAGAAACGAAATAAACACATGTATATGTATAGAGAAAATAAAAAAATAAAAAAGAAAGTGGAAGGGTCACATAGAGAGAGCCAGTAGAAGAAATTCCCAGGGACTACCGGGCAGAAGGGAAGGTAGAGAGGCTCACAGCCGACAAGGGCCCCGACGCACCATGGCTGGCTCTGTAGGGGCCGCGAGCCAGAGGATGCAGGAGCCTCTACAATTGAGAACGACTCTCCTGAGAGCTAGCAAGGAGGTGAGACTTCAGTCCTGCATCCTTACAGAAGGGAATTCTGCCAGTATCCTCAACCATCCTCTCAAGATAGTAACACAGCCCCATTGGCATCCTTGATTTCCTCCTGGGAGCAGCAGAGCTCAGAACCAGCTGAGCCACATCATGCCAGAGCCTGCAGACCTGTCAGATTTCAAATGGATTTGTTTAAGCTTCTACATGTGTTAGGGGAGCAACAGAAAACTACCTTGAGAGAGGGCTTGGCACATTACCTGCCCACACTAAGAGCTCCCCAGTGATGGCCACTATTATTGTCATTGTTACTCTTATTTTTTTGCACATAGCAATAAACATTTATTGTATGAAACTATTGCTTATATAACTTTAGCACTACAGAGAAACCATAACTTAGTAAGAATGGTATTTTCATTGGTAAACTGTCTTCTTTAACTGTGAGCTTTGATACCAGAGCTGCTGGTATACCACTTCTGTCTGTAGACCACATGTAGGACACACACACACATGCCCATGCATTGAATGGAGACATACAATTAATGATTACTGCCTTTTGACTTTTGCTCAGAGGATTAAATTCCCTCAGTTGGCATTTATATTGAGCAAGCATAAGACATTTTCCTACCTCCATAGTTCAAAACTTTCTCTTTCCCTGGTGGTGAGCTCTTCCATGCATCTGATGACTCCCCTCCTTCTCACCCCACATCTTTCCTCTTTCTACCCCCACAATGCCCACTTCATTCAACAGCAGCATAATACACATTCTTCTCAAGCTCACCCGGAACATTCTCCATAGTTGATCCCATTCTGGGCCTTAAAACACACCTTAATGGACTTGAACGACTAAAAATCTACACAGTGTACTTTCAGCCATAGTGGAATTAAACTAGAAATTATTAACAGAAAGAACCCAAAACACTTAAGGATTAAGCAGCAGACTTCTACATAACATTTGCATCAAAGAAGTAGGCTTGAGAGAAATTAACAATACTTTGAACTAAATGAAAGGATTAGATTTCTTGAGTACATTACTTATTTGACGGAGAATAAGAAGGAAGAGAATCTTAAATTTTTTCTCTTTTCAAAAGAATATCCTTTCCTGATGATGAAAAGAATACATGTTAAAGAAAATTTGGAAACGTATAAAAAGCAAGTAGAAAGTCATCTTTAATCCACCTATAAAAAATGTATTCTGTTGATGTTAACATCCAATCCTTTTTCTAAATGTAATTTTTAAAATTAAAAACATGCTTAATTGGCTGTATGGTTCATACGGTTTAATTTAAAGCCAACCAGAAAAGATAATTCTATAAAAAGTCTCCATCTTTGACATTTCCAGTTCCCAGCTCTCCTCAGGAAACTGTTATTAATAATTTCTTTGTATTCATCTGTAGTCTGTGTGTGTGCTGCCCAGCTGATACAAATAGGTATGGTAATTCTGCCTGTGTATAGTGAAAGTAGGCTGTGTGGATTGCTCTGCACCTAATTTTCTTCTACTTACTATATCCTGGTGCTATTTTGTGGTTTTTTTGGCAGCTCCTTAGTATTGTGTTGTGTGGCTATATCAGCTACATTTGCAAAGATACAATTTCTTCCCTCTGAAGTGCTTACTAGCAAGTCTGCCTGGTATGTCCTGAGGTAGTTGTATTATTCTTGTGTTATTGGATGTTTGCAATTTGGGGCCATCATAAACCTTGCTTTTAAGTCTCTGTCACAGTTATCATAAAATGCTTGTTTTTCCAGAGTCCTGACATACAGATCCTATGCGTCCATAAAAAGCTGCCCCAGTTTCCTTTTTCACCATATGCACGTGCAGAAATCTTGAGACTGGCATTTCTGTAGGGAACAGGAAAGGCAGAAATGCCCATTGTGTCATGGGGAGACCAGTAGTGGAACTCGGAGTACCTGTGTAGAACTCCGGGAACACCCAAGAAGACTATGAGCACAGCTAACTGCTCCAGGGCACTTGCTGTGCTCCAGGCACTGTTCTCGGTGTTCAGATAAGCTCATTTAATTCCTTCAGTGCTGTAAGAAGAAGGCAGTTATGCTCCTCATGTTGCAGGTACAGGCACCGAGCTGTGGAGCCCTTCCTGTTACTCACATCTTAGCTGAATGTGCCAGTCTAGTAGGAGGCTGTGAGGGAGGGAATGTGCCAGAGACCAGGTTACCAACTGGACACCCACTGGAAAGAGCTGGGGCGGAAACCGTGTTTGCCAAGGATAGTGGGGTCATATTCATGTAGACATTTGAGGCATGCGGTTCAGATTAGAATATTTTTGTTGAAGCATAATTTAGAAATTTCTTTTCACAACTTGTAGTTGATACTGCAAAAATAGATGTAAACTGCAGAGGCAGCAGCTCTCAGAGATCTTCCTGTTTACTCTGGAGCTGTGGGCCTTCTGCAGAACAGCCAACAGCGCCATCACAAGGAAGGGAACCCCAGGTCCTGGAGCTGAGCCAGACCTCTGTCTGGCATCTGCCGCCTTTGCCTTAAGTGAGTGCGATTTGGTATGAAATCAAGGCAAAACTCTCTTGCTTCCTGTGCAGGCAGAAATTTGATTTCTTCTTTTTGAGAAGTTCTGTCTATTCTTGAATCCTGCTTCCAATCATAAACAGCGTTGCTAGGGACAAGGATTGGGGCCGTGCTGTGGCACTGCAGAGAGTGACATCTCCAGTGACATCTCTTTGGGTGATATTTCTTCTAGGCCTCTGACTTGGGGTGTAGAAAAGGAGAATTCCGTAGCAAGTATGAGTACGATGAGGTTTATTCTATGCTAAATAGTCATGTGTTCACAGAAAGATGAGCCCGTGGTTTTGCTTTTTTGTGTGTCCATCGTCTTCAGCGTCTTGGTGCAAATCCTTAAATGGCACTTAACAGTTCCCTGGGGCCTGGGCATGGCACAGGAGGATCTTGATGGAGCTCTATCAGGAAACTAAGCTCAAAACAAAATCAGCAGTGACCTGGAAACATGCAGTTGGCTTTTATTTGGATATTCCCTTTGGTAGAAGATAACACTTGATTTCTCTGATGGCTTCTGAACAACACTTCGGGGTTGCCCTGAGTTCTTACATGGTCTTTTTTCTTTCCTATTAATGTATTACGTACATGGATTTCAGGCACAGTGAAATTCATCCTGAGAACCCGGAGGGACCTCATTTGTGGTTAGTTGGGCTAGTTGGGTTTTCCCTTGTCAGAATCCATAGTAGGCCCCAGCAAGCCTCAGCTGTTCTCTTGCCCGGCCTCTTCCCAGCTGCCCTGCCAGCTTTCTGGTAGGAATGCTGTTGATCACTAATTGGAGCTTCTAGGCTCACTTCTTGAGGCCTCTGTTTTTCTAGCTGAGCTCATAGCACGTGGCCTTGTAAATGTGAAAGGGTCATGGCAGGGTCACTTGGTGGTCAGCATCTCGAGGGCCACGTGTCCAGCGAATGAACGGACATGCTTTTCCTTCCCCCTTTGTATTCCCCTCTCCGCCCCCAACTTGGATTTTTGAGTGTTATACTCATTTTCCATGCACTTTGAACTATGCAGTTGACATGTTCTAAGGGCTTTTTTCCTAAGCAGCGAGGGTTCACTTCGCTGCCTTATTTACATCGCAGAACTGCTGGTCGTCACTAATACTGTTTCGTATCTCTGTGGCCCTTCTTGCTGGCTGTCTCTGCTCTAGAGTTTCCCTTCTTCTCCCCGCTCCACAGTTGCTCACCAGGTTAATGGACAGATTCTGCCACAGGAAAGGAATGGGAGTTCATGTTTTGAGCACTATTATAGGAAGAGGGGCTGTGGCGAATTTTGGTTTTTGTAGGGTTTTCAGGTTCCCCTTACATGAGGCGATGCGTCAGTGTTGCCACCTGAAGACATGTCATGTCACGGTTATGGTTATCCTGAGTTGCTTCCCAGGACCAGTAGTAGGGTGACCTGTGAAATGGTAAAAAAACAACACACTAGGTGGAATGATAGCCTTTTTGGTTGGAAAAGCCCTCAATGAATGGCTCTCATCTCTTCACTTGGCTTTTATTGAGCACTGCTCCCAAACTGGCCAGACCACTGCATTGAGGGGATGGGGAAGTGTTTGTTTTAAGTGGAAGGAAGGTTTCTAGGCCCACTTGGACATCCTGATGGCTCAGACCTGCTGCCCCCGGCCCAGGGATCTGCATTTGTATGTGCTCCACAGTGATGGAGGGGCCTGCTGTTCTTGCAGAGGTAGAGCTATGTGGAGAGTAGAGAGAAGAGCTGGAGTTCTGTGCTTAGAGCTTATGCTAGTGAAGGTGTGTGTAGAACCACTGGCAGGCCAGCAGGACTGGGCCCATTAGGAACCAGCAGAAAGGGCATTGTCTCTGGCCAGGGGCTATGGGGAGGTTTTCCACATGCCGACCTCTGGATTGAGTCTTGAAGAAGAAAGCCTGGGCTGGATGGAACAGGGGAGGTAGGGAGGGTGTGGGCTGGAGGTAGTGGCTCTCTATTAGACACACGTATCAGGGAGATGTCCTGCACTCCCAGGGTATATGCATGTTTCCTCTTGGTTTTTTATGTGGTTTCCTATCTTTCCTTACATATGTTGTCACCTTGAGTAAAAATAGTGCTGAGTCCTTTGTTCTGTGGGATTATGACCCATGCTCCATGGCATCGAGCCCGAGCTGGACCAACAGACATGCCAGTGAAGCAGGTGCCAGCCCTGTCAGCCGAGTGGGCTCAGCTTCCAGAGACCGTCAGTCTCATTCAGATTTGAATCTAGCACCAGGTACAAGGAGGTGTATTCAAAAGAGACGGCGACATGCCTGTCACATGTCCTACCACTTATACCTGCCGGCCTGAGCTTGTTGGTAAGGCGTGCCAGTGCTGACCCACATCCACGCTGCTCCTACCAGAAGCTGAGAAAGAGCACACAGCCCCAGAGTGAGGGGATTTTGTGAGAATTAATTTTAGAAAGTTGTTTTGTTAACTCATATAGTAGAATTTTGTTTGCTTTTTTTTTTCCTCACTCCCATCACCTTGGGTCCATGGCATCATCATAGTTCACAGCAACCTCAAACTCTTGGGCTCAAGCAGTCCTCTTCCTCAGACTCCCAAGTATCTCTTAACTACAAGTGTGCACCACCATGCCTGGCTAAGTTTTTTCTTTTTAGTAGAGGTGAGGCTGGTCTTGAACTCCTCAGCTCAAGGGATCCTCCTACCTCAGCCTCCTAGAGTGCTAGGATTACAGACATAAGCCACCGTAGCAACCAGTTTGTTTTTTATTTTTAGCTGTTTATCAACTCAGAATAACTTGTGGGAGTGGAGGCAGTGGTCACAAGATTTTCCTGTTCTTAGCAAAGATCCCGTTAGTGAGTTTGCATATTGACAGATTATCAGCAATTTTTGAAGGGTTTGTGTTTTCTTAGTTCTCTTGAGAAAAGATTCTTTTTTAAGGAAACATTGGTTCCATATTTAAATTAACTCAGTGGTTTTCAAACTTGGCTTTTAAAAATAAATATATAAAGGTCCAGAGTCTCCCAGCCTAGAACGCCTGTGTCGGGGTATTGGGAGCCATGTACCACCTCACTGGGTGACTGCTGCAGAGCAAGGGCTGACTGAGAATCTCCAGACTGATCCCTTGCGGAGCCTACTGAGAGCAGCCAGCCCCTGGGTGGGAAGAGAGTGGGAGCCTAGGGAGGAGCTGGAAGGCCCAGGCAGAGGCCTCTTAGAGGCTCTTGCACACCTGCCCACAAGGGAAGATGGTTACTTTGGCAATAAGGCTCCCAAAGGTCTGTTCCTCGGCTGTCCCTGTGGATGGCAGGTGTGTTCTTAACAATGGTAGCTGAAGTGGAGTGGCATGGCACCAACTTTGGAAGGATGCTTTCCTCATACACATTTATCCATCACTGCCATTTCACAGGGAGAGAGATTGGTTTCCAAGGGGCTGTGCTGTGAGCAGGTGTTACCTGGCAGAGGGCTGTGGATGGTGATGTTAAAGTGAATGTCTGTGCACTGTCAGGCCTGGTTGTTTGTGTGGCTTTATAAACCACCTTCCCCAGCTGTCATCTGAGGGTCTGGTTTTATACATACAGGCTGCATAAAAGCAAAAGGAAAGGATATTTTTACCCCCTAGTTTGGTGTTTTTCTTTTATATCAGATTCGTTTCACAAACTAAAAACATTTACTTTAGATACTTGTGCTTAATTCTGTGTCTGAAAAATGTCTTCCTTTAGATTTGAATGCTTTATCTGGAACAAATGTTATAGAAAACAATCAGCTTGGTAATCAGATTAACTCTAGTTACAGAAGAACAGACCAAATAACTGGCTAAGCACATGTTTTTGTTTCCAGATAATTAGACTTTCTATTTTTGTTAAAAGCTCTTCTAATTAGAAATGTAAATTAGTTACTATAAAGAACAATATGATAACAACTAGAATTTCAGTAAAAGGCACACTAACACTTTTACTGTACAGTATAATCCTCAGAGTTCAGGACTTCTTTAGTGTTTTTTCTTGGCAATAATGGACTTCTGTTTTGGCTCCTTTAGTTGACCAGATATACCATCTGGCCTCTCCAGCCTCCCCTCCAAACTACATGTATAATCCTATCAAGACGTTGAAGACCAATACAATTGGGACGCTAAACATGTTGGGTAAGTAGTTGTTTTCTGGGTTTTTTGGCTCTTGCTGGGAATATTTTAGACAATTTTTAGCATAGAGTATTCTGCAGGCGTCCTCAAACTACGGCCCGCCAGGTGTTTTTGCCGCCACTGCCTGTCCTGCTTAGCAGCCGACTTGTCCCAGGGCCCGCAGTCTGGCCCTCCAACGGTCCAGGGGACAGTGAACTGGCCCCCTGTTTAAAAGGTTTGAGGACCCCTACTTTAGAGTCTTGTTCTAAAGACTTTCTTTTAGGGTTTAATCAGGGTGTTTACTCCTCTCCATCACCACCCTGCTGTGGTATTTGGCAGCTTCTGCAGTGTTATTTCAGTGAAACTCTGTTTGCCATTGGAATCTGTCTTGGGGAAGACAGCCGAACTTTCATGCATTGTAGTGCCTCGTCTGCAGCGGTCCTGTGAAAATCCCCTGAGAGTGACCATGGCTGCTTCATGTGACCACGCGGCTTTCCTCCTCTTTCTCCTCTGAAACCACTTGACCAACACCCAGGAAAGATGAGTGCCTCTGGCTAGAAAGAGGCTCTGGTGGCTCTGGTCCCGAGATTGGTTAGGATGGCCTTGCACGCAGGGGAGACATAGTACTGCTCTGCCCTGAAGGACTGGGCAGAGAAGCTGTGTCCACATGTGGGCTTGTCAAAACTGAACGCTTGCTCCAGGCTCAACTCCAGGGTTCCCGTCCGTGAAAGATGAAAGAGTGAATGACGTTAAGTGTGGCCATATGTATGTACTGTCAAACCACATGCCTTAGATTTCTAGCTCTGGGTAATATGCGCATAGTAATGTTTAAAATTAGAGGCAGCATGCGGGCCCCCTGCCCTGTGTGCAAGGTCAGATGCTGAGAAGTGTCTGGCTCAGCCCCCTCTAGTGTGGTGGCACCTGGGGATGGAAATATCCCTTATTTAAGCACAGGGCTCATTGAAGGTCACTGGGCTTCTTGGAGCTGCTTATGAACCACTGTGTTTGGACTTCAAAAGAATTACATTTGAAAGTCACATTGACACTAAAAGAGTAGGGAAGACTTTATGACTTCCTTGACCTCCATAGATGATGATGGTCTAGTCCAGGCGTCCTCAAACTACGGCCTGCCGGCCACATACAGCTCTCCTAGGACATTTATCCAGCCCGCCAGGTGTTGTTGCCACCGCTGCCTGTCCTATTTAGCAGCCAACTCATCCCGGGGCCCACAGTCTGGCCCTCCAGTGGTCTGAGGGACAGTGAACTGGTCCCCTGTTTAAAAAGTTTGAGGACCCCTGTGTCAGTTCTCCATTCAAGTGGTAAACCCAAGAAAGGGTCAGAACAGGACAGGAATAGGGTGACTTGCTTTGGAGAAGGTGCTGTAGAAACTGAACTTTAAAGGCAGCAGGAAGATGGGTGGGGAGTCATCCAGGCAGGGGAGGCACAGTTGGAAGAGTCCAGGGCATGCTCAGGGAGCAGCAGGTGGACCATTCTGGAATTAAGCAGTGAAGAGCCTTGTATTCTGCCAACCAAGGTAAAGAAAGTTGTAAGATACAGAGTGATGTTTGGGGCAGAGAGGTCTTTAAGACGTTCTTTAAGTCACGTTTTATCAAACCAACAGATTCTGCGTTTGGCCCTGCAAGTATCCTACTAATGTTATGACATTACAT
The DNA here is from genome assembly GCF_000181295.1 of Otolemur garnettii. Lineage (NCBI taxonomy): Eukaryota > Metazoa > Chordata > Mammalia > Primates > Galagidae > Otolemur > Otolemur garnettii. Next base: position 1,923,042 of record NW_003852474.1, read on the forward strand.
TGCTTATGTTTTTCTTATGGCTTTTGTTTCTATTTTGGTGCCTGAGCAGATACATAAGAGCAGATGATTGGACGGATGATTAGATTCCTTTAATACCAGAGCATTGTCTGTGTTGGCCACAAAAACCATGCTTCTACAGTTTCTCCTTTCTTTCTTTGCTTTCTGTAGGGCTGGCAAAACGAGTTGGCGCCCGTCTGCTGCTGGCCTCCACGTCTGAGGTTTATGGAGGTGAGTGCGGTGCCCAGTGGACTGTTTGTGTCCTGTCTTAGATGAGTCCAGGGCTTGTTTCTGAGAAGGCCCTGCCCACTCATGCCCTTCCTGTGCTAGACAATCAACAGGCTTCACATCTCAGCCATTGAGGTCGCCACTGTCCTCCATACGGGACAACCTCTGTTGTTTAACCTGCATCCTTGGAGGACTGTACCCTGTCACCTGGCCAATAGAGACCCCACCAAGTGTATGATTCCACAGAACTGTTTCTGCCACTCTGCTCTGAGAGCCCCCCTGGAATTCACACTCCGAGGGGTCTTTCTGCCAGCCTCCTGTGCATGTCCTTATTTCATGTGAGTGATGAATGCTACATGCGTGACCCACTGAGAACTCACTAGTTGGCCCTTAAAGCTTAGATACTGATTGCCTCATCAGGTGTATAACAGTTTCTGGACGGACCGTTAGTAGGTAGTGCCAGAAAGCTCATCAGCCTGTTTTACCAACCTGTAGTCTTCCTCCTCTTCTTCCTCCCTCCCAGGCCCCCCACCACCTGGGCGTAAATGTGAGGAATGGGGGCGAGGGCTATGTTTCAGTTTGTGTTGATTTCAGCCAAAAGCCAATGGGTGTGCAGGGTTCAGGAGAACTGCTTAGTCAAGGCAGTAGAAAATAGCCCCTGGCATGATGTCATGTTTTTATTTAAATTGTTGTGGACAAGAGAAATGAGGAAATAAAAGAGTAAAATTGGAAAAGATGTTTTAAAAAGCTTCAGTTAAAGGAATCAAATAGAAAAAATAATTTGTAACTTAGAAATGCTGTTAAACTGTAGGGACACTCTTTGTAATCACTGTGAAAAGGTAGCACATTGTCCCCTTCTAGACGCCCTGGACAGCTGAACGAGCAGAGTGCACATCTCCACCCATGGAACTGTCCAGAAGCGCATAGGACATCTTCACGGCCACACTTCTTCCCCACCCACTGCATGCATCATCTGCATATTTGAGAAGAGCTTTGCTCTTTAGGCATCTTAAACAATTTTAGGGTGCGGTTGGTGGAATTCACCAGTTGCTCTACTCATGTTTAGTAACTGAAGTAAACTTAAATTCTGTGGAGTGTCTACTTAATCTCTTAGCCACACAAAATGCTGAAGAGATGATAGGAAATCATTTTGACTCCAGACCTTTACCTGTGTTATAAAAAAGTGATTTTTCCCCAAATTTTTTCTTGCAAAGTGATTTTGACAAAAGAGATCTCTTTAAAGGTCTGGCGTCCTGGACATTTCAGTGCAGATGCTGCCAGCCTGGCGGCAGATGGCACGCCAAGCCTTCTTCTCTTTATTCATTACCAAATTTATGAGCAGCTCTTTCCAGGTCTAGTTTGCCCAGCTCTTGTCAAAAATTCACAGTAAAGCTCTGAAGTTAATCAGGTGGTGCCTCTCTGAATCGAAGTCATTGGTTTTCTTTTCTCACAGAGGATTTTCCTTAGACTTTTTCTCTCATTGGACAGTGAAAACTCTGCCCTCCTTAAGGGGATTTTAAGCCCCAGTGGCAGATGCAGAGACCTTGCTAAGTGCACCGTGACCCCACAGTGCTGCAGAAGCTGTGCTGCTCTCCTGGGGGCGCCAGTGAGCAGGCACACAGATCAGGGGTGCGTGCGTTCCTGCCCCTGTGCTGCGCAGGCCCAACTCAGACTTCAGGTGTGAGATTAGCAGGTTGCAAGTTCATATAGCATGGAGCCCCTGTAACTTTTGTTAAGATTTCTTGGCAAAGATGTATACATTTTATATCATGATTGTAATCAGAGGATGTATAAAAATCCTTGGCATACTAGATAAATTAGATGTTAATTCACATTCCAGAAATATACTTCTGTTAAAAAAAGAATTTGCTACTTGATTTCTTTAGTCTGTTCCCCTGCTGTGTCTAAAAGGTTGATTGATTCATACATGAGGGAAACGAGAAGTGGGAGGGATAAGTGGGAGGTATGTGTGCTGGAGGGACAGGCAGCCATTTGCCAAGGGACATGTGTCTCCCTCCCTGCTGGGAGCCTCCAGGTTGTCTCATCTTGGGTGTCCAGTTTGTTCTGGTTGATGGCACCTGTGCAAGTCGTCGTGTTCTACAGAGATGTTGTGTTTATAAATTTTTTTGGTAAATACATATTTTACATTGATTATAGATTTTGATAATAAACCAAGTCATATAGCTCACTAGAACTTAGAGAATGGACTAAGAGCCTGCAGTTAGCCTCTTTCATGTGTTTCCATCTGTACGCGTTACCTGGTCTTCACCGGGGTCCCTTTTGCATCATCATAACTATACATTATTCAGAATGCATATAAGCTGGAAAAAAAGAAAAAGATGAAAACAGTCTCATTTCCCCCCCATCCTTAGATCCTGAAGTCCACCCTCAAAGTGAAGATTACTGGGGCCACGTGAATCCCATAGGGCCCCGGGCCTGCTACGATGAAGGCAAACGCGTTGCAGAGACCATGTGCTATTCCTACATGAAGCAGGTATTTCGCCAGGTTCTGGGGCCTGTGGTTTGGACAGGCAGAGCGCCCTCACATCAGATATAAAGTGCTGTGAAGGAATTAATGCCATGGTTAATTTTTCCTGGGCAAGCCTGGTTTCCCACTATTAGAAATTAATGGTATTATCGACAGCTTTCCCATGTGTCGCCTTATTTTAGAAATGACTAGAGATGAATCAGGAGGTTTGGAATGATGCTGTGTGACTATGAACTGAATGCTTCTTTATTGCCAAATCACCCACCACCATCTAATTAGTGCCTCTTTGCTCATGAAATCTCTAAGTCAGTGAATATTTTTTTCTTTCCTTTTCCATCTATTAAAGTATAAAGATGGATTCATTATTGTTGTAATTTGTCCTCCTTAGGAATTATTACTTACATTTATTTACTGTTATTTCATACTTTTTTCATTATTCATGGTTGGGCTGGGATGCTTTTGCCAAGAATATTTTTTTCTTTTTTTCTCTTTAGAATTAGGGTCTTACTTTGTAGCACAGGCTGGAGTGCAGTGGTGTCTTTATACCTCACTATAACCTTGAATTCCTGGGCTGCAAAACACCATCATGTCCAACTAATTCTGATTTTTCATTTGTTTGTTTGTTTTTTTTGAGAGACAGTCTTGCTATTTTGGCCAGGCTAGTCTTCAACTCCTGGCCTCAAGCAATCCTCCTGCCTCCGCCTCCCAAAGTACTGGGATTAGAGGCCTGAGTGTGATATTGGCCCCAAGAATATTTCTTATTTCAGATTTGGTCAGACATATTTTAGCAGGAATGGCTCACAGCCCAAGAGGCCCAGGTTACCATACCTGTTCTGCTGCCATGTGATTTGGAGACATAACCTGCCTTTCAGTCACGGAGTTCCTCACACCTGCCCTGCCACCTCAGGGCTATGAAGAGAGGGACTCTGAGAGCTCAAGTAAGGGCTCGGGATACTCCACCTGTCTTTTCAGTGAGTGTGTCCTTGGACTTGGGTCTGCCCTCTCAGATCCTCAGGAAAACACCCTCAGCAAAGTGGGACATGCAGGTAAATACACATGGACACGCTGTTTCTGGGGCAGGCTGTGGGCAGCTGTGGTGTCTGTCCCTGGGATCCAGCAGCAGGCGAGCTCAGGGCATTGGTTGCTGTGTGCTTTATGGGAGGGACAGCAGCATTCAGGTGCCAGGATCCAGGGAGTCACAGGAGAGCCAGCAGCCGGGCTTACATCCCCTGTTCCTGACCCGTGCTGGTTGGACTTTGAGCACCTGCTGTCTCCATGGTGCTACAGACAGCAGCAAGGCAGGCGTGTGGGAGAGTGGGAGGAGTTGTCAGGGGCTGGCTTTTTCATTATATATTTAATGAAATACCAACATCGAAGATCCATAAAATAACTTGGTATGTTGCAGATGTTTAAACCTTTCTGCTTTGTTTCTCAGCCAGAAGCAGAACTAATTAATTGATTTCTAAGCTATTTTGGGCCATTGGTTTTTATTTATTCTAGGAAGTGTTAATTTTAGTAAGAACATACTTTTATCATTTGGGGGTCCAGGATAGCGTGACTCAAAAGTTTAAGATGATCTCTCAAACAGTGCAACATCTGTTGTACATGAATTCTTACATGAATTACCAAAGGAGCGTCCAGCCCGCAGCCCAGGAACCGCGTGCAGATTACGTGAGGACTGTGACCAATATTGTGAAAATTATACATGGACCCTTTTTTTTGTTTGTTTGTTTATCAGCTTTTGTTAGTGTCTGTATATTTCATGTGTGGCCCAAGACAAAATGTGAGACAGAGAACCCAAAAGGTTGAACACCCCAAATAGTGTGAGAGAGCCAATGATTGCCCTTTGTTGTGTAATAAGTTTCAGAAGTAATACAATTCTCAACTATTTTCCATAGCTTTCAGCCCTGTGGTTGTATTTCTTAACCATTGTGAATTTTTATATAAGTAAAGCTGGTAGGCAAATGGGACATTTTTATTGAACTTTGAGTTCATATTTAACAATCGTAGTTTTAGTTGATAATTTTTTAAGAGTGTACATGCTATCTTACCTATGTACTCATGATAATTATAATATTTAGTAGTAGTAGAGCCAGCATTTGAGCACTGGCTGTGTGTCAGGCGCTGTTCTAGGCCCCTGGAATCTAGCTAGGGTCTGCATTTCACACACATGCCACATGGGATCTCTCCATGTCATCTGTGCCCCGAGGGACTCCGGAAAGTAGCACCTATATAACTCTGAAATTTCAGCATTTAAATTTCTGTTCACAAAGGTCACAAGAACCTAACAGTAGGAGTGGCATTGTCCTGAAACCCACAAAATAATGTGTCTGCTAGAAGCCCCTTGTGGCCAGCTGGCCCCCTGTGCCCAAGGCTGAGTGTATGTGACAAGAACCCCAGTCTCAGGAGGCTGTCCCTGCCCAGCGCAGTGGTTCCCGTGAGGAGGTGCCTGTGATAGCCCTTCTGTGGAGTCATCAGGCACGTGCCTCACATAGGAGGCCACACAGACAATTGTGGACTGAACACAAGACTTCCTTGTGTGGCCAAGTTCATTGTGTAATCTCACCAGGGCCCTGTGAGTTCCACTTGTGGGAACAAAATCTGGTTACTTCACAAAGAACAGGCTTGAGAACTACCACATGGGAGACAGGCTCAGCTCTGTCTGGGAAGGAGGCCACAGAACTTGGGGTCTTGGCTGATGGACAGTACTGAGTAGTCTTTGGTGACATCAGAGCCCAGAGGCTTCAGCACACCTGCTGAGGGCTCACACTGGCCTGGGGGAGTGTGGCCCAAGGTGTCATTCTGGAGATAACACCAAGGAAGCCTCTGGTGGCATGTGGGGCATGGGAATGCATGTGATGTAGAGGCTCTTTGTTCCCACTGTGTGGTCATTAGGTCAGGGAGTGACTGCATCTTTGACTTTAAGGGGGCCAAAGTCCGGTGTTGTTCTGGTGGCTATAGGGAAGACAGTGGAGGTTATGGCTTCCTGATGAGGAGGGAACAATTGGTCCAGAGCAGTGGGCCTGCAAGGAGTTCACTGAGTCCTGGCTGGAGTTCTGAGATGCTTGCAAAGCCCGGACCGCTCATCCCTGTCATCTGTACTGGGCTCTAAGACTGGTGCCTAAGCACTGTCCCCCTTTCCATCTGAATCAGTGCTGAGAAAACAGGGAAATGGAGCCTTTCCCCTTCCCCCATGAGAGTAGACAGCACAGAGTCAAGACATGTCTGTGTTCCTGTTGTGGCAGGATATTTCACCAGGTATAGAAAAATAAGAAAACATGGATAAGCAAGAAAGGAGAAAAACTGTCACCCATATTCCCATCTAGAGACAACATAAGAGGGAGGTAACACCGTGGGAAGATGTGATGGATGTTAAACGTGGAAGACCTTGAGAATCTTCTACTTGGGATTCCACATGAGCTGCCAGCACAGTGGGTCCAGCGCCTCCTTGCCACTCTGGGCTTACATCTGGATGTGGCCTTGTCTGGGCAAAGTACTGACATCTTTGGGGCACAGGCTTCAAAGTGACTGGTTTTGGGGGGCTGTGACTTGGTTGCTTCTTGTTTCTTTTCACATCAGCCTCTGTAATCCTGCATGTGTACCGAGCACTGTCCATCTTGGAGGTAACATGTTATTTATGGACTGCCCTACACACCTGAAGCAGGTGTCGCAAAGGAGCCTGCTTTGCCCCATCAGGGCCGTCTGTTCAACCTCACCCCATCCCTGCAGCCCCCTCGCACCTCACTGTGACATCTCCAATTGTTTTGTGTGTGTTGTTTTTTTTTTTTTGAAACAGAACCTCAAGCTTTTGCCCTCGCATCAATAGCTCACCACAACCTCCAACTCCTGGGCTCAAGCAATTCTCTTGCCTCCTCCTTCCAAGTAGCTGGGACTACAGGCGCCCACCACAATGCCTGGCTATTTTTTGGTTGCAGCCATCATTGTTGTTTGGTGGGCCCAGGGTGGATTTGAACCCGCCAGCTCAGGTGTATGTGGCTGGCGCCTTAGCCACTTGAGCCACAGGCACCGAGCCCAATTTGTAGTTCTGCCTTTTAAGATAGTAAATTTTAGGTAAAAATTGAAAACTTTGATTGTTAGGATTTTTGCTGTTTGGAGACAAATGGGAAAAAAAAAAGAAGACTAGAAAGAAGGATGAGCCAGGTAGAATAGGGTGCCTTCGGCATATATTTAATTTATTATTGTAATGACTTAAATTTTTTATTTTTTATGCATAATGACTCATCCTCTCTTAAGTATAAATTGTCATTTTATGTCAAGACCCTATAGGGCAGGGGTCCTCAAACTTTTTACACAGGAGGCCAGTTCACTCCAACCTCAGACCATTGGAGGGCCGGACTGCGGGCCCCGGGATGAGTTAACTGCTAAACAGGACAGGCAGCGGCAGCAAAAACACCTGGCAGGCCAGATAAATGTCCTCGGCGGGCCACATGTGGCCCATGGGCCGTAATTTAAGGATGCTAGCTATAGGGTATGTGGGTGCGTCTTACTCTGAATAAACAATATATAAGGATTGCAAATATGAACAAGATAAATAAAGGCATGAATAACCATTTTATTTAAAAAATGTCCCTTTTCACAAGGATTCTCTCTTGAGTTTCTTTTCATCAATGAAATATCCTAATGTTTTCAAAATAGAATTTGATTTTGCAGAAAAGCACTTAATATACTCCACATCCCTTTCAGAGAGAAACTCCCTTGAGATTTTTTTCCATGGGTGGAATGAGATGGAAGTTGGGATCAAAAGGCAGAGCCTCTTTTAGGAGTAGTTTGAACTTGTCAGAGAGGAATTAAATTACCACTTCAGTGTATCTGGGCACAGTGGTTTTATAAATGTGCGGAACTTGCCTGGGCAGCTGTGGTCAGTGCTTAGTGTGCCTTTGAGTTTGCTGTCCCCTTGAGGCTGTGGCCCACCCACTGGGTCAGATCTGCAAAACAGGCCACCATTCATAAATCACTGGACTGAACAGCAGAGTGGAAAGAAAGGGAACTCAGCTGGGAGATCATCTAGGGCAGTGGCCTTGAAGGTAGGGTTCTATTTTATTTCTTGTCATCAGTAATTTTTATGAGAACTTAAAAGAGTTGGTATGTGCACTATATTTGAGTTGAAAAGAAAAATCAAGCAGCCAAAACAAGCCCAGTGTTTGAAGAGTAAGATTCACACCGCAGGGGTCCTGACTATGCTTCCCAATCCTGTGGTTCACTAGATAGATGCCTCTGGCCACATACCTTGCCCCAGCTAGACCTCAGCAGAGTAATTCCTGGCCTTTCAGAGAGGGTCTGCCAGGCCTGCTGCAGAGCAGCCATCAGGAAGGTGGCCACGTCCTTAATGTTGAGTCAGGGCTGTTAAGGAAGACACACCCATGCCCTGACCAGGAGTGGCTCCCTCCTGTTGCTAGAAGAGTAGGTTTTGCATTCTGCAGTGGTCCTGGCTGTATCCCCAGGTAGGGAGGGATAAGAACTCATCTTGTTGCAGCAGTGAGAGGCCCTATGGAGCCAGTGGTTCAGCCCTCCACCCTGACCCTGTTGCTTTGGGATCCTGTGTGTACATCTCCTGGGCCACGAGAAAGACTCAGGAAGCATCAGAGAAGGCAGCTGTTCCTGGGAGCATTTCTTATTATTTCTCCAGCCCAATCCCTGCAGGTAGATATGCGCCAGGCACCTCCTCCCAGACAGGTGCCCGTGCAGCAGTGTGGTGAAGTTCCCTTCTGGTCAGCACCCGCTCCCACTCTACAGGACTCTGTCCCGCTCTCTAGCGCCTCCTGTCAGTGAATGTCACGAACCAGAGTGGAATTGGTGGGGAATGAGGAAAATACAGCATAAGAGAAGACACGGCAACAAAGGATGGGGCCAGGAGGACTGACTGAGCTGTTGCTAGCCGGTCCCAAAGCACAAAATCAGCTTTATCTTATAGTATCTGTACAGGGTTGTCCAGGGGAAGTAACATAGAGAAAATGAGAAAGTAGCATAAACAAAAGACATAGTTTGGGTCTTACAGTACAATAAGAAAATGTAAATGATTTTAACAAAGACAAACCGTCTTGTTAATGGTTTCTGCTCAACTTCATTAACATATGGCAAGAAGTAAGAAGGACAAGGATCTCGGCATAGTTGACAAAAGGAAGAAAGAACTGTGTGACTTAGTGGTTACTCCTTAACTTTGTTCGCATATGACAAGGAGAAGGGAGAGATCTCAAGGGTCTCGGCATATGACTATAGAAAGAGAGGACTACCTGACTTCTGGCAGAGGGAGCATGAAGAAAGGAAAATGGCTGTTTCGGGAATGCAGAAGCAGTTGGGGGTTTATTCTCTGAATGTTCCCCGGGCCGTGAGGGCTGTGCGGTCTCACAGCCCGCTCTCTACAAGTGAATAATCACACTGCAATGTTCAGTGGCAACAATACAGTACATACTCACTCAACTCACAAAGGACATAGCAGCAAAACCAATTTTGCCATCAGCTAATTGATGACAAGAGTTAGATTCCCCAAAACATCACCAAACTTCTAAAAAAAACCCAGTTTTCCATCTCACTCTGTTGTCCAGGCTAGAGCATCACGGTGTCAGCCTAGCTCACAGCAACCTCAAAATCCTGGGCTCAAGAGAGCCTCCTGCCTCAGCCATCTGAGTAATCGGGACTACTGTAGCAGGAAACTGACGCAGACAGAAGACTCCAGGCACCAGTTGATTAGAGTAAGCAGGTTTATTCGGCCGGGGGTACTCGGAACACCAGCGTGTCTCCCAAAACCGAGCCCCCTGACTCAATCTCTTGCCTCTCTTTTATCCACCTTTCAGGGTGGGAGTGCACGTGAGGGTCATAAGACAGAGAGTGAGGGTCATAAAATAAAGAATGAGACACAACATCATAGATTACAATCTAGGCCCCGAGTATGTCAGGGGAGAAACATGCAGACAACGGAAACGCCTGCGGCTTGGCTGAGGCCTACATAGGGTGGCCAGGACAGACTCTCTTGAATTGCTTTTTACTTTTCTCACCTCACTACAGGTACCCACCCTAACTCCCAGCTCATTTTTTTCTATTTGGGTATTTTGGGTAGAGATAAGGTGTTATTGCTCAGGCTGGTCTTGAACTCCTAGAGCTCAAGAGGTCCTCCCACCTCAGTTTCCCTGAGTGCTAGGATTATAGGCGTGAGCCACGCCACCTGGCCTGCTTATACAGTTGAGGGTCACAGGTGGCTGAAGCCTGTCTAGCAGCTCAGCATGCACAGCGGGGACTAGCCTTGCACTGGAGCCATCCCATCACAGGGTACTCACATGCTCACCCACACTCACTTGCTCACTCGGACTGGGACAGTGTAGACACATCAGTTCACTTCACATGCACATCCTTGGGCTGTGGGGAAAGCTGGAACATCTGGAGAAAACCATGCAGACATGGAGAACATGCAGACTCTGACAGTGGTCCTGCCAGAATCGATTTTTTTCCCTCATCGACATTATAACAAAACGACCTTATTTAAGGAACAGCCACACTCTCTGAGGAATGACTGCATTTTAAAGCAGATTTTGAGGGATAACCCATTTAATCCCTGTTGGTAGCATTTCTGGCCTCCCAGGTATTTGGGTTGGGAGGAATCCCTGTCTCTTCTCTCTGCCTCCTGGGTTGTCTCTTGCTGGTCAGCCCAAGCACACCTATAATCAGCTCCGTGTCTCAGGATCTGCAGACCCAGCCCCTTCCCTCTCAGCTACTACAAATGAGGTGAGAGGTGTCTGATGCCAGCCCACCCTGTGGGGCCGTAGTCCCTATTCCCAAAGCCCTCCTGGAGCCCCAGTCTGCCTCTTGCAGTTAGAGCAGCCTGTGGCAGTGTCTGTTCCACACATGGTCACTGGTCCTTCCCAATAAATTGGTGCGATCAAGGGAGCAGGACAAAGGTCAAAGGCAGGTACTGGGTTCAGGAACATCACTTGGAGGTAGATGATAACAGTTTTCAAATAAATTTACCATGTTTTCTTTTAATCCCCGTGACCTAGGTAGAATGGATATTATTGTGTCCCTCGTCTAAGATTAGCATCATAAGTCTTAGAAATGGAGTGGCTTCCCCAGGAAAACGTGGCCAGTGAGTGCCGGGAGGAGACAAGGCCTTCCAGGTATTCCAGCCCAGCCCCCATGCCCAGAGCTGGCTGGTGCAGTGTGGGCATGTGCTCATTATGTTGGTATAAACCAGCCTGAGTATCCTTGCAGCCCTCCCACGTGGGGCTCTGAGTGTCTCTTTGAAGTTTATGTTGGTGTAACTCAGACTTGCAGGACTTGTCCTTGTCCCTCCTGATGCTTGGAGTCCTGTATGATTCATGGTTCACCACAAGGACAAAACCACAGAGCGCAGAGTGAAACCCAGAATGAGTGGGCAGTTAGTTTTCTGAATGATGGCTTTGTATGTGCCGAGACCCTGTGTCTCGCCATGATGGAAACTCAGATGCACCAGTGTGATGGTCGGCAGGACTCAGCCACTGGCAGATGGGGTGTTGCCTGAGAGTCAGGAGTTCACGGTGTGTTTGCTTGTCAGGCCTTCAGAGGTAGGCTGTCCCTCAAATGAGACTTGGGGGCCTGGCATAAACTCCTGGGTTTTTCACCTGGCTCTTCCCTTCCTGGGAAGGTGGCTATAGGTCAGATACTGGACCTCTCCTCTCAGCTGAGCTGAGAAATAATTAGATCTTCCCCCAAGCCATGCACATGGGCTCGACCAAGCTGCTACCATAGTGGCTGTGCCAACACCAGCACTGCTGACTGTCCCACCTTGAGGTCAGAGGAGATGAGTATCAGGGGCTAGCAAACTGTACATGTTGAACAGGGGTCACCTTTGTGTGAAGGCAAAGGGTTTTCTGATGCTACCTAGAAAGAGATGGATTGCCACACACATGCCAGAAGATGCCGTCCAAGAGAAGAGCAGGTCTTAGCTGCAATAGACCTTGGGTTTAAGTTTATTTCATTTAAAGGGTTTAGGCTTAAGCTCATCTTGTCGGTCCTGGTCTAGTACAGAGTAGAAAAATCAAGATTCGCCAGCCTATTCACATGTCGACTAGTTGATGTCTGCAGAGCCCAGCTCTTAATGAGACTGGGTCCTGGAACATTGTTTTGAGGAAAAGCAAGATTGAAAGGATAAAATCATTTGATTTGTTGCAAACTTTGCATAACCCATTGAGCTCTTCCCCTGCCAGGCACATTGGTTTAATTATTGTAAGTTGGCTGAGGTTTTTCCAGGCTCTTCCTAGAATAAAGCCTTATTCATTCACTTCTGGTTCTTCCTTCATCTTATTAAATGCAAATGGATATTTTCTGTTGAGAACAATACCTCTGCCTCCCCACTCCCTAACCCTTTTTAGTGCACTCCAGTTAGTTCAGTAGAGAAAAGGGTTGATTTATTCCTGGACTTAGACTCATAGCTCATATTTTTGTCCTGTCTGAATAGCTCCTGTGAACGCATGGTAGTGTGTTACTGGGGCCTGGAGGAGTCAGCACAAGGAAAGTACCCGGGCTTCTAAAAGTTGACTCTGTGCGAGAGCCACGCTTTCCCACCTGCCTCACATCACTGCACACATACAAACTGCCTGGCTCATCCCCTTTCACTTGCTGCACAGATGGAGACTGTGTTACGCCTCACTGGCTCAGAGTCCATTAGATTCCCAGCCTGAGCCAGCGCTGAGCTGGTAGAGTTAGAAAAGAACTGTTTGAGAACAGTGGTGCTGGGCCTGTGTTGCTGCTGCTCTCCCCTGAGCTACAGCCAGGACTCAGCAGCAGTCCTGAGGAGCCCACGGGGGTGCTGTAGGCACCGGGAGGCAGCGGGAAGCAGGAGCTGAGGTTCTCACGCCCAGACTGCCCCTCTCAGGTGCCCAGAAGATGCACACTGGCAGTGCAACAGAGCAAATGTTAGGAACACACATGCTGTGAAAGCTGCTAAGTCAGAATTTGTGAGTAAAAATATTTAACCTTTTCATTCGTGACAAAGCAGTCTGTGAAATTAATAGTTAAACAGGATCTTTTATATAGAAGACCTTTGCAGTTTAAAAAATAAACTTTGCTGATTGCATATTCGAAAATACACTTTTCCAGATTACAAAATTAATATGTTTATTGTAGTAAAAGTAGAAACAGTAAAAAAATGACAGAAGAAAATGAACATGGACGTGAAAATGAACATAGAAGCAACCATTTTCAAAGCGTCAGTTTGTATCTTTACTAAGTTGCATTTAGTTGTTCACTGTAACAGAGTAACCTTTCTGTGGAACAGATTGGGAGTGTAGGTTCCTGGTAGCTTTTTAAGAACATTTGCATGTCCCTTTTCCCCAAGAGAAAAAACTTCCTTTTTTTCTTCTTAGGTATCAAAATAATTCATTGACATGTAAATCTCTATCATGATAAATTTGTACAATATATCACATGAAAAAGATCACCAGAGACTATTCATAGCATGATCCCATTTGGCAAGATATCTATTTATTGGGCCCCTTGTGCCGTCTTACCTTCAGTGTTAGTGCTGGTGGCCCTTTGTTGGCGAGATCTGGGATAGCCTTGACTACTTTGGTGTAACTCTGAGTCTCCAAATTGTCTTATAATGAGCACACTATAGAATCAGAACAAAAAAGCCATTTCATTTTGGAATGAAAAACAGAATGTTTTCTGACAGGCTTTTCGTGCAGGATTTGGAAGCCTGTCTGACGTCCTCTTCTCTCTGTTCCAGGAAGGCGTGGAAGTGCGGGTGGCCAGAATCTTCAACACCTTTGGGCCGCGCATGCACATGAACGATGGGCGGGTGGTCAGCAACTTCATCCTGCAGGCGCTGCAGGGAGAGCCACTCACGGTAGGTGGCATGGAGAGGGGGAGGTACAGGGCTGGCATTGGCATCCACCGGGGAGGGATGGGTGCATCTGGATTCAGGCAGTGACATTGCTGGGGTTGATATGTAGTATTAGGTATATCCCCCCTGCCCTCCGTGATAGGGAGGGAATGTGCGTGGACAGAGCCCAGGTGAGAATGGTGGTTTTGACCCCCCTGGCATTGAGTTCCATGGCTGCAGGCCTTGTCCACACTACCTCCAGGTCTGCCTACCTGCACCACAGGCTGGTGAAAACCTTTTCTGACATTTTTTTTAGCCTGCTGGCTGTAGCCACCAAGTAGTATCCCTCCAATGGCTGAGAAGCATTGTCAAGGCTGGATGTCCAAGTTGATGCCAGCTGCTGGGTACCCAGGGATGCCATCTGTAGTCAGGGTGGGCTGCTCCTTCCACGCCTGTCCCCATGGCCCCTTCTACCTCCCTGGGGAGGAGCAGCCTGGGCCTGTGCACAGAGGGTCTTGTCGGGTGTCTTAGGTTTTCTGTGTCCTCACTGGCTGGTCTTGTCTCCTCCTCCATCTCTTTCCTCTGGCCTTTTCCATTTCTCTTCCTGGTCGCCTACCTTGGTTTCTTGACTCTCTTTCAGAGCTTTTTACAGCGTGGTGTTTGGTGGGAATTCAGAGCTGATAATCGTCTTGTCACTTGAGCAGATCATTCAACTGATAAGCAAACTACTCTGCAGAAATTATAATCAGCTGAGTGTATTCCTGGGCCGGGGAGTAAGCTCTGTGTATATGGCACATAGGTATCCATCCATTGACTGACTGCGTCAGTTTACTGTTCTCTGTCCTGTGATCTATTAACTCTAAGTGCCCACAGCAAATCTGTGGGGTGCAGGTAACATTATCCTGCCTCATTTTTCAGGTGACTGAGGTACAGAGGGCAGATAAAATTCTGAGGCCTTTTCTGTGTTAGCTATTCCACTTCCAGTGCAAACAGAAACGTGGCCTATTCTAAGATGAGATGGATTCCCCAGGTTGGGTGCACTGTACCTATAATGGGTCCGGACCTGAGTTCTGAGATCTCTATAGCCCAAGCCAGCTCTCCCACCTCTTCTGCTCCATAAATGGTGTCTCTGTTCCCTTTGACAGAGGCTCTGTGGCCACGCTGGTCTGTCTCCTTCCTCACCACATGTCAGACCCCCAGCACACCCTAATGACTTCACTCTGCAAAGATCCAAACTCCAGTCTGGTCTACACTGCCCAGTGTATTGCCATAGCCTCTGAACCACTCTCATTCTCCCTGTCCTGTGTACTCTGAGCCTAGCAGCCAGAAGGAGCCCGACAGAGAACTCAGAAGCCCCGTCTCAAGGAGCGGGTGCTTTGAGGTACTCTCGGCTGCTGGCCCCAACCTTCCTTGGGATCATGGGGCACTTGGCTTTTCCTACAGGTGTCCTCCCTAATCATTCAGCATTTTGTTAGGGAAGGCTTCTGGATGCTTCTCTATATCATGGTACCATATCAGTTAGCAATAACACCTTATTGTTTTCATTGTACTTGTCACCAGCTAAGTTACTAGTTCCCCCTCCACCCATCCCTGCTAGGACAGCTTGTAAGCTCTTTGAAATCAGGAGTTTTGTTTCATCCGCAACAATGTCCGCAGCTCTCAGAAGAGCACCAGGCACTTACACAGTATGAGACTGGTATTCATTGAACTAACATTTGGGTTTATAGAGGCTGCTTTCCTTTATGTTGAGTGCAAGTTGCAAAAATTACTATTATTTTGTGTTCCCTCTCGCTACTACTTGGGGTTCTGAGGGGCTTGTTCCCTGGGACCCCTGGGTTTATCTGCTTGCTGAGAATTCTGCATCTTAGGAGCAGTCCTGGTCCCTTTTCAACCACTGCACTGGGACACTGTTCCTCACACCAGGAGATCAGAGCTGCTTTGTTTGCAGAGTAACTATTAAAAGCCTTCCAAGAAACAGCTTACGGATTTATTGCCTCCTTGGCAGTAGCGAGGCCCCCAGTGTTAGGCAGGAGAGCAAGCCCCCAGCTGGCCCCGGCAGACGGTAATAGCTCATGTGCTGTCTCCACGCTAGGCAAGCTTCTGTGCCAGAGACAGAAGGGAAAGATCTCTGGTGCCGTCCATGACTGCAGTCAATCCAGAACATGCCACGCTTCAGTCTCTTCCAGACGCCTTCTGGTGGCGGGAGGCAGGGGCCCCAAGGGAAGCTTTTCAGAGTGTTTTGTTTCCTTTTGTCACACAGAATTCTGTTTCCCAGCAGGAATGTGATGAAGTCACTAACTTTTCATCTTGTCTGTCCAGTTGAGAGCTCGCATCTTGGTTGTCAGATGGTTCTGCAGAGACGTGTGGGGGAGAGGCTGGCATGACTGCCTCAGCCCAACCCGTCCTGAGAACACTTGGTTCTTTAAGGAGGGGAAAGAGGGAGGCACGTCCTTTGTTTTCCTTTTCTGCTTCATTTCCAACAAGTCATATCTGAGACAAAAGAGCTTCTGGGGCAGGTGGTTGAGAACTGCTCTTTTCAAGTTGGGCCCATATCATCACTTCCATCCTAGCTGCTTTTTGGAGCAGCCCTTTGTTTTATCCTTCAGCAAAGATCCTTCTTAGGCCTGTCTTAGCGTCTTACTCGCTTCCATCCCAGATACCTGTTACAAGAACTCAGGGAATGTGTTGTGCCAGATTAAATAAGTCCATCGCACAGCAGAGCTGTATTTTAAATTGAATCATGTAGAAGTCCAGAAAGGATTGAGTCCCAGTTTAGAACGTTTGGAAAATAGGTGAGTGTGCCAGAGCTAGCTTAGCAGGTTATTTCTGAAGAGGCTTTGGCTCACAGTTGAGTTAACACATAGACATTCGCAAGACGGTTTCTTTCCGCTTTGCCATCTCACTGTGACTTCTTCCTCTTTACAGATGAGAAAACAGCTTCATTGAGTTGGCAGTTCAGACGGGGCAGAATTGGGAGTTGCACCCAGGTCTATGTTATTTTAAAAGCCTTGCTGTTTTTCCAAAAGGAAGTTTTGGAGATGCCATATGGGGATCATGATGAAAGTTTTGAGGCAGATTGTATTTTGGTCAGTTATTTCATGTCTGTGTATTTTACATTTCTTGATTTTTGTGTATCTCAAAACTTTCATAATGACCTGCATACTTCTAAGACCAATTCAAAGCTGGTATGATTGATACCCTTTATACCAATATTGTGGTATCTGAAGTGATCCTGACATTGCGCCTTCATTTGTAGAGAGAAGCCATTGGATCTGATAAAGAAACAGTTACGTAATGGTGCTTGTTGACGTGCGGTGTGAGGAAGACCGTTCAGGATCAGCACGCTAGGGATAGGGACAGCTGCAGTGGGCTGTACAGTGTGGGACAGGCTGGACTCAACTCTGAGTGCAGCCTGGAGCAGAGTGGGGACAGTGCCCAGAAAGGGGCTAGGAGGAGACGTCAGGTCAGGGGGGTGCTGGCTAAACCCCCCTCGGGGGATTCTTGCTGACCACAGACATCTCCTGGGGACTGAGGAACCACATCAGATGTTGAAGGTGGGGGTTTATTGCTTAACTGATTGAACAGGATTCTTGCTAAACCAGATTTATAAGGAAGTATGTGGATGAGCCCAGGGGAGGTTCAGGAACCTTGGCCAGGCAACACATCTTTGTCATACCTTAGACACACAGGGCACAGGTTGGGATAGTGCCAAGCGCTCGCTCCCTGCAACCTGAGCTCTCCCCCCACGCTGATAACTTGGTGAGGGCCAGGCAGCTTTGACTGCCCACAGGCCCACAGGCCCCCAGGCCCTGGCAGACTCCTTGTATCAGTTCCTCCCGTTCTGTGGAACAAAGCTGGAGGGACTGAATCCCATGCTGTCTCTTGTAAGGAGGAGGAGGAGGAGGCTCTCGTGACGGGGCTCTGCAGATGCTCCCCGTCCGCACCACATCCCTGCGTGGCTCTCAGCCTGGCTTCTGCTGGGGACCCACTATGTACCTGGTCTGTAAATGAGTTAGGCCTCCATCCTTATGGGCCATACCTAGGTGGAGGCCTAGACATGCCATGGGGTGTTCATGGGCACTGCAGGTGCATTCCAGAGCCCAGGGAGCACAGATTTATTTGGAGGGGAGGTAATTGCACGGCATCATCTGTCTTGCACACACACACCTTTTTTCTCCTTTACATTTTCACACTTAACACACACAGAGTAATCCTCATGTTATAAAATACTGTGCTAGTGACATGGGGAGGCTGATTTCAGCCAAATTATAGATGATGAACATGATATACTGTAGAAACAAGTCACACAGGGCTCTCTAGGGATGCAGGGAAGGCCGATTCCAGGCCACCACTCACACATCCTCTCAGCCAGTTGTACACCCTGGAGCTAACCTTTACGACTGTGTCAGCAGCAAGGCCTGGGGTGCATGGTGAGTCCACATGCTCCTCTGCAGCCTGAGCAAAGCAGCCTCCTCCTGGACTGGGGACTGTTGCCCGAGACGCCATTGCCACATGGACCACAGGGGGCCCTCAGTGGGGGTATACTGGGAGGGTTGGCCTCTGCTTCGGCTGCTGAGTGAGGGTCTCCCCTGTGGAGTCAGGCAGAGACAGGTGCCCATGACACGTGCTGAGACAGCCTGGCTCAGGCTGGAGCACTCCCTCCCCAGTGCTGTAACAAAATTGCTATATTCAGGTTATCTCGGGCGTTTTTGGACCTCCCGGCCAGCAGCTCTAAACCTCCCTTTGGGATTAACTGACACTCATCTGCTGAACGAGGACCTCATCACAAATCCCTTGTTCCTTTTATTTAGTGGGAATTTGGCACAATTATCAGACTCCTCACCCTGGATGCCAGAGCTGACCTGTCCCCAAAGGGTTTACCCAGCAGATGCCGCCCAAATCCTGTTCCCTGCAACAGTTAGGGGTTACACAAATGGGTAGAACCAAAAACTGACTCTACGTGCTCCCTTGTGGGCCTCACTCTGCAAGGGGATGCGTGGGAAGACATCACAGCTCTCAGGGGCCTCGGCCAAGCAACACTTCTTTGTCACAGCCCACTAGTTGAAGACCAGTGCTGCTCTGCACAGGTGGTGGGCTTTCCATGAATGTGGCCAGATGCGCCTGCAGACCCCTGCCTTTTGTCAGGTGTCTCTGACTGACTGGTGAGTGGTGCAGGGAACCTGCCCCCAGGTCCCGCCCTGGCAGAGCCCTGCGACTTGTCCTCTGACAACCCAGTACTTGCAGAAGAAACTACAGGCAGTTCTGAAGTCGGAGGATGTGGTGGGAAAAAGCATCCTGCACTTGGAGCCAAGTTGGGTATCACTCCACTGAGTGCAGGTCACCCCAGGGCTCTGAGCTTCCATGACCTCATCTCTAAAATAAGGTCGTAAACAAACAAGAGCTATGCCTCCAGCACTAGGGAGGGGTGGTCTCCTGCGTGGGGGAGCTCCAAGGCGGGGACTGAGGGACCTGTCCTCCTGCTGGGTCAGGACAAGGGCTCCTTCCTGCCTCCCCAGGTATGTCAGTGAGGCCCAAGACTGCTTCCCAGTGCTATTGAGGCATGTGGTCTCCTGCTAAGAGCCCCACTCCCTTCTGACCTCAGTTTCCCTTTAATAGGATTTGACCCAAATCCCCACGGTCTGTATTCCCTGCTTTTGTCAGTGGAAGGCCTTCCCCCGAGAACAGAACCAACTAGAAGGAGAAGTTGCGTGTGGGATTGCTTATTGAGATGACAAAATAGCCTGCTTTTTTATGTTTTAATATTTATTTATTTATGAGACAGAGTCTCACTTTGTCACCCCCGGTAGAGTGCCCTGGCAGCAACCTCTAACTCTTGGGCTCAAGCAATTCTCTTGCCTCAGCATCCCAGCTGTTTTTAGAGATGGGGTCCTAGTCTAGCTCAGGCTGGTCTCGAACTCGTGAGCTCAGGCGATCTGCCTACATCGGCCTCCCAAAGTGCTGGGATTACAGGCGTGAGCTCAGTCAATAGCCTGCTTTTTAAAAACATCCAAAAGGTGTTAGGTGTGCCTTTCTTCCCCACCTGTGCCTTCCCCTTTCCTTCTCTGATCTGTTAAGATGGCTCCTGGGAAGTCATGCTGAGGGGCCAGTGAGGCTGGGGGTGCTGGTGTTGCCTGCAGAGATACAGACCACAGACTCCTCTGCTGGTGGGAGGCGGCCCCGGGTGATTATAATGTGGCTTGTCTGGGAGGCAGTCCCTCTTCCTGGCTGCCCGGGAGCAGGCAGACCCCACCTCTGGGGCTCCATTGTCTCCTGTGACAGGCTCACCTTTTGCTTCCATCCCGTCATCCTCAGAGGGCTGTAATCTGTGGCATTCACCACATGACCATCCAGTGTGGGCATCGTTCCAGTTAGTGTGCTGGGCTCCCTGAGAGCCAAGACAAGTGGGACGTGAGTCCTGTCCTGGGACCTCTCAGTCAGAGGCAGTTGGCATGAAGAGTGGTCAGAGGGCTGGGCAATTCATTCTCTCCATGTGGGTGGGAGGGGGGGAATCAGAGGAAAAAACTTCCCAAGGAGGTAGTGTCAGAGCTGGTCCCTAAACGATGAGTGACACTGCCAGGGGGAAAGTAGACTAGAGCATAGTAGCTGGAGGAGAAAAGAATGCCAGCCAGGGCATGGGGATGTGGGAACAACTGCTCATCAGACACAAAGGGGGCTTGTGACTATCCTTCCCTCCCACCACCTCTGTGTCACCTGCAGAATCTCTCAGGGGCTATCTATCTTGGTCCTGGCCACACATTACAATCATCTGGGGAGCTTACTGTAAAAGGACTAGGAGACACTTACTCCATCCCAGAGTCTAGGGGTGATGTGGATTGAGCACCCAGCTGTTCCGATGGGCAGGCTGAGCACAGACCAGAGACCCCACATCCTAATGGTAATGCCTGACATGTAAGACTCTAACTCAAACTGATTCCTTCAGAGACTGTCTTTTGAGGAAACACTTGATAATAGTGTTTACACACACACATTAAGTATTTCTGCCATCTGCTCTTGTTTGGGGCACAATTTTGAAGTCAGAGGGTAGGAAATGTGGTTTGAGACACTTTGAGTTGGTGTTCCTGCCCCTCCAGGGATCAGTGTTGAGGTCATTTCTGTCCCCTGGAATTTAACAGAAAGCTTCCCAGTGTTGAGGTGGTTTTCTCAAGAGACCTAACTATTGATTTCTTTGCAGGTATATGGATCTGGGTCCCAGACCAGGGCATTCCAGTATGTCAGGTAAGAACGTCCTGCCCCAGCCATGGGAAACTCAGCCTTAGCCGTGCTCTCGGACAGGGGGAGTCTGGTGCAGCAGAGAGTGTCTACTGTATCTGTTAGTCATTGTCACAACTCTCACAGTGTGTGTTGGTTAAAAGTAGATGTTCTGATGGGAAAACTGGCTGTGTTCTGAGTTAGTGACTCTCGTGACTCCTGAGCTGGTCTTTGACTGCCACCTAGCGTTTTGTGAGTGAAGTGGTTTCTGTGCAGGCCAGCTTAAGAGATGGTTTTATGCATCCCACAAACATGCAAAGGGCAAAATCTATCATTTAAAACTTGGCTTAGAGTATAAACCACTTGGGGTTGGTTGAGAAGTTCTTATGAAGGGTATGAAATAAGATAGTGTCCTAAAATCGACTTTTGTGCTAGAGTCAAATGCCAATAAAAATATATTCTTTAGAATTAGGAATTGTTTCACTGGTCAGTTCACTTGGTGACTAATTTTATAATGCAGTGTGGATTCTGAGAGAAGAGTTAGGATGTTAGAAGTTACACGTACCAAAGTGTCTTCCACCATTAGGTGGCCACTGTAAATTCTGCAAAAGTTTCTGGTATCCTGAGTCATTGTAAAACCCAGTTCTGTAGTTTGGACCCACATGTTTTCACTCATCAGTTCAAATGCCCCAGGCCTGCTTATAGGGAAGTGCTGTCCCTGGTGCTTTGGGCGCCATCCCAGGGGCGCTGTATGGGTGTAGTGAGGTGATAGCTGTAGAGTGCAGGTCTGGGCAACCACCCTCAGCCCCACCTCAACCGGAGCACCTTTCAGAGGTCTTTGTCTGATTGGGTGAGGGTCTTGGCAGGAGTCTTTTTGAAAAATAGACCTGCTCACAAAATAAAAAAAAAAGAAAGAAAAGAAGTAAACACAACCACCATAGATGTTTGCTGAAAGTCCTTGCAGATTTTGACATTTGGTCCAAATGAATGCTGCAGGTAAACAAACATGTCAGTCAGTGTTCTCCCTCCCCACCCATTAGTGTCCTGCCACGTGGGGCAAAACGCCCAGAGCTGGGGCATAGCCGGCCCTGCTGCCCCAGTGAGCAAACTCATTCTGAGAAGTAGTTTAACAGGAAATGGCAGCTGCCCCTCCTTCAGGACTGCGTTGATTTCAAAGCACTTGACATAGGCAGCGTGTACTTGGAGAAAACTATCATGGCACATTTCTGTGTGGGGACCAAATTAGCCGGACTTCTGTGTATTGAGAACCGTCCTTTCATATGAATCCGTTTTCATCCCATCCTCCCTCACCTGCCCCTAGGCGTGCACTTTCCCCAGGGAGTCTACCCTCTTCTGTGGCAGGGGCTCGCCTTACACCACCTCACCCGGGTCCTCCAAGCTTCTCCAGCCACCACACCGCGTGGAGTCCTGCTGAGACTTTGTGCAGCAGGAGAGAAACCAGCTAGAGCTTATTCTTCTCACTGTTCTCATGCATTCAAGGGTGTCGCGTATAAAATTCACTTAAAATAGCCTCAGACATTTTTATTTTTGCTAGAAATTAAACCATTTTGAGCATTTGGCGATGCCTGTGCCATATGTTATACCAGCTAGGACAAAATCAAAGCGTGCCCACAGGACCAGGCCTGCCTTCACAGTCACAGCTCACACACCCAGGTGCCATCACTCCCTGCGCCAGTGGCCAACCTGGAAGGAAGGCTTCAGTAGTTTTTTTAGAAAAGTAGCTGTTCACCCTCTTAGAAAGCCCTCTCTGTGATGCTGCAGCTCTTTACTCCCCACTCAGGGGGAGATGATGAGGCTTCCGAGGCTTTGCCACACTTCAGGGCAGGGATTTTCCCACTTAAACTTTCTAGTTATTTAAGACCCAGTTGAGTTCATTCACTGACCAAAGTTTTGCTACTTTTAACAGGCTATTTTTTTTTTAACCAAGAATTTTACTAACGTGCAGTGTCCAAATCTGTAGTTACTGTACTAAATTAACAGATCTTAAAATCCACGTTTGCCTTGAGCCAGCATTGCAGGGACTCTGAGGCCATCTGCATTGACATTTTGGCATGACTGTGTTTGGTATTTTCATGGTCGGGTTGTGTCCTCATTCACATGACAAAGGCATGCTATATACTTTTTAAAAAGTCACTTTGTCAAAATGACACTTTTAAAGAGCTTCAGGTTAAACGAGTGTAATCTATGCCATTTGACCTTAAAAGTTGCCAGTTTATTATGTAAAAAGTGCGTGGCCCTCTCCCAACCAAGGTGACTGCCTTAGAGTCAGCCACTTTCCAACTCCAAGTGGACCCCACCCCCCAGTTTCAATATTAAAACCTATTGTGGATGCTACAGAATGGCAGCTTTTAATGTCTTGTTATAAATATACACAGATGTATGTCATGAGAGAACACGTTGTGATATGACAATTACTGCCATAGTGATGAAGTGACTTTTTGCCAGTTTCTACAAAAGAGAAATCATCCAAGGTCAGCAGTGATTTTACATTTGCGCTTGATCTGTAAGACTAGCACGCTTTAAGCAGGTTCATATAAAGTACACATTTGTTGTAAATGAAAAGGCAGAAATAACTTGTTTACTAAATACCCCATCCCAAATTTCTTTTTCTCGATGGAAAGGAAAGCAAATGCTATTTGGGGTTTTCTTTCGGAAGTTTATCCTCACTCACACTGGCCTGCTCCTCACTGGTAACCATGGAGGAGGAAGAACAGAACTTTAAAAGTCTTCTAAGAAATACAGCTGGTGGAAAATGGGCTTAGAGAGAGTGCTTGTGTTCAGCAGTGAGGTGTCATTTTTACGAAGTAACTTTTTCTTAACAGAGCCACACTTTAAAGCTTCTGAAAATAAGAACCAAAACTTGGTAAGCGAAAAGTTTGCTTACTTATCTTCACCTTCATGGCCCAGTCAATCACGATCCATTTGAAACATCCAAATATCCCTGACCGTTCCATACGCAGTGTCTTGGGGGGGGGGGGGTGGCAAGTGTAGGGAGTGACATTCTGGTTTATTTCAGCCTCAGTATCGCTTGGTTTTATCTGTGATTTGCCAGTATGAGGATCACATACTGGAGTCCGTTCATCTCTGTGGGTCTTACTTTAAAATGCAGTCATGTGCTTTCATACGGGCCAACTATCTGGGTTCACATTAAACATGGACTTTCATCAGAAACTTTTGTAAACTCCATCTTTTTGGGGTGTGTGCCTGTTTTAACGTGTTTAGTTTTTTGATTGTTAAAGGACTTCAAAATGCGCCAAAGTGGCAAACTCAGCCCCATCACTCGGCTTCCATCCTGTTTAACCGTCTACACCGCACCCACCAAAAGCAGATCCCAGACATCGTATTTGTCATTCCATCCATGAGTACTGTAGCTGCATAAATACTATGTCAGTTTGCAGGATTTTATTTTGACGTTCAGTTTTCCATTGGGGTTTTTGTTTTCTTCTGGGAGGTGGTGAATTTTCTCCCGGGAGGGCTCATACGTGGTGCTCTGAGCCAGCGTGTTTCAGTGGCCGAGCCTGATGCGTCCCACCCCTTCTCTTCCAGCGACCTGGTAAACGGCCTCGTGGCTCTCATGAACAGCAACGTCAGTAGCCCGGTCAACCTGGTGAGTCCTCTCTCTCCCTTCTCCCTCCCAGGACAGCTCAGAGTTTCTTCTTTTTGTGAAACCACAAACAGCACCCAGCTTTGCTTGGTTCACTGTCCGCACACATAGAGCACAGTTTGTTGCTTGCTAAGTACCGGAGAAAACTAAACAGAACAAAGTAAGTACACAAAGAAGTGAAACGTCTGTGAGACTCAGATGAGCGATGTCGTCTAGATGAACTCCCACTACCTTCTCACAGGCTCAGGTATGCAGGCATGGGAAGCCTTTCCTTGGTGCAGATGGACACTTTTGTGCATACCCTTCCTCTGTTTAATGGCCGTATCACCTTTGAATTTTTGGAAAATGGATGTTTAATGAAAAAGTTTTCCAGGTATTTATCACATCCATAATTCAGCCCAACTGATGAGCTCCTTGGCTTCTTGCCTCCCTTCCTGCTGCAGCCTAGAATCGCCCCGCTGGAGAGGTTGAAGGTAGCTCTACTCAGCCTCTCTCCTACCCTTGAGCGCTCTATGCTGGTGAAGCTGTGTTTCTTCTGCTCAGGGAAGTTCACTCTGTCTTCGGCTTGTTCTGGCCAAGAGAAAGTTCTTCCTTATATTGGACCAAAATCTCCCTGTCTGCACAGCCACCCACTGACCTCACTTTTTCACCAGGAGCCATTCAGAGTTAGCTGGATGCCTCTGCAATGTGGTGGCTCTCCGAGGATTTGCAGGGTGGGTGCAATCCTGTGCCCTAATTCTTCTCCTCACCAACAGCATCAGCCAGGGCTTTGTGCAAAACGCAAGGTGTCCAGTGTGGGATGTCCAGCATTTAAAATGTTCACTTCTGTTGATGGCAGAGGACAAAAGAGCCCTGTGGTCACTAGGGAACTCCCTTCTCCTGGCCTTGCCTTAACAAAGCCTTGGGACCATTTTGGGCTCTTCTCCAAAACCATATCTCTTGCTTCCTATAACGTATCAGGGTTCATAGCGGTGGCGTGCAGCCTGTCCTTGTAACTAACCATCTCAAGCACACTGGATCTTGTTCATTTTTCCCTGAGTTGAGTAGAGGGAGTTCTTATCATGTAGGAAAAAATGGGCCCTGGAATGGTCACTCCTTCCTGGGGCTGTTGCCATTCTGGGATACAGGGTGGCACTTTTAAAAACATTCACTTAAAAATAGACCCAAACGTGCCTTGTATCACAAGCCTCGGTTCTCTTGGGGCATTTGCCTGCTGGTACTTTGGAGAGGCCCCTGCCTTCTCTGCCCTGTGTGTTTGCTGCAGGCCCTTTGGAAGGTGTGGTGTCAGCGACTTCCATGAGCAGCCACACTATTCCTGTAGCTACCACGTTCATCCTTCCTGCTTTTTGGAGGGCCTTTGCACAGGGATGTTCGAGAACTCTCCTCTCATTTAGAAAATTGTCCATTTGTCCTCCCTAATATCAGAATCGTGTATCCACCAGGAGCCTCACAAATACAGAGCCACTTTCTTCCAGATCCTCATTCTCCCCATTCACTAGTCAGTCCTTTCTTTGTGCTCATAGTTAGGCCTAGGATTCCCCCTGCCATTTTTGCCATGTAGCCAGGGAAATGGAAGTTAAGAGTCTTGAGGATACGAAGTCACCAAACTTCATGGTAGTTCTTTCTTTTTGAGACGAAGTCTCACCATGTTGCCCTCGGTAGAGTGCCATGGCATCACAGCTTACAGCAACCTCAAACTCTTAGGCTTAAGTGATTCTCTTGCCGCAGCCTCCCAAGTAGCTGGGACTACAGGCACCTACCACAACACACCACATGGTTTTTGTTGTTTAGCTGGCCCGGGCCGAGTTCAAACTCACCACCCTCAGTGTATGAGGCTAGCGCCATAACCACTGTGCTACGGGCACCGAGCCATCGTGGTAGTTCTTATGCAGGGGTGTCCAGCCTACAGCTCTGCCACAGACTGATATCACGAGGACTTTTTTTGTTTGTCTGTGGCACTGGATACCATGAAAAGTATGCACAGACCTTTTCTTTTGCCAGTCACCTTTCATTAGTGTTTGTGTATTTAATTTGTGGCCCAAGACAATTTTTATTCCAGTTTATGGAAGAGGGCACAAAAGGCTGGACACTCCTGACAGGATGGGGAGGTAAATGGACAATGGAAGAAAAGGACAAAGAGGATTTTCTTAAAGTGGAAAGTATACTGTGTGAGGCACGTCCGGTCTGTCCCTCTGGCATGCCGGAATGCTTGCCCTTGCATACGCTCATTTCTGTTACAGATTTCACATCTGAGATTGCAAGTCCTTTATCATTGAAGTTTTTAACATAGCATACCCAGAGGGAAATAGATTTTGTTAGGAAAGCTAATTTTGTAGCCTACACTTTTATGCAAATTGACACCGAAGTTTCATTCAATACGGAAATTGTCTGTCCCAGAAACACAGCCAGCGTACGTGTTGTACTCTTGACCTACCCAAAGGCTAGTCTTGTGCATGGACAGTTTATAGAGGATGAAGGGAAGATGGGCGCAGGTTGAGTAACCCTCATGGTAAGTTAAATGCCCAAGGGAAACACAGCTCAGGTAAAGCTACCTGGGGAGGCCCAAGGCAGCCAGCAGACGTCTCTGCAGGTGTGCCCGTGGTTTGGGTGGTGGGCTGCTGCTGTTGCTGCTGCTGCTGCTGCAGTTACACTTGTAACCGGAAACCATTTCTTCCTTAGGGGAACCCAGAAGAACACACAATCCTAGAATTTGCCCAGTTAATTAAAAACCTTGTTGGTAAGTAGGATAAACCACATCCTGAGTGAAATCAACTTGGCTTACCTTATCTGTTGATAACACCTTGACTAGAAAATGGGTAATTAATATAAGCTAATTGAATTGGATCAAAGCAGAATTTTTTATCAGGAACATTTAATTGTTTTCTAATTCTTTAATTAAGTAATAAAAAGATAAAGGAGAGCAGGATTGGTTTTGTTCACGATTTTAATTGCAGGTCTGTGTGGAAGGGGAAGGAAGAAGAGATTCGTTCCCCCATGTTTGAGTCACGATTGTGTTAGATCATCCTGCATGGGTGATGATTATTGGATTTCCAAACAGTGGTCATGTTGAGCGCAGAATTACAAAGTATAAGAGAAAGTGACATCAGTTATGTGTTTTCGGTGAGTTTGAAATAACGTTTTTAGTTCTGGCAGCCTAGCTGTGACACTGGCAGCCTCCTTGTGACATCAGGAGCACCCATCAGGGTGCAGTCATATGCCGTAGTAAGTGCAGGTGTTCTGGACCAACCCTAGGTTGCAGACATAGAGTGGATGAGTCCTTGGTGTTATCCTCAGGCTAACTGGAGCTCTGGGAAGTCTGGTTCTTGGAGGGTGTCTCTTGTCTGGAATTGATCCAAAAATGTAAGTTGAAGACACAAGCAGACTAGACTGGTTGGACAGACCAGGGATGAGTACATGTTGCATGGTGTTCTGAAGTGACCATCCAGACCCAACCTGGTTGACTCGATTCCTCCAGGTTGCCCTTCCTGGCGTCAGGCCATCATTTACCAGCATCTTTTAGCCAACTCTGACAGCTGGAACCCTGTCCCATATGATACACAGTCTGCGCCATCTGCAGCCCCAGAACCCCCTATTCAGATCCCAGCTTTCCCATTCTGAATCCACCCTTCTCACGTGAGGAAAGGACGTGCTCAGGTCACAACTTATGAGCAGTCTACTCTCGGGCCTCACCCCAGGCCTCCTGGGTTGGCAGAATTTGCATATTGACAAATCTTTCATGTCACCTGTGTGCATGTTGGCGTTTGAGAAAATCTGATGTGAAACCTGAGAGGGACACAGTATTTATGCCTTCTGGATTCTGCAGTCAGGGCTGGTCCCCAGTGGGGGTTCCCTCAGCAGATCGGGCTGACGGTCACTGGTGTGGCTTCATTCTGCTAGCCAGCGACCTGGGGCTCCTCTAGGATGCTGGCCAGGC
Source organism: Otolemur garnettii (assembly GCF_000181295.1). Classification (NCBI taxonomy): domain Eukaryota; kingdom Metazoa; phylum Chordata; class Mammalia; order Primates; family Galagidae; genus Otolemur; species Otolemur garnettii. Next base: position 1,951,333 of record NW_003852474.1, read on the forward strand.
CAGTTGTTCTGTTCTCCATGTCCTCCCTCCAGCAGGGTGGCTGGACGACTTATGCCTTGGCTAGGGGCTCTCTGGGCTCTGAACAGATGTGGTCCATTGAGGGCATCACCCTTAGAGATGACTGAGGGGTTCACATTTTTGGTTCTCATTTAAATCAGGCATGCATGGTGTGCACATCCGTGTCTGTTACCTGGTATGGGTGGCCTGCCTTAGAGCAGACCTTGTACTAGGTGGCTCAGGCCTGTTGAGTCAGAGTAACTAGAATCCTATCAAACTCTCATGGGGCACCTGGCAGTCAGGTCAGCTATGGCTGCGGCAGGTGTGCTGTCCCGTTTTCTGTGCCGAACAGTCCCTAAGGGGCTCCGTGGCTTTGTGCAAGCTGTGTTTATACAGTCTACACCATCATCTGCTTCACAGATAGGATTTCACTGTGATGTAAGTGGCAAAATGACACATCCTTCATGCTTTGTGATTCTCTATTATCTCCTCTTCTTCTTCTTTTTTTTTTTTTTCTAAAAACCATCTCAGGTAGCGGAAGTGAAATTCAGTTTCTCTCTGAAGCTCAGGATGACCCACAGAAAAGAAAACCAGACATCAAAAAAGCAAAGCTGATGCTCGGTTGGGAGCCTGTGGTAAGTGCGGGCAGTCAGCACTGCCTCACGAAAGGCCTGCCACCTCTTGGGGTCCCAGGGCCTGTAGGTGCATGCCCTTGTCAGCAGCTCCCAGTGAAGCAGGGTGGGCTGATGTCTGGGCAGCTATCTCACTTTCTCCAGGTCACAAATGGCTTCTCCCAGATCATGTGTTTCTTTGTCCTCAGGCATTGGCTGGGCCCTGCTGTGGGCTCTGTGTGCTGCCCCTGTGAAGGCAGCATCAAGGGCTATGGCCGTGTGCTCAGGGGCTTCGTGTAGTGGGGCTGCCTCTACTCTTGGCCAGGGGAGCTGGACAAGGGTCTAGCTAGTCCTATTCACTCCCATCAGGTCGAGCCCAGGCTGGAAGTGTGTGAGACCAAAGAGAGTGGAAGGAGGGCAGCCCATGTGCCTGCCTGTCATCTTACACTTAACTCAGACCCTTGCTATGGCCTGTGAGACACTAGAAGGGACAGCTGCCACCTCACTCTCGCAGCTAAACCCTGAGCCTCCTGTGTTCCTGCTGCCTCCCTTCCCCCTGCACAGAACCATGTGCTCCTCCCTCAACCTGCGAGTGCCTGTCCCCCAGGACTGTGTGCAGACTACGCTCTCATCCATATGGTCCCTTGTCCTGAAGGAACCATTTCCTTAGAGAGGCAATTCTGAGCTGGCTGCATCTCCAGGAGCGAGCCTAACTCAGTTTACTGTCTGCCATATCTGGCTATTCCCTCTTTGCCCACTCCTGTCTCCCCTACTGGAATGTGGGCTCTTCTTGGGCCAGGGCATGAGGCCAGGTATACAGCAGGAAGCCTCGCAGCTGTCACAGCCTGCATACATTCAGTGCCTGACAAATGTAGGAGGATCCTAGGCGTGGCCAGCAGATTGTGGTACGGTCAGGAGAGGACACATTGGAAAGCCCAGTGTACCTTATACAAAGTGTGCACAGTAGTGAGAGCTGAGTAAGTAGAATCCTCGCATGTTGGGCCTTAAAGAGCTGTGAAGAGTCCCTGCCTGGTTCTTCTTTTATCCTATGATGTACAAGTCTAAATGATATGCAGAAAGGCATGGAAATTTGTTGGATGGAAGAAAATATGATTAGATTATGGTTAGGCTTAACAAAATCTAATAATCCCACCTGTGCAAAACAAGTTATACAAGCACAGGACCAATTCTTTGTTTTTTGAAGCTCTACTACATATTTGCGATTGATCCATTTGTGAGTAGAGCCTAAATTGTAACAATATGTTTTAAAGGATTGAAAGCACATCCACTACATATTAACTATTGCTTTTACATTGTGTGAGGTATATATGTTACTGTTTTATTTGTCTGGATTTTAGATGTTTGTACATCCATCGTGTTTCCCTTCCTACTAGAATTTCTAATTTGTAAGAAGTTTTTGAGGGCTCTGATCCAAAGAAATTTAGACATCCTATCTTAATTTTCCCAAGTATGTGTTTTTAACAGCTTGTTATACAGCAAATTACCTGTATTTAAAATGTGCGGTTTGGTAAGTTTTGATGTGTTTTGACACTTCAGAAACTATCACCACAATCAAGAGAGACAGACAAGCCCTTCTCCCTAGGAGTGTCCCAGTGCTTCTTGGCACGTGAGCCATCTGCTGAGAAGTGCAAAGGGTTAATGTCACGTGGGAGAATTAGACGTGTCTTCTCAAAACATGTTTCCCTCCACTCCATGGTAGATTTCATCTGAAAGAATGGGACATGCGTATTGTGTTAAAAGCCATATTTGAGACTGCAGTAGATATGACAGATTGGAGTCAGGGAGGGAGGGGTGGGTAGGCTCACTTTACATCAGTAAGAGTGTCACTTGTTAAATTGCATTAATATAGTTGGAAAGCAACCCTGAAGGATGACCTCTGGTGGGCTGCAATGACCAGCATGTGTCTCTGGGTCTACCTCTGGAAGAGCCCCAACTTGGCATGTCCTTCCTGCAAAGCCCTTCTGCGGATGTGACCTCCTCTCCCTTTCTCTTTAAACAGGTCCCGCTGGAGGAAGGATTGAACAAAGCAATTCACTACTTCCGTAAGGAACTCGAATACCAGGCAAATAATCAGTACATCCCCAAACCAAAGCCTGCCAGAATAAAGAAAGGACGGACTCGCCACAACTGAATCTCTTACTTCTTCGGACTCAAGATTCCATTTTTTACACTTGATGGGATGTATTTTTGGGTTTTTTTGTTTTCGTTTTTTTTTTAAAGAAAGACTAAGCAGGTGTCATGAAGAACAAACTGGAATTTCATTTTGAAGATTGCTTTAATGAAATGGATGTGCCTAAAAGCTCCCTTCAAAAAACTGCAGATTTTGCCTTGCACTTTTTGAATCTGTCTTTTTCTGTAAAATAGTGTAGATGCATCTCTGCATATTTTCAAATTTTTTATCTTGCTGTGATAGCATATGTCGTGACTGTCGTTGACAGTTTTATTTACTGGTTTCTTTGTGAAGCTGAAAAGGAACATTAAGTGGAATGAAAAATGCCAATTTTATTTATAAAAATGGATACTTATAAATGAGACATTATACTATGCATAAAGGAAAAAAAACCTAGCAGTATTGTCAGGTGGGTGGTACACCGGCATTTATTTTCAGGCAGATAAAAGAATTCTGTTTGAGAGCTTTATGTTTTGGTTGCAAACTTGACTTTGAAATACTAATGTTGGTTATCATGATCAAGGATATTTGAAATCACTACTGTGTTGTGGTGCATATTTGGGGGTGGGCGGGGAACAAAGTTAACATATTCTTGGTTAACCACGGTTAAATATGCTATTTTAATAAAACATTGAAACTCGTCAGCCATAGACTTTCAGTTTTAAAGGTTGGCTTTCAGCTTTGTGCAGGATGTTGTTGAATTGCTAAGAAAAATATCAGAGAAAGAAAATTCTGAAAACATGCAGGTTCATGGAATATATACTCCAATGTGTGGATACTGGTAATATTTATATGCTACCTGGCCCGAATCTGTGCATGTAATATTACCTGCTGTGTGAAGTTTTCAGATCTTAGCCAGGGGTAGAATCATTTTTGTGTCCTTCCTTGGCAACACAGACCAGCTGGAGAAAGTGGATGTCATTTGTCTTCTGTAGAAAGATTTGTGAATAGTTTTGTGAATGAAAATTCTGAGAGCTTTTGTTTTCATTAAGAACTTCGTCAAGGCTTAGTATTAGCATTTTATTTTTCCTCTTATAATAAGTGAGAGAATAACACATTTGTTACAGCCACACATTTTCCAGGTAGATTGGCTCTGTATGAGAGCAAACTGAAGGGGCACCAGCAGTATGAAGCTTTCTGTGTATTAGAAGAATTTGGTAGTTGGAGGTCCTGTGAGAACCTAACCAGCAAAAGCTAAATTTTCCTGTCCTTAAAAGTCATCTTAAGATTTTTTTTAAATTGGACTCATTCAAATCAGAATCTCTGAGGCAGGGCCAAGGATGTTGTGGTTTTGTTTCTTTGTCATGCTAATTCCCAGATTTTGGAACTTAAGCCAGAGCTAGACTGTATCTGGTGGGTAAGAGAAAGAAAGGAATCAAGGTTGTTTTCTGTTTTTAATTTTCATTATTTTGGCCTGAACTATTTACTGAGATGTGATAGACAGAGCTAGAAAGCCTATTTGGGAAGTACTAATGGTGACTTCAGATGGAGGACAAGAAGTATATAGACAGGCATAACTGGGAATTTGGTGGTGCTAAGCTGTGCAGTGCAATCTGGGAGGCCCTACAGGCCCAGGGTCCAGAATTCTCTCACCTTGTTATTCACTAATACTTAGCATTCTTCCATGGGAATCATTCTTTCAATGTTCTTCCTTATGATTTCCATAAAATATTTTCAGGAAAGGAGGGAAGAAGGTAAAGATAAGTTATATTTCTTTTAAACTAAGGAAAGGGGTGATGCATTAAAGAAATATTATGAGCTTTGATATAGGCACATTGATGTCCTGAGAAAAGAAGAGTTAGGGGCCTGGAAAGGAAAAAATGGGTCAACAGAGCATGGTGACTATGGGGTACGTGCTTCTCCTCAAGATTCAGGGAGATTGAAACCAAGTGAGGACCGAATCATCACCTAAAGGACAGTGTGAGGACAATCTAGAAGCTGACCATCCAAACTGAGAAGAGGGTCCTCATTCCCAGGAGCAACTAAACCTGCCAACACCAACTGATCTTGGACTTCTAACCTCTAGAATGTTGGGAAAATGAGTATCTATTGTGTATCCCCAGTGTCTGGTACTTCATTATGTCAGCCCTGGCAAACTAATACAAGTAGTGAGCTCCCTTGGTTTTCTTTTTGCCTTGTACATATAACCCACACTTGGAGACTTTGAGCTGGAGAGGCCATTAACCCAGGAATGCCACAAAGCACCGTCAACAATAGAGCCATAACAAAAGGTTGTTCTCTGTAACCAGCGTATTAGGAGAGGGCAATCTGATAGATAAAACTTGTACATAGCAATTGCTCTACTGCAGTCTCGCTCTATCCTGACCAGCAAAGATTAAGTGGGGCCTGGAGTTCCACCCTTGCCTGCTGTAACGAAATGTCTCCCCTTCCTTCTCTGCTGTTTCCTCTGGTGAGATTAGAAAAGGCCTATGGGGTCAAGAGATTAGAAGGCCTGAGTTGGGCTTGCATCTCCACTGGGTATAATGACTCCTAACCCTGTGTTGTCAGCAGAGACTAGGAGGGGATTCTGGATCAGTGGCATTGTGGAGCCCTCCAAGCTCCCCAAGGATTCAGGACTTTCAACAGTAATAAGGCAACGTGGAGGCCACGTGGGAGGCACTAACTACATCCCCTCTCCCGACCCTGGGCCTGAATGTTATCAGTGGAGGCCTGGAAGGGAGCCTGGGCTTCCCTTCCCACCTGGTAGTAAAGGGGCAGCCTCCCGCCTTCACTCATTCGAGCAGTGTCAGAGTAGGCCTACTCAAACAGCAGATTCAATTCAAACTCTGAGTCTTAAAACATTCCCAAGTTAACAGGTTTCAATAAAAAGTCACTCTATACCAGGAACCAAGATTCCAAACTAAAGGAGAAAAGATAATCAGAGTCTATACCACGATGATACGAACATTAGAATTATCTAACAAATATTTTAAAGCATTCATCATAAAAAACTTCAAGTAAGCAGGGCATGGTGGTGGGCAGCCCAGATTTTTCAAAAAAAATGGCTCAACTATATGCTGTTTAAGAAACTTTTAATAAATAGCAAGATTAGTACTAAAGGAAACTCACCTCAAATAGAACAATATATGCATGATGGAAGTAAAAGGGTAGAAAAAATAAGCAAAAATCAAAAGTGACTAAGGAGTGACTATGTTAACATTACATAAGGTAAACTCGGGGAGTTACATCATAATAAAAAGTCTACCAAGAAGATTCAGCAATCTTAAATATGTGTGCACGAAATAACTCAGCTGCAAAATATGTGAAGCAAAATCTAACAGACCTGGAAGAGAAATAGATAAATCAACAATTGTATTTGGAGACTTACAAGCAGACAGGAAATCAGCATGGGTATAGAAAAACTTAATGCTGTCTACCAACAGTATCTAACAGGCGTATATAGCACACCTGACCCAGTAGCAGCAGAGTATGCATTATTTTCAAGCACCCACAGATCATATCCTGGGCCATAAAACACATTTAGAAGAACTGAAATAATAACAAGTGACCACAAAGAGATCAAACTAGGAATCAATAGATAACAAAATCCAACATATGTGTATATGTAGAGAAAGAGACTGAAAATGCATCAAAATTTGTGGGATGCAGCTAAAGTTGTCCTGAGAACAAAATTTATAGCACTAAATTGCTATTGTTAGTAGAGGAAGAAAAATCTCAAATCGATAATTTGAACTCCAACCTCAAGAAACTAAGAAAATAGCAAAGCAAGCAGGACTGTAAGAGCAGAAATCAATACTGAAAACAATAGAGAAAATCAATGAAACAAATAGCTACCTCTTTGAAATTATCAACGAAATTGAGAAACCTCTAACAAGACTGACAAAACACTAACAAGAATAGAACAAAGGATATCATATCACTTAAACATCAGAAGGATAACAAGGGAATAGGAGCTACAAGTCTATGTGTATGAAATTGACAACCTAGATGAAATGAATCAATTCCGAGAAAAGCATAAACTACTGCAACCTACCCAATATGAAATCCATAATTTAAAGAGCCTTATAGGAAATTGAATCGTCATTTAAAACCTCCTGATAAAAAAATCTCCAAGCTCTAAAAGATTCACTAGAAAATCTACCAAACATTTAAAGAGGAATTCACACTAATACCTGACAACCTCTTCCAGAAACTAGAAAAAGGAATGTTTCCCAACTCAACCTGATCCTAACACCAAAGACTGTAAAAGAAAAAGAACTGCAGACCAGTATCCCTAATTAATAGAGATGTAAAAGATTTTAGTAAAATGTTAGCAATATGTAAAATATGACATACCATGACATACCATAACCAAGTGGGGTTCATTCCCAGGATACAAGACTGTTTCAGTATTTGAAAATCTTTATCAGTGTAGTTCACCATTTTAATAGACTAAAGAAAAAAAAAATCTCATGATCATATCAAACAATGCTAAAAACTCAAATCATGTTAAATATTTTAGCTATATTATGGTCTGTGTTTTACACCTATGTTGTCTTTCTAACAAAACTTGAATTTGAAAGATTATTTTCAAATAAAGGGAGGCAAACTTAATAGGTATTAAAATGGACTAAGAAACAAAATCACTAGAGATGAACTTTAATATTAATGAAATAAAAACTTGCCATTAAGAATGCAAAACAATACAAATAAAGGTAATAGCACCCGATTTCCCCAGTTAGAAAGGCTGTAGTGATGTAAGAGGCAGATGTGAAGCAAAACTGAAGATAATAGTGTTTCTTTATGTTTTCCAGAGCAGAAGTGTATCTGAGTCCATAGGCCAAACAGAATGGTCATTTTCGGATAGCTAATCAGGGTCTTTAGTTCCCAGCTTCCCTAATTAAATGGAAGGAGGTGAAATTTGTGGTCAGTGCAGAAAGGATCCACTCAATGGTGTTCCGCTTGCATTTGGGCCTCCTCAATAATAGATGCTTCCATTTACCCGTTTATTTTCACAAACTTCCCTCAGCAAGGAGAGGAAAGGAACTGGAAATCATAAAAGAGTTGAATGAGAGAGATGAATTTAAAAACGGCAGCAATGGCGGCAGCAGCAAAGCCCTGAATCACGTCACATGCATGCCCATGTCATTTGTAGCAGAGTCTCACTCAGTTTTCTTCATAGCTGTTAACATCTGCTTATACAGACGACTCCTCAGTTCCATTTCAATACTGATGGAGGCGGCAGTGGCATCACTTTGGGCTTTTCTCTACCTTCTCTTTAGGCCATTTCACATCAGGTGTATTAGGCATTAACAAGAAAAAATGTACTTCAGTGTAAAAACATAACTCTTCATAAATCCCAGTTCCCCAGAGTAATTACCTTTTTCTCCCTGTTTGTTCAAGAAGACCTGACATGAGAAGCAGGGTAAATCACAAAACTGTTAGAAAAATACTGGCCTGGTTGTAAGCAAGTCAGCTGATTTCCTGGAACTTTCATTTATCTACAGCCCGGGGGGTGGGGTGGGAATCCCTTGTGGCTCAATGATCTATATCTAGTCTAACCGGCCCTCCTTATGTATATACAGTATTAGCTTTATTTTAGTGAAAGTTCCAGAAGAATTGGGTGCTAGATCTCTTCATAAAGCCCTGCCTGTTAACATAAAAGCATTTATTTGGTACCCTGTGGTTTCAGTCTTTAAGAAACTTGAATCCTCTTCAACTGCAGGTATTTCCATACAACTGTACACTCACTCTGCTGGAAGCGCTTAACTTTGTGAAGCAGACAGTTCCAATATTGGAATTTGGAGCTAAAAACAACCTCACTGACCTCGCTCCTGGCGTCTGGTTGTATCCTTAGGGCTTTCTAAGTACAAAACAAAGAATTCCTTCACTTGACAGCTCTTCAGCTGTTTAAAAATGAGCTGTCAAGCCACTCCCTTGGACTCTGCTTTGACACACTCTGCAGGTGGACATGTAGGTACTTAAGGGAAGAGTCCTATCTTGATGTGCTTGCATTGCTAGAAATAATGATTTAATATATTGCTTAAGTAAGTTAGGAATTGAATTAAGAAAATGCAGATGCTGGGCAAAGGGAATAGAGACAGGAGAGAAGTGAATCAGAAAAGCACATACTTGTTCAGACTACAGAATCAATACTGCGAAATCCAAAGTTGCAAGAGGGACCTTGAAGCCTGGCCCTTTAAAATGAGGAGACTGTCTTGCCAGAGCTCCCCCAGCTTAACTTGGCTCCAACATCTCTGAGCACTGACAGGCCAATCTCCTGCGGGTGGGACTGCTCTCACAGAGTGAGTGCAGGGGGTTGGGAAGATTTAGGAGAGCAGGCAAAAGGCTGCTGGAAACAGCACAGGCTTTCCAACACAAGGGCTTTAATCTTGGTAGGAGAGAAAAAGTCTCTCGGGGAGGTGAAGGGAAAGTGCCCCTCCCCTCCCTTTTCTCAGTATGGCATGGTGCCTGCCATACAGCTCACAGGCTTCCCAGGGGCTTAATTGCTCATCTTGGGGTTTGTGTGTGGTCTAACTGGGGTCCTTGGTATCCTACAAGTGGACTGTGTATCCTGTCCCAGGCTTTGTGTTAGGATCAAAAATAGAGTGACAGAAGTAAGAAGTAAATCAGTGCAATTAAGGTAATTAATTAAAGAAGTAGTTTGGTTAGAAAATGTAAGCCCAGCAAGAATCATGACATAAGGGTTTAACCTCCTTCCTTTTAATGTATGTAATAAAAACAGAGCTAGCTCAGAGCAAGAGGCTTCCACCAGTCCTCACGTTTTGGAGGTAGACAGTCACCCAGACCTAGCTCTTTAAAAAAACTTTCTCTTTGTCTCTTGACTCTTTTCCCTATTCTCTCGTGTCTACCAGTCACTGGGAAAGAACTCACGGTGTAGTTTTGGGCTGGTCCCCAACAGTCCTCAGCATGGGCTCCCCTGGAGGGCTTGGCTACCACCCCTGCCAAGTATTCTTCGTTCAGTCTTATTTTTCTTTATTTACCCCCAAATATTTAAGAGGATACAAATGTTTTTGATTACATGGATAACTTTTATAATGCTTTAGTTACAACTATAGGTGTGCCTATGACCCAAATAGTGTTCATTTTACCAGGTAGGGAGTTTTTTCTCATCTTCTTCTTCCTCATTCTCCCTGGTTGATTTCCTCTGAGTTTTACTTCTCTCTCTGCATGTACATGCCCGTCAGTTACTTCTAATTCAATGGTGAGTACATGTGGTGTTTGTTTTTGCACTCTTTAGATTACTGGTTCTCAACCTTCCTAATGCCACATCCCTTTAATACAGTTCCTGTGAGTTGCAACTTCACAAAACAAAGAATTCCTTCATTTGACAGCTCTTCAGATGTTTAAAAATGTTGAGAACTGCTGCTTTAGATGCTTAGGATAATAGCCTTCATTTCCCTCAAAATTATTTGCCAAAGGCATTAATTTATCCTTTTTATAACTGAATAGTACTCAATAGTATACATATCACAATTTGTTAATCCATTAATGGATTGATGAGCACTTTGTTAATCCATTAATGGATTGATGGGCACTGGCTTGATTCCATGTTTTGCAATTATGAATTGTGCTACAATAAACATTCAAGTGCAGGTGTCTTTTTGATTAAATGACTTTTTTCCCTTTGAGTAGATACCCATTAGTGGGATTGCTAGAGTGAATGATAGGTTTACTTTTAGCTCTTTGAGGAATCTCCATACTGTTTTCCACAGAGGTGGTACTAATTTGCAGTCCCATCAATAGTGTATAAGCATTCCTTTCTCTCTGCATTCATGTCAACATCTGCTGTTTTGGGACTTATTAGTGAAAGCCATTGTAACAGGGGTAAGGTATTATACATTATGGTTCTAATTTACATTTCCCTCATGATTAGTGATGGTGAACTTTTTTTTATATTGGCCATTTTTCATCTTTTGAGAAGATTCTATTCATGTTTTAATGAGATTATTTGGTTTTCTTGTTGATTTGCTTGAGTTCTTTGTTGATTTTCATTATTATCCTTTTGTTGGATATATAGCTTACAAATATTTTCTCTCATTCTGTATGTTTTCTGCTATGTTGATTATTTCCTTCGCTGTGCAGAAGATTTTTAATTTAATCAAAGCCCATTTATTTATTGATTTTTGTTGTTACTATAATTACCATTTGAGTCTTAATCATAAATTCTTTGCCTAGGCCAATATCTAGAAGAGTTTTTCCATATTTTCTTCTATAATTCTTACCATTTCATGCCTTACATTTAAATATTTTATCCATTTTGAGTTAATTTTTGTGAGTGGTGAGAGATAAGGATCCTTTTTCATTCTTTTGCAGGTGGCAATTCAGTTTTCCAGCATCATTTATAGGGCTTCTTTTCCCCAATTCATATTGTTATCTGCTTTGTCACAAATCAGTTGGCTGTATACAGATGGTTTTATATCTGGGTTCTTGTTTCATTGGTCCATGCCTCTGTTTTTGTGCCACTATCATGCTATTTTGGTTACTATATTCTTGTAATATAGTTTGAAGTCTGATAATGTGATGCCTCCAAATTTGTTCTTTTTAAGATGCTTTGGCTATTCAGGCTCTTTTTTGGTGCCGAATAAAATGTAGAGTGATTTCTTCTAGATCCAGCAAATATGATGTTGGTAATTTGGTGGGGATTACATTGAATCTGTAAATTGCTTTGAGTGGTATGGACATTTGTAAATGTTGATTGTACTGATCAGTGAACATGTTTTTTCATTTGTTTCTGTCATCAGCAATTTCCTTCCTTGGTGTTTTATAGTTCTCTTTGTAGAGATCTTTCATCTACTTCATTAAGTATATTCCTAGGGATTTTATTTTCTTTGTAGTTATTATGAATGGTATAAGTTTATGATGTGTCTTTCAGAATGACTGCTATTGGTATATAAAAAATGTTACTGATTTCTATACATTGATTTTGTATCTTGAGACATTGCTGAAGCTATTTATCAATTCCAGGAGTCTTGGTGGACTCTTTTTGGTTTTTTAGATGTAAGATCATTTTGTCAGTGAAAAGTGGTAGTTTAACCTCCTCTTTCCTGATTTGGATGCCCTTTATTTCTTTCTATTGCCTAATTGCTCTGGCTAGGCCTTCCAGTACTATATTGAATAGAAGTGATGACAGTGGGCACCCTTGTCTTATTCCAGTTCTTAGGGGGAATGCATTCAACTTTTCCCATCCAGTATGATGTTTGCTGTGGGTTTATCATATATGGCTTTTATAATTTTGAGATATATTTCTTCTATGCCTAGATTGTCAAAGGGTTTTGTCATGAAAGGGTGCTGGGTCTTGTTGAATGCTTATTCTGCATCTATTGAAATGGTCATATGGTCTTTGTTTTTGCTTATATTTATGTTAAATCACATTATGTTCTGCTAAGTTACATTAATTTGTGTATGTTGAACCATCCTTGCATCCTTGGGGTAAAGCCCACTTGGTCATGTTGAATAATTTTTTTGATGTGCTGTTAAATTTGGTTTGCTGGGGTTTTTGGTTTGTTTGTTTGTTTGTTTTTGGTTTGTTACTATTTTATTGAAGATTGTTGCTTCTGTTTACATAAGGGATATTAGTCTGTAGTTTTTCTTTTTTTTTTTATTTATGTCCTTTTCTTTGGTACTAAGGTAATACTGGCTTCATGGAATGAATTGGGGAGGATTCCCTTCTTGATGTCAATAGAATAATTTCCACATTATGGGTATCAGAAAGAAAACAAAAAAGGGTTTTGTATTACTGTTTTTATATTGCTGTTTATTATTGGTCTGTTCAGGAGTTCTCTTTCTTCCTTATCCAGTCTTGGGAAGTTGTGTGTTTTCACAAATTTGTCCATTTTCTCCACATTCTCTAGTTCATTTACATAGAGATTTTCATAGTATTTACAGATGAAATTCTGTGTTTCTGTAGAATCAGTTCTAATATCTCCTTTTTCATTTTTGATTGAGCTTATTTGTGTCCTTTTTCTGGGTAGTCTAGCAGGAGGTCTATCAATTTTTCTTCATCTTTTTAAAGAACTTTCATTGATACTTTGTATTGTTTTCTGTTTTCCATTTCCTTTAGTTCTGCTCTGACCTTAGTTATATTTTGCAGACTTTGACTTTGGTTTGCTCTTTTATAGTTCCTTTAGATATGTCATCAGATCATTAATTTATGATCTTTCTGTCTTTTTGATGTAAGTATTTAAAGTGATGAATTTTCCCCTTAGGACTGCTTATACTGAATCCCATAAATTTTGATGTCTTGTGTCCCTTTGGCTGTTCACTTTAAGGAATAATTTTATTTTCATCTTCATTTCAGTCTTAATCCAATTCAGCAGCAGGTTATTTGCTTTCCATGACTGTATAGAATGAGTGTTTCTCTTGGAATTGATTTCTAGTTTTATTTCATCATGATCTAAGAAGATACATGACATGATTTCTATTTTTTTTTAATTTTGTGAGACATGTTTTGTGGCCTAAGATCTGATCATCTTAGAGAATGTTCCATGTGCTGATAAGAAGAATGTATAATCAGTAGTTCTGGGTAAAATGTGCTATAAATGTAAATGTTTATTAGGTCCATTTGTTCTAGAGTGTTCTCTAAGCCTGGTGTTTGTTTATTTTCTGTTTAGATGATCTGGCCAGCTTTGTCAGTGGGGTATTAAAATCCCCTACAATTATGATACTGTAATTTAACTTATTGTTTAAGTGTAGTAGAATTTGCTTTATGAATCTGAGCCCTCCTATGTTAAGTGCATAAATATTTATGATTGTTGTGTCTTCTTGTTGAATTGTTCCATTTATTGTTATATAATGACCATCCTTGTCTTTCTTTACCACTGTTGATTTAAATCAACTTTATCTTACATGAGAATGTCTACACCTGCTTTCTTTTGATTTCTGTGTATGTGGAATATTTTTTTCCATCCTTCACTTTGAGGCTATGTGAGTCTTTGTGGATTAGGTTTGTTTTCTGGAGACAACAGGTACTTGGATTGTATTTTTTCATCCATTTAGCCAGCCTATTTCTTGAGTGGGTCATTCAGACTGTTTACAGTGATTGACAGGATTGGTATGTGGGATGCTATTCTGTTTATCATGTTGGGTAGCACCTTACTCCTTTGTTTACCCTCTTGTGCCATTGTTTTATATGAACTCTGAGCTTTAGCATTTGGATGGCCTTATACTGGTGGGGAATTATTGTGCTAATCTATATATAATGTAATTTTGAGTATTTCTTGCAGGACAGGTCTGGTCTTGATAAATTCCCTGAGTGTTTGCTCCTGGAAAAGTCTTTATTTCTCTTTCATGTATGAAACATAGTTTTGCAAGGTACAAGATTTTAGGCTGGCAGTCATTCCATTTAAGAAGACTGAAGATGAGGCTCCAGTCCTTTCTGGCTCGTAAGCTCTCCATTGTGAAGTCTTCAGTTAGCCTGATGGATTGTCCATAGTTACTTTTCACCTCATGGCTCACAGGAGTTCCTCTTTTGTGTTTAGTTTGGCCAGTCTGATGACTGTATGTCTCAGTGATTTCCTCACTGCAATGAATCTCCCAGGTGTTGATTGAGCTTCTTTTCCCTGGATATCTAAATCTCCAGTAAGGCCAGGAAAGTTTTCCTCACTTAATTCCTCAAACAGGCTTTTCAGCCCTTGTGCATTTTCTTCTTCACCCTCTGGGATATATATAATTCTCATATTTGGCTATTTTACATTTCTCTTGATTCTTTGTTCTTCAGTTTGGACTGAGTTAATTCTAAAGAATTACCTTCAAGGTATGAAATTCTTTCTTCTGGGCTTGGCGCCTGTGGCTCAAGTGGCTAAGGCGCCAGCCACATACACCTAAGGTGGCGGGTTCGAATCCAGCCTGAGCCCGCCAGAAAAAAAAAAAAAAGAAATTCTTTCTTCTGCCAGGTCTAGCCTATTCTTAATGTTTTCCAATGTGTTTTTATTTTTAAAATAAAGAATGAGCTGCAGTATTGTTGTCATGATCTGTGACCAGCTCTAACTCCTTTGGAGAACCACTTGAATGCCCCAGGTGGGGTCCTGGAACTTCAAGTGAGTCTTCATTCTCTGCCACAGCAAAGGAAGGTTGGGGAATGAAATTGTGCAAGGCTGAGTTGGGTGAGCTTGCCCTCAGGCTCCACCAAAGGTGGCAAGATAATGGTTTCAGCAGTGATTGAACGTCTGCTCCCAGCTTCTGGATAAAGCTGCTAGATAGGTGCTGATGTGGTCCACTCTAGCAAAAAAGTGTGCTTATAGGTCAGAGCTATCTCAAATTCACAATCTGTCAGGAGCAGATTTTGCCCATCTTTTCCCCTGCTCTACAGTCTGCCTTTTGCATCTTCTAGCAGGCTGGAGCCAAAACCAGTGAAGCTCCAGAGAAATTATGCTGCAGGCTGGCAGGCAGCTTTCCTTTCCAAGATCCTGGCTTGGGCTGAGAGTATGACCTTCCTATGGGAAGAGGGTTATTCCATGAGTGCACTGTGGCTTGGACCCATGCAACATTCTCTTTTCAGTTCTGCCCATGAGGACTTTCTCACCTCCCAAGGTTAGTTCACAAATCTTCCCTCCATGTCCCCAAATAGTACATTCAAATGCTGAGAGGTATGGGATCTGGTCTGCAGGCCTATCTCCAGATTTCTGAAGATCAACCTCTGACAGTGCTCGAGAAAAGTGGGCTGGTCCTGAGTTGTTGCGTGCTAGTCCCGAGTTGCCTATGGGGTACTCAAGTGGTTTGATATTTCTTTGTTTCAGGGTGTGCGTTGCTCTGATGGAAAAGCTGTGCAAATAGCACCAGGGAGGGCTGCTCACAATCTGCTTACCTCTTAGTCCACTGCAGGTTTTTAAGAGGAAATGTGTGAGCCCCCAAGGCTCTCACAGTCTGGGCCACAGTTGAGAAAATGTTTGGAGCTAAAGGTTCCTGAGCAGGACAAAGGCAAACAGTGTGTGGAGAAGCAGTATGGCGCCTGCTGTCTGGGCTCAGATCTGTGTTGACAGGAGGCAACCTCCGAAGGGATTGGCAGCTTGGCGCTTTGAAATCGATTGTTCTAAGACTTCCAGTCCAGTACTATGTTGAATGGAAGTGGAGATAATAGGCAAACTTGTCTGCTTCCAGTTGTAAGCAAGAATACTTTCAGTTTTTCCTGTTCAGTGTGATGGGTTGTGGGTTTGTTGTAGATGGCTTTTATGAGTTTGCAGTGTGTCCCATATATGCCTATTTTAAGTGTTTGGGTTTTTTTTTTTTTTTTTTTTTTATCAAAAAAGGGTGCTGTATTTTGTCAAATGCTTTTTCTGCATCTCTTGAGAGAAGGATCATATGGTTTTTATTGTTGCTTCTATTTATGTGGTGAATTATATTTATAGATTTGCATATGTTGAACCAACGCTTCATCTCTGGGGTGAAGTTGACTTGGTTGGAATGAATAATTATTTTGATGTATGTGTGAATTCTATTTTAAGATTTTATTAAGAATTTTTGCAACTATATTTATTAGAGATATTGGTCTATAGTTTTCTTTTTTTGTTATGTCCTTTCCTAGCTTTGTTATCATGGTGATATTTGCTTTGTAGAACTAGTTGGGGAGGATTCCATCTTTCTTGATGTTATAGAATAGTTTCTACAATATGGGTATAAGTTCTTCTTTGTATGCTTTATAGAATTCTGGTTTGAAACCATCTGGTCTAGGACTTTTTTGTTGGAAGATATTTTATTGTTGCTTTTATTGTTGCAATTTTGGTGCTTGAGATTGTTCTGTTTAGGAGTTTTATTTCCTCCTGATTGAGTCTAGGGAGGCAGTGTAATTCCAAGAATATGTCCTTTTCTTTCACATTTTCAAATATCTGAGCATAGAGATTTTTATAGCATTCACTGATGATATTTTTTATTTTCCTGATATCATTTGTTATTTCTCCCTTTTCATTTTTGATTGGGCTTTTATTAGAGATTTTACTTTTTTGTTTCTGCTTAATCTGCCCAAAAGCTTGCCAATTTTGTTTATCTTTTCAAAGAGCCAACTTTTTGCTTCATAAGTCTTGTATATGGTTTCTTTGTTCTTAATTTTATTTAGTTCTGCTCTGATCTTGGTTATTTCTTACATTTTTCTGGATTTGAGATTAATTTGCTCTTCCTTTTCCAGTTCTATGAGATGATTCATTAGATTGTTTGATCTGGGATCTTTATGATTTTTGGATGTGGACATTTAAGGCAGTTACTTTTCATCTCAGGACTGCTTTTGCAGTGTCCCACAAAGTTTGATAACTTGTGTTCCCATTGTCATTTAGTTCAAAAATCTTTTCATTTTTTTTCCTTATCACCTCTTTGTCCCAACTATCATTCATAATGTTTAGTTTCCATGACATTTTGTAGGGAAGAGCATTCCTATTGCAATTGATTTCTAATTTTATTCTACTGTGGTCTGAGAAGATACACAGAATAATATTTTTTTTAATTTCTTGAAGCATGTTTTGTAGCCTAGAAGGTGATTGTTCTTGGAGAACAATCCATGAGCTAATGTGAAGGACATATATTCAGTAGTATTGGGGTGGGATATTCTGTAAATGTCTGTTAGGCCCATTTCTTCTAGAGTTGTATTTAAGTCCAATGTTTCTTTATTTTCTGCTTGGAGGATTGGTTCAGTTCTGACACTGAAGACCCCGATGTTACAGTGTTGTTGTTTTTCATTTCATTTAGATCAAGTTGTATTTGCTTTAGAATCTGGGAACACCTATGTTCGGTGCATAAATATTTAGGATTGATATGTGTTCTTTCTCTTGACCAATATATAATGACCATCTTTGATCTTTCTTTACTTTTGTTCCTTTGAAGTCAGTGGTATATGTGATGAGAATTGCTACTCCTGTTTTCTTTTGGTCTCCATTTCTATGAAATATTGTTTTCCATCCCTTCACCCTGAATCTGGATGTGTCTTGGTGGGTTAGATGTGTATCCTGAAGACAGCAGATACTTGGCTTATATTTTTTATCCATCAACCCAGCCCATGTCTCTTCATTGGGGAGTTTAGGCCATTCATGTTTATTGAGAAAATTGATATGTGGGGTAGATTACTGTTTTTCCTGTTGTGTGCAGCTCTTGCTCTGTTTAACTTTTTAACCCATTGTAGTATTTAGGCTTTGGCCTTTACTGTCTGGGTAGTTTTACACTGGTTGGACCCTATTGTGCTGGTTCATTTATAATGCAAAGTCTGAGTATTTCCTGTAGGGCAGGTTGAACTGTGACAAAGTTCAAAGTTCAAACTTCGAACTTCAAAGTCTTCCTCAAAGTTTGCTTGCCAGGAAAAGATTTAATTTCTCAATCAAATATGATACATAGTTTTGTAGGATACAGAATCCTAGGTCCGCAGTTGTTCCGTTTAGGAAGATTGAAAATGGGGTCCTACACTCTTC
Source organism: Otolemur garnettii (assembly GCF_000181295.1). Lineage (NCBI taxonomy): Eukaryota > Metazoa > Chordata > Mammalia > Primates > Galagidae > Otolemur > Otolemur garnettii. The sequence continues at coordinate 1,969,479 of NW_003852474.1, forward strand.
TCATTATAAGGTTTCCACTGAGAAATCTGCTATTAACCTGATGGGTTTTCCTTTGTAAATCAGAAGTTGCTTAAGCCTTACAGAATTTTCTCCTTCATTTTGACTTTGGCCAGGTTAATTATAATGTGTCTTAGAGATGATATCTTCAATTGGTAGTTGCATGCTTTTAGCATTTTTTCTCCCTCAGTGATACCTATAATTTGTATATTTGTATGCTTTGCATTGTCCTATATCTCTCTAAGAGTTTCCTCTGCCTTTGTTCTCTTCTGCCTCTTTAAATGATTGGGTTAGTCAGGAGCCTTGTCTTCAAGCTCTGAGATTCTTTCTTCTCTCTGGTTTAATCTGTTGCTGAAACTTTCTGCTATGTTTTGAAACTCCCTGAATGCCTCTTGCAATTCTTTTTTTTTTTTTTTTTTTTTTTA
>NW_003852474.1:1969929-2051320 GCF_000181295.1 Otolemur garnettii
TGGCATCACAGCTCACAGCAACCTCCAACTCCTGGGCTCAGCAAGTCTCCTGCCTTAGCCTCCCAAGTAGCTGGGACCACAGGCGCCTGCCACAACACCCTGCTATTTTTTGGTTGCAGCCATCATTTTTGTTTGGCAGGCTGGCCTGGATTCAAACCCACCACCTTAGGTGTATGTGGCTGGCGCCTTAGCTACTTGAGCCACAGGCACTGAGCCACCTCTTGTAATTCTTTAAGCTCCATTGTATCTTTCCTCAAATGGTCTATTTTCTTTAATTTCATTAATTTCCTGAGACATTTTTTGGTGTCTTCTTGCTGATTTTCCACTTTCTCTTCAATTCCATTTATCTAATTTGCCATTTATATTCTAAATTCCATTTCTGTCATTTTAACAATTTCTTTATAGTTGGAGTTCTCTGCTGTAGTTGCATTATGATCCCTTGGGGATGTTGATCTGTTCTGATTTTTCATGTTCTCAAGGTTCTTTTTCTGTTTTTTTCTCATCTGCGGTTTCTTTTTTTAACTCTGAGCTAAATGGCCTGGATGTCTCAAAATTCATAATTGGGAACTCTGCCTTCTGACTATATTGTCCTGTTATTCTGCTCCTTCTTATTCTGCTCTGTAACTTCTTCCCATGGAATCTCTTGTAGGTTCTGGCACAATTCCCTCAGAATTACACCCTTTCTATTATTGTTTTTCTTTTTTCATCTGAACTTTTCTTTCCAAGACAATCTGGCAGTTGGTATCTCTGATCAGCCATCTTCTGTCCCCTTCAGTTATAAATGTAGGCAACAAACTGCAATAGTATAGGTCTTACTATACTATTGAGACTTTTCTACTCATAGAAATCAGGTATCATCACATTATAGCTATTATGAATGTCTCAAATTATCATTTAATTTCAGTACTTTGGAATTATATTAGTTGTAGACCCAAGACCAGGGCTTGTTATTTATAGCATAAACACATTTATTACTGCATCATAATTTTTAAAATGTTGGCAACTTTTTCAATAAGATTGAAATCCTTTGTAATCCTTATTTTATTTTTTTTTTCCTGCAGTTTTTTGGCCAGGGGCCAGGCTTAAACCCACCACCTCCAGTATATGGGGTTGGTGCCCTATTCCTTTGAGCTACAGGTACTGCCCCCCCTATTTTATTTTAAACATTTAAAAAAAAAGTTATTCTTACAAGAGATATATAGAGACAAGAAAAAGGGTGAAAATTGTTAGATTTGAAATAAATGATCAAATAGGAGTTCTCTGTCTAGTAGTGTGACAGATTGGATAACGTAAATAAATTTCCCAATGGGAGAACATGATGTGCTGAGTATGGTTTTATATGTGCATGCCTTGGATGATAAAGACTTTGAGAACCCCATCAGGGAGAGAAAGCCAACTATGGCCTAAAAGTGTCTGCAGAATCCTGCAGAATCCTGCAGAACTTGAGAATCTCTGAAGGCTGCCCAGGACTCAGGATAGAAGATAAAAGTTTAAGTCAGACAGCATCAAACTGAGCTCCCAAAAGGTTGTACCTGGGTATAGAGGAGGATAAGAAATAAGCATCACTAGAAGGGAGCAGTGTGGATACTTTCTTTAAACCTTCCAGTTGAATAAGGGTAGCTAGGTAGGTGGGGAGAGAGCAATCCTGACAATACTGAACAGTCAGTGATGCGTACCCTGAGATCCCCAAAGTCCTCCCTTCCCTACCTCATCAAGCTCTTCGTGTTCCCGCTGTCACCAACTTCCCTGCTGTGAAACTCCTTTTACCATTAGGTGAGGCAGCAGAAGCTGAGGCAACAGTTCAGGTCCATATCCCCTTTTCCTGTGGTGACCTTGCATAGATTGAGAAGATATTAAATCCCTTCTCCACAGATGCCTCCAAATATATAAAGGAATTCTGGTACCTGGTCCCATCCTATGACCTTAATTGACACGATCTTCACATAATCTTTAACTCTGCCCTTCTCCCAGGGGAGATAAGACCAGAGAATAGAGAGGTTCAGGCTAGTTTTAATGAAAACAAAAGAAACCCACCTGGACAGAGCTGAAGATGGAGTTAGCACTGAGCACAGTTTGAAACAGCTTTATATTGTGCCGTAGTGGGTGGAAATTTCCACTGTTGGGCTGGGGATTTCAGCGTGCTGGGCAGGAATTTTTGTGACAGGGCTAGCTAGGTCCTTTGTGGAATTTGTTACTGGAGGGGAGGAGGAGGGAAGAGAGTTTCTGTGGGCTGTGTTAGGCCCACCAACATTCTCAACTCTTGTTAAAAGGGATGACGGGATGATGGTCAGTCTTCTGAAACTGCTTCCAGCTGAGCAGGGTCATCGTCCTCAGTGGGATGAGTCAGGTGTTGGTAGGTATAGGTACAGGTTTGAGGGTATATTTGGGAGAGTTTAGGGTGTATCAGGGGAAAGCAGGGCAAGAGTGCAGGTGCTGATCCAGTTTGTTGGGAGGCACAGATAGGTAGAGTTGGATTCTGGTGTCCATGTTGGGGAGTCTTCCACAGAAGATGTCTTGGATGGATGCAGCCTCTGGAAGGTCTATAGGTTTGAGTCCAGAAAAATGACTTTAGGACAGGATTTGTAGAAGCTCAGCTATTTCACAGATTGAGTTACTTAAGACCACCTTGATATGACAAAGTTGAGCCCATTTTGAAGTCAGTCATGTCAGTCAAAGCAGTTCCCATGGGTCCTTGGGTATGGAGAATGCTAATTTAGGGGGCCACTGGTTCCAGGGAGCCAGAGTCCTAGTGGAGGCAGGGCTCATTCCTGTAGAAGGATGTGGGGTTTTTTTGCCTGGGACTTTTGAATAACTCTCTCCGGAGAAGCTTTAAAGCAGCAGCCACTATTAAAAAATACTTTTTTGCTCTCAGGGCTGTTGTCAGTTATCTCTTTTCCTTTATCTTATCTCCATCTCAGTTATTAAAAGACCAGAAAGTCCAGGTCTAAAAGCTGTACTTGTGAGTTCTGAGGCCCCTTTTAAGTTTTGGAGTTTATGCCAATTATTGGGGCTGACTGGGATGATGTACATTGCTAAGATAGTTGGTACCTCTCTGGTATTAAGATCTCAGTTAGTAAAGAGTTGCAAAGGCTGTAGATAGGACAAAAAGGCTGGATTTTCATCCTGAGTCCAAGAGATTTATTGTATCTTTTGATCCCTGAAATATCCCAAAGTGGGAGTTGGTATGTAGGCGAGAAAAGAGCGTTGCCGGGTTAGATTTTTCCCACTCCCATGGGAGAAGGATAGAGTTAATGATTATGTGAAGATTGTGTCAGGTAAGGTCATAGGATGGGACCAGGTACCAGAATTCCTTTATATATTTGGAGGCATCTGTGGAGAAGAGATTTAATATCTTTTAATCTGTGAAAAGTCGCTGAAGGGAAAGGGGATGTGCACCTGAACTAGCCTCACCTCACCTAATGGTAAAAGAGGTTTCACAGCAGGGTAACTAGTGACAGCAGAAGTATAAAGGGATTGATAGGGGAGGGGAGGGAGGACCTTGGGGGTCTGAGGGCGGGTTAGGAGATGGGTGTGGTATGGACCTGGTGGTCAGCAGCATCAAAGGATTCTATGGAGGAGAGAGAATAGGGAGGAGATTTAGGGGAAGATAGTTAGGGGAGAGAGAGAGTCTTGAACATAGGGAACTTCCCTCCATTTGCTATTTCTTTGGAGGAAGTTACCAAAGTCCTTAAGATATTGAAATTAAAGGTCCCATTTTTAGGCCTAATGGACCTGTTGTCTGATTTGTATTGGGGCCAGGCTGTGTTACAGCAAAATATGAGGCATTTTGGCCATATCTCCCCTTAGAAACCTAATCTTTGTATTGTCAAAGGAGGCACCAGTGGTGGGAGTGGTCTGGAAGGGCCAGTTCCCATGTCTCAGATGTCCTTTCCCCACCTGGGTGGAAAAGAGGGTGTCCCTTGTTTCCCAAGTCCCCGGGCATTGAAAAGGGAGACTCTAAGAAGTTGGGCATCCCCTGATATTCTCAGAAACCCTAAGCCCCTGAGGTCAAAAGCCTGGGCCAAGGTCCAGTGCTGGGACTGAAATGAAAACAAAGTTCCTGGTCAGGTACATAAGGAGAGGCGAAGGAAGTGAGATGTGGAGTGGACTGAGGGCAGTTCTGCCTGAAGGTATTCCGGGGACCCTAATCACCTTAAATGGCAGCCAGGGCAAAGTCCTTTAGTTAATGGGGTTAGATCTGAGCATGACCAGGCCCAGGTCCTGAGGTGTTTCAGAAAGGAGTTGGGGTGGCTATTGAGACCCCAGTTGAGGGCCAGGATTGGGGAGTTAGCCCAGCCTGCTGCTTCCCAAATTGCAAGGGAGCAAATTGCAAGATGGAGCAAAGCCATCAACGGCCAGTCCGAGGTTTCAGCACCAGATGAATGGTCAGTGGCATGCATACTCAAAGGCAAGACCAGAGAATGAAGAGGTTCAGGCCAGGTTTAATGAAAATGAAAGAAACCTGCTCAGGTAGAGCCAAAGACGGCATCCTTACCAACCACAGTTTGAGACAGCTTTTATATTGGGCTGTAAGGGATGGACATTCCACTGCTGAGCTGGGGATTTTGGTGGGCTGGGCAGGAGTTTAGGGGACAGGGCTAGCTAGGCCCTTTGTGGTCTTTGTTCCAGGAGGGGAAAAGGAGGAAGAGAGGGGAGGAGTTTACGTAGGGCCTCTTTAAGCCCACCAACAAGTAGTAAGTACAGGGTGTTTGTATGGTCTATGTCTAAAGTGGTCCCAGTTTAAGAAAATTAGCAAGTCATGGTTAGAAATTATACAAAGTTAAGGAGATGACTGTGGATGGCAGGCAAGAAGAGAGCCAAAGATATTGAAAATGATAAAAAATATGAAAGTGTCTCATACATGCAGAGAAATAAAAGAGAAACTTGAAAATCTGAGCCAGGAACAGGAGATAGATGCAATCATACTTGAATAATGAAGGAAAAATATGATTGAAACTTACAAACATTGAAAGAAGGAACGGAGAAGAGACTGCAATCAAAGAAATAATGGGAGAGAATTTCCCAAATTTGTTGAAAGAGCCTGATTGTCAGAGTAAAAAGCCCAGTGAAACCCAGGCCATATTAATATAAAGAGACATAGATGTAGATGTAGATAACAAATACAAAGGGTAGGTTACCAAAATAAATTGGAGAGGACAGCATCACCTGCAGAAGTATGGCTCTATGAGACAAATAATGAAACTCTTAACATCCACAGTAGGAACCACAGGCAGTCATATGATAAATTTAAAGGACTGATTAAATCATCAAGAATTCTATGCCAAATAAAACAAGAGTATGTGCCAAACTTGAGCGTTTACCACCAAACAGCCCTCACTAAATGGATTCTAAAGGCTATAATTCAAACCAAAGGAAAATAACCTCAAATGTAGTGTCTGAGTTGCAAGGAGAAAGAGCCAAGATAAATATGTGATAATCCGAACAAACTAGTGATTATATATGAAACAAAAACAACTTATGGGGAAAGAAAGCAGGCTAGATTTACAATGCCAAGTTACAGTAACATACAAGTTGGGGTAGGGTGGGGTGTAAGATCCACAGACTGTCCATACACAATGCCTATTGATTATCTCCAGCTGTTATTAAATGTATATGAAACAGGACCAACTCTAATAGAATAGACCCAGTGTATGCCTTTGAAGGAAGCAGAGGAAAAAGAACCAACAAGTACAGAGAAATAAGAGTCCAAATGAAGAGAGGAGAAAAGGAACAAGTAAAATTGGACAAATCAAAAGTTCAAAATGGGATGTTAGAAATAAAACTATATCACTAATCACAGTAAGTGTAAGTGAACTAAATTCTCCAATTAAACCTTTATTTGCTATATTTTAGAAACACAACAAAAGTTCAGCTATTTACTCATCACAACAAATAACACATAAGACACCCAGAAAGATTAACACCCAAACAATCAAAAAGATAGTTCAGGAAAATATTAAGCAAAAAGAGGCAAGGATGGCCAGATTAATATCAAAGCAAAAAGTATAACTTGAAATAAGGAGATTTGCTACATAATGATCATTTCATTTACTGGGAAAATGTATTCATTTAAAATTTCTGTGTACCACATGAATTTGTGTATAACCTCATAATAAATAAAGCCAGACTGATGGAATTAAAGGGAAAAATTATCAAATCCATCATCATAGTAGGAGATTTTTGTGCATTTCTTAGCAATTGGTAGATCAAAGAGACAAAAAAAATCAGTAACAAAATAGAAAATGTATGGTAAAACTATGGAGCTTGAATTAACATGCTTGACTACGTCTGACATTTGGAAAAGGCACATTCCTTTTGAGCATACATGGAACAGTTGCTAGGTGGACACACCCCAAACATAAAGCTTGCTACAATACACTTCAAAAGATCGGAATCTACCTGACCACATTTCTTACCACAATTCAATTAAGATAGAAAACAAAGCCCAGAGGATAATTAGGAAAGTCCACTCACTTGGAAGTTTAATAACAGATAATCAATTCATTGGTCCAGGGAGAAATCATAATTGAAATTACAAGATTTTACCATATAATTTTTCACTTCAAATGCATGGGGTATAATACTTGGAAGGAAATGTTTCCCTTTAAGAAAACTGAGAAGGCTCAAAATGGAACTAAGATCAAATTAAATCAAAGACCCACAGAAGTAGAAGGAAGGAAATTAAAAGGACAGAAGTTCACTCAATAGAAAAACATACAAAAGAAGAGATCAACAAGGCAAAGCAATCTATTCAAAAAGACAGGTTTTTTTGAAAGGCACAAATGAAATGGAATGGAAGAAACATAACCATAGATGTTATAGAGAAAAGATAAGAGGGTATTAAACACAGCTCTCCACATACTTCAGAACCTTGATATAATGGATGACTTCCTAGGGAACTTAGCAAAACAGACTGGAGAGAAACACAAAATCAGAATCATCCTTTAACAATCCATTATCCATTGTAAGGGAAAAGCAATCAATAGTTAAAATCTTCCCATAAAGAAAACACTACATCCAAATGGATTTATATAATTTCATTGTTACAGAGAGTAGAAAAGATAACACTTTTGACTCATTTTGTGAAGCCAGCATTACCCTGACCCCAAACTCAAACAGAAGCAGAAAGAAAACTACAGGCCAATCTTCCTCATGTTCATGGACACAGAAATTCTGAATAAATATTGCCAGAGCCAGCAATGAATTCAAAAAGATGATACATCATGATTATGTTAGGTTTATTCCAACTAATTTAATTGATATTAGAATTTTTATTGAGAGAATTTACTGTATTAACAAATTTGAAGAGGGAAAATTCTATTATCTCAATAAGTAAAGAAAAAATAGAATTCCACATCCAAATATAACATTAAAATTTCCTAGCATATTTTTAGAAGGAAATTTTCTTAACTAGAAAAAGAACATCAATAAAAACACCCAGCAAACATAGAGAAGGACTCCCTTAAAGAAGAAACATAGAAAGGACTCCCTTTAAAATTAGGAATGTTCTTCAACATGTTTGAGGCAGCCCGTAGCATTATAAGAAGAAACAAAAGTTGTAAGGGTGGGAATGTAAAATGGTGCAGCTGCTGTAGGTCCCTCAAAAACTTCAACATAGAATTCATGTGTGATCTAACAATTCCAAAGAGATATGAAAGCAGGGACACAAACAGATGTTTATACACCTGTGTTCATAGCTGCATTATGCACAGTAGCCAAAAGGCAGAAGTAGCCCAAGTGTCCGTGAATGAATGAATGAATAAGCAAAATGTGATATAAACAAACAATGGAATATTATTCTGCTATTAAAAGGAATGATATTCTGACACACACTACAACATGGATGAACCTTGAGGTCATTATGCTGAGTGAAATAACCAGACACCAAAGGGCAAATACTGAAAAACTCTATTTTTATGAGTTTCCTAGAGCTGTCAGATTCATAGAGACAAGAAGTAGAATGGGGGTTGCCAGCGGCTGGGTGTTGGGGCTGAGGGGTTAGTGTTTAATGGGGACAGAATTTCTACTTGGAAAGATGAAAAAGTTCTGGAGATAGATGGTGGTAGTGATGGTACAAAAATGTGAATGTACTTAATGCCACTGAATTATATACGGAAGTGGCTAAAATGGAATATTATCTTTCACTGCAATTTTTTTTAAAAGTTGTGAGGACTGCCAAGGAAACAAAATGGCCTTTATTTATGATTGCACATAATCAGTGTTGTCCTGAATTCAATGCTTCCTACCAGGCCCTAGGGTTTATGAATGAGGATATGTGTCAAAACTATAAAATATGCCAAATTGCATGTAATTTTGCTGAGGAAAAGAACAAAAAACTTTCACTGGACAGAGTTGTCTGTGACCCAGGAAAGTTTAAGAGCCATTCTGAGTTGCCCCCTCCCATGCTTACTAACCCTCCCCCCACTCTGCCCCCTGTAGCTCTGCAGGTGCACAGGGGCTGTGACCAGACCCCCTGTTGGCAGTGGAGCACACACCTCCTGCCTCCTTCCCTCCCCTCCCTGCCTCTCTTTGCCCACCCAACACCATTCTTCTCTTTTGTTTTCTTCACTCAGGTTGTTTAAATACAATGCGAAGCATATTCTTAAATATTCATTGAATGTTGAATTCACTGAAGAAGGTCTTATAGAATAATGTGACTCTGAAATCAACCAAACTTCAGATTTTTGTCTGTTGTCCCTCATTTCCTGGATGACTGTACTAATCAGGTCCGGCTCTCTCACTGGGGGCCTGGGACCCAGAAAGCCCTCAAACCCTTGTCAAATGATCAGAATCCTCCAAGCCACGTCTGTAACCATAAACCATTTTTAACTGATTATTTTGCTTCTTATTTTGCATTTAGTGTGGAATTCCTGCGTGGTGGTGAGGATTCCTGAGATGATAATGGAGAAGGACCTCTCAGATGCCGCTTCAAAACACGAAGGGAATGAGGAATGTCTCCAGCTGACTAATTTGCACCCAAATGAATTCTGAGACTTTCCTTTTTAACAAAATGCTTTATTTTTATTTCTTGAGTTGCATCATTAAGATAACTATATGAAATATGAAGAGGCATTTATATATCTTGCTTTAACTCTCTGGTTACACAAAGTAGGTAGAAAAGATCTGCTGAAATAAAGCAAAACAGAAACCAAATAGTGTAAGGCATTAGGGGATACATGAAGGGAATACTGTGGTTTCTTGTAAACCACAGGGCTAGTCGTGGTTAGTAGTCGTCATAGTTGACGCTGGCTCCGTGCCGAAAGGAGTAAGGGCTCCGGGGACCAATTGCAGCATCTTCGTCATAGTGACGTTGGTAGTAATCCCCATAGTACTCGTGCCCATTGCGATCTCTGTTAAGCCAATAGGTGACGTCATCTTCAAATTTCTGGAAGGAGAAAGAGTGGTAGAGAATGATTCAAGAACACACATTCTCTTATCACCACATCTTACCTATGGCTTTTCTCTATGGTGGTTTTTATTCAGTGATTAACACCCCTTACTAAGAACAACTCCTTGTTATAGTATTCTTGTGCTCCGAGGTCAATGACATCAGCTAAAGAATGCTGCTATTAAAAGCTAATTTCAGACCGGCATGGTGGTTCACGCCTGTAATCCCAGCACTCTGGGAGGCTGAAGCAGGTGGATTGCTTGAGCTCAGGAGTTTGAGACCAGCCTGAACCAGAGCAAGACCCCCATCTCTAAAAACATCTGGGCATTGTGGCAGATGCCTGTAGTCCCAGCTACTCAGGAGGCTGAGCCAAGAGGATTGCTTGAGCCCAAGAGTTTGAGGTTGTGGTGAGCTATAATGCCATGGCACTCTACCAAGGGTGACAAAATGAGACTCTGTCTCAAAAAAACGAACAAACAAAAAAGCTAATTTCCCCCAAAGGACTGTATAACCATACCTTTGCCATACTCATTCTAAATATACCACGGGCTTAACCATTTTTCTCTTTCTGGGTAAATAAAGCAAACATCTCCCAAATATAGTAACAACTCCCTATGGCAGACACTGTTTTCCTGCCCTATTCCTGTTCGTGACCCTTTGGATGGCACAGAGCATATGCTTAATAAATGGTGGCTGAATTAAATCAACCACTGGTCTGGCTTATTACAGCTCCAGGGCAGAGTATTTGGGTACTTGTGATGGTAACTCTTTTTAGCTGTGTTGTTGGTTAAGGTGTGCACAAGTACGTTTGTGTATCAGCCCTGTGCTGGGCCCTGGAAGGCTGCCCACAACAGGGGAGTCTGCCTTCAAGGAAGCTTTAGTGCCTGAGAGGCAGCTAGGAAGAGACAGCTGCAGCGAATAAAAATAAAAGAGAAGAAGGACTAAAGCTGATAAGATGTGGATTGTAGAATGAAGTTCACTTTTCGGCCTGGGGAACTAGTCTTTGCTATTAATCCATTTTTTTTTAAGACAGGCTAATCTTTTTTTGGTGGTGGTGAAGGTGCGAAATCCATTTAGATTGGGCTTTGCATGTGTCAACGCTCAGGACATGGCATGGGGTTTAGTATGAGGGCAAAAAAACAAAAAAGTGGAGAGTTGACAAAGATGTCCTGGAAAGTTGAGGCAGCCACATAGCTTTGGAAGCAGGCCTAGTTTTACTCCACATGTGGCCAGAGCATCCCTGTAGCCACATCACAAATGCAGATTCTCAGGTACCACCCACTCTGCATCTCCTGGATGGACTTTTCCAGTGATGGGGTCTCAGCAATCTATTTTACTAAGACTGCCAATGAATAATTATAATTAATAATTTGAGAACTTCATGAGGCCCCATGATTACGCAGCCTCATGAAGCCATCCACTTTGGGTACACAGTGGGCCGGCTCGTGCCATGCTGAGGAGCCTGAGTCAAATTCCTCACCACTGTTTGCAACACCGGGCTCATGTTATCTCCTGAGCCCTCAGCCTCAGCCTTGGAGAAGGAGATGCTGACTTCTTTGCCTGTCTCCAGCCTTGCGTCTCTCACAATACTGCACTTTTGGCCAGAGTGAAATCTTGTTCTTTGTGTTTTCTAATTTTATACATTTGTATGGGGTTTTGGATTAAAATATGAATTGTCAATAAATTTTAAAAAATGAATACAGAAACAATTCAGACTCAGATTTTTAAAATCTTATGTGAGACGGGAACAAAGAAAGAGGGGATCATCTCATTTCTTTGCCAAAGCCCACCAACAGTGACCTCTGGTCATACTTAATTATAGACTTTTTATGTATATATGTTTATAATTTTGTTTGATCCTCATCTTTACTCTGCTCTAGTCACCAGACATTATTATAGTCATTTTCCCATGGTAATGCCTAATACTCATTTTAATGATGGTCATCAAAGAAATGCAAATTACTAAAAGATAATACAGCATTTTCATCTATCATATATTTTTAATTTTCAATGAGAACATCAGATGTTGCTAAAAATTCTAGCAAATTGGCTAGAATGACTTATGGGAGAATATAATTTGACAATACTCTGAGCTGCTTCAACATGATTGTAACCTTGGCCCAGGAACTCCACTGGGCAGAATGTGGTCCTAGGGACAAGATATACACAAAGAGGCGAATAATAGTATTTGCCTTTTGAGATGCTGCAAATATTAATTAAGCTCATAAGTACTTAGAATCAAGTCCAGCACAGGGTTTGGCTAATAAGTATTTAGCTATTTGTGCAGAAAACATACACACACACACACACACACACACACACACCATATATATGTATGCGTAGATACATAGGGAACAACCAATATGTCCAGTAGCTGGGAACGGGAAGGAAATTCTGTTACAGCCACATGCTCTTACTTTATGCAGCCATTAAAAATTATCTAAGTGGTTTAATTTTTTCACCTATTGCAGCACTTTGCATCCACTCTCTTTAGGAGCCTTGTGCTCATTTAGAAAATCACCTCCGGTTGCCCCGGTTGGAGATGTTGCCTGTGAATAACCCATCTGCTCCTTGGCTGGGCGGGCAGGCTCTGGGTTCTCCCCGCTACACTTAGCCTTACACCTGTTAGTCTGTAGGCAGAAACCTCTGCAGCAGGATCTGTGATCTCAACCCTGCTGCTGTCTTACCTGTACCCCAGTTGGGAGTCTGTGATTATAAACCCTTTTTCCGTAATTTGCTGAATTTGCCCACTAATGCTATCTAGGCAGGCCAGCTGTAAACAAACAATCTCTCCTACAAGTGCACTGGCAAAATTTCCCCAATACATCTGCAAAGACCAGTCTCTCTTTTAAAAGTCACTTTTCATCTTTTCCCACTATCACATAGGCCCTTGCATGGATGTGGTTCTGACATTTTGGGGGATAAAGTAGAAAAAGTTTTAGGGGATTGAGTTATGTTAAGGATGATTACTCAAAACTGTTCACAGCCAAGTTAAAAGGGTTTGAGCAAAATCAGATTCTCCTTGAATGTGTGGGGGGGTTTTTTGTTTGATTTTTGAGACAGAGTCTCACTTTGTCACCCTCAGTAGAGTGCCTTGGTGTCACAGCTCACAGCAACCTCAAACTCTTGGACTTAAGCAATTCTCTTGCTTCAGCCTCCCAATTAGCTGGGACTACAGGTGCCCGCCACAACTCCGGGCTATTTTTTTGTTGTAGTTGTCATTGCTGTTTAGCAGGTCTGGGCCAGGTTTGAACCTGCCAGCCCCAGTGTATATAGCCAGCACCCTAACCACTGAGCTACAGGGCACAGCACCAGGATTTTCCATGAATCTTAAGTGCCAGCCATTTTAGCCTCTGACTTCTATGGATTCTGCTTCCCAAACATATCCTGGGGAGAAGTCAGCTGATGTCACCACACTGTGGGTAACGTAATCTGGTGCCATGTAAGGAAGCTCGTATTTCCAGAATGATTAGCAAATCCTCTTTCTCTGGGTCCTATTTCCTGAGCCAGGCCTCTGTCCCATCACCTTGCCCAAGGGAGCCTCCAGCAGGAGAGAACACCCACCGCCTCGTCGAAGCCCATGTAGAGGAACTGCTGGTACCACTGCTGCACCTCGGGCCGGCTCCGGTCCCACAGCTGCCTCTTCTGGCGCTTCAGGCTGGTGAGGAATTCCTTGGCTTTGCTCTCATGGACAGCCACTTTAGCCTTAGCTGGAGCAGGTGCTGAAACTATCAATTCCCCAGCCCCCCGCATACACAGAGTGACTTCTTACTGGGAAGAACCACTGTGACATATCCCAGTTCCCCGCCCCCACACCCACCGCTCCCACCTTTGACTCTCAACTTCCTTCCTACATGCATGTGACGATCCATAGCCTCAGCTTCTTGTTAGTGATCATCTGAGAACAGCCATATAAAGGGGCACCAGGTAACCTTCACCCTCTAGGTCTCAGGGCAGAAGGAAATCTAGCTCAAGCCCTGCAGTCCACGCGCCACACTGGCACCCAGGCCTCCCCATGCGAGTGTCTCCCCCCTGGGGCTCTGTGTTCAGAAAATGACCTGGATACCTAGTGTCACACCCGTGTACGGTGCATGTACATTGTCTATGCAAACAAGGGAGGCCTGTGCCTGCTGGGAGCCTGCATAAGGAAAGAGAACCGAGGCTGAGCCCCCAGTGAGCAGGAACCAGACTGGCTTAGCAGCACAGTGGCTTGGTATCAGGCTGCTGGAGCTGGCAGTACTCTAAGAGCCGCTGTCTCTGGGCCTCACAGGCTGATCACTGAAGATCCCAATAGGGTCTTCAAGGTCACTGACCCTTTAACTCTGCTGCTTCTCATATCTTTCCATCATAGTCTCAGTCATTTAGAGGGAACTGCTTCTGCAGGCTGTGTTCAGGGGAAGTCGCTGTGCCATGGGACTTGCTGCCTCTGCTATCTACTTTTGAGCCTCTGTGCCTTCATCTAACTATACATCTGGACAGGCAGCAGTCTCTATCTTGGTGTTGTTAGGAAGAATGCACAGAATAATGGAAGTAATTCACCCGATGAGTCCATGGGTCACGTGCAGAAGTATCAGCTGGGCTTGCTTCTTTACAAACCCTGTAGGGCTTGTTATACTCTTTTGTATACAGTAGGCGCTCAGTATGTATTTCTTGATTTGCCCTGAATAAAGTCTGAGGGATGCAGACCCACACGCCTCCAGCCACCCTGGAGCTGGGGGATAAGCCAAGCCCTCATGGGTGGCTGGAATGTGGGGAAAGATTCAGGGAGTTCCCCCAGGAACTCCCTGGTCCCCCATGAAGAGCCACCTGTGCTCCAGCCACTTATGTGCCCCGGGGGCATGAAGGAAGCATGAGAAGAAATTCTCAGGGCCCTACTTTGGGAGGCAGACTTTAGCCTGTTAGAATCTCCCACAGACTTGAAGGGGAAAGAGTAATTGAAGAAATAGTCACATCAGAAATAGAGTCATGCCTTTTCATTTCTAAGGGGTACTTAGTTTTACAGACGAAGGGAAAATGACATTTGCCAGTGATCCAGCTGATCTAACTGACTACCGTGGGCACAGAACTTGTATTTTATGACTTCCAGGCTGTTCAATTTCTGCGACATTTTCCTACTGTCTATCACATTTATCTTAGGAGCATTTTTCACAACAGAGGTTACCAAAACATTTCCTGTTTTACTGCCCTTCCCCAGTGGCTAATTGGACATACAGGTTGCTATGACAGTGCTATACCATGCCTCTCCACCAACTGAGATTTTCTTTACACTGAAAGATATGCTCTAAATTTAGATACATGCTCTAAGGTGCTTTTGTAGTCCTAAAATAAACAGCATCAATTAACACTGTAGCACTGTTTTTTTTATTTCTGAGTCCACACTGACAGCTTACAGAAGAACAACCTTCAAACATTTACTGGAAATAATATTTATCTAATAAAATACCGTAACTCAAACCCAGAGAATAAGCCCTTCCGATCGGCTAACCTTTTAAGGAGTAAACACTTTTGATCTTCCAAATACAAGACTCCAGCGAGCACACTATATATTGCCATCTCATTTCCATCCAGTTAAGAATGCATCCCTTATCCACTTGGGTTATATTTACCTTCTCGTTTTTGAAGCATTAGCTTGAGTTTATTTCCACTTATGCCACCTAAAGAAATGAAAATTGAAACCGGTTTCAGAGTTGCACTGTACCCTTAAATTTATCAAAAGCAAAAAATCATAGTTGGAAAAAAGAAGGGCATGCCTGGCCCTGACTTGGCAACGTGGGGCTGCTTGTTGCCTTCCGGCTGTCCAGGGCAAATACTGCTGACAATGACCATGGCTGACTAAGGGCATTATTATTTGAACAAGTGCCAAGGAAAAGTGACATTGTTCTTTCAGCCTTTATATCTTCTTATGAAGGTCATCTGTCACGTGTGCCTACCTCCCTGCAAAACTTGACTTCGTGGTATAATGTGTTGAACAGTGTCCACCCCAAATTCATATCTACTAGGGATCTTGAATGTGGGCTTATTTGGCAATGGGCTCTTTGCAAATATAATTTAAGGCTCTCGTGATGAAATGCTGGATTTATAATAGGCTCTAAATCCAGGGGCAGGTGTCCTTACAGGAAGAAGAAAGGATCTAGGGACAGCAGCCATGTGAAGACAGAGGCAGGCAGGAAAGGGAGTAAGGCACTAAGGAATCTGCCTTAGTGCTCTAAAAATTCAGTCTGATTTTGCAGCTGGCCCAGATCATCCTATAATAAAGCATTATTTGTACCATTGCTGTTATTAGTATTCAATTTTTAAAGTGTCTCTAATCAGCTTAGTTCAATAATCTTAAGAGAAAATAACATGTCTGGCCTGATAGAACCCCCCTCTCGACCTCACTCGGTGAAGGGATTTGAGGATCTGCAGAAGCCTCTGCACACACCAATGAGGCTTTTCTCAGGAAGAGTGAACCCAAAGCCCCTGGAGAAACACCCCGTGGCACCCTAAATAGTAAGCAAAGCATCATCACGCATAAGGGACTAGAGTCTGGCCCCAGGATGAAGAAACACACTGAGGTGGCTGTGGCCACTTTCTTGCCAGGCTTTTTAACCTCTCAGGCCATGGACAGGCACCAGGGGGTCTGCAAAGGTAGTAAAAATTGTGTTTATACCTACAAAGGCACAATCTTCTGGGACTAGGGTCCACAGCGTTTGCCAGACTCTTCAAAGTGTCTGCGACCCAAA
Organism: Otolemur garnettii; assembly: GCF_000181295.1. Taxonomy (NCBI): domain Eukaryota; kingdom Metazoa; phylum Chordata; class Mammalia; order Primates; family Galagidae; genus Otolemur; species Otolemur garnettii. Next base: position 1,986,040 of record NW_003852474.1, read on the forward strand.
TAAGATTAAGAATGCTTGATGTATTTGTCAATTAAATGTCAAGAAAGCTGTAAAAAAAAAATTTTTTTTTAAAGCCCCTGCGTAAAGAATTTACTATGTAGTTGGTGAGAAAGAGAATGATAGCCAAAAGTTAGAAACTGGTTGCCCACAGTGAAACTCCACCTATGGATACATTTTCTTAGCATCCCCAGTGTTTACAAAATTTGAATTTGAACACCTCTGGGGCTGAGTCACTTGGCGTGCTTAGGGTCCATAAGCAGCCACCTCACACCAGCCCCTGTAGGCATCTGGCTGCTGCCCAACTGCCATGCAGGGAGCTTGCCGACCTGGTCTCCACGGTGGGATGGAAAACCTGCTAGAACTCACTATTTCCCTCTCAAGTGCTTTCTCAGGATTCAGAGGTAGGGTGGCCTCTTCCCAGCTGTTCAGGGACAGCCCCAGTGTGTGCCTACTGTCCCAGCAAATTAACAAGATCGCTTCCTTTTGTTCTCCAAACTGTTGCAGCTAGCATGAGAAATTATATGGCTACCCTATTGTGAGAGGTTTAATATCAAGGAAACGGCTTGCGAAAATCTCCATGGACCACATTGAAGGGGGAGGGACAGAGGCGGTTGTTGCCCTCAAACCCTCCTTAGAAGGGCTGGGAGTCCGTGGGGATTGAACAAGACTAGTGATGTAGTGCCCAGCGGCCTGGGGGAATGCTGTGTGTTCACCTCTGTGCTCAGATCAGACTATGTGGTTGTTTAAAAAGCACCTGCAATGTTAGGCTGTAGTCACAAACACTGGTGGGAAAAGGAAGTAATTATCCTGTCTCTGTTGTGTCATTGCTCTGAGCAGACCTCCCCTCTACTATTCTGTCTACATTTCACTTGAAGGTCACCGAGAAAATGAAACTGCAGTAGAAGGAGGGGGCCTAGATGTTTGTCAGATGAGAAAAACGTTAAAGGAATTTCAGTGTTTAACCTGGAGAAATGAAATTTGTGAGAGGAGGAGAGTTGTGACGCTAAGAGGCCCCTGGGCCATCAGGGGATGAAGTAAGGTTTTCAACACCTGGGCATCCACCCAAAGATAGAACAAGTGGCCCCAAGAGGTTCCGTAAGAACACAAACACTGGGCCAGGCTCCTATAGACAAGGCCAGTCTCATCAGAAGGGGGGAGCCTACTCTTACAGGCTGTACTTTCCTTTCATGCTTAAGAGTCGATGACAAAATCTATGGAAATATTTGCCAAGGCAGACAGATTCATTCCTTGGCACTAATATTAGCATTTGTTAATATCTTAACATTTGTCGATCTCTGGCAACTCACATGGTAGCACGTACAGATTAAGTATGGTCCCCCCATCTGTTTGCCGTCTGCAAACGTGCTTAACAGTTAATGAAGGAAATGTGGTCTGATGTTGAAACAGACATTGGGTGTAGGCATTTGTGATGAGGCTGTGATTTCTTGGAGCAAATGTGTGTGTGTCACTACCACTCCAGAAATGAGAGCCTCACCTAACCTCAGCTACATGGCTGTAAAACACGAAGTCCCTAATTATGAATTAGGAGCGCCTCCACTGTGCCAATTACTACACATTGAATTACATACAGGGACAAAGTTCATGGTTAATGGCACACTATTTTAAATTGCACATGAACTTTATGGACACCCTGTAGCAATACATATATTTGGACACCACGCTAATCTATTTGAAGAAAGTGATCAAGAACAATAGAATAGCTGTGATTTTTTTTTTGGCGTATGGAATTTTTACCCAGCATCATTAGTTATTAATTGTAGGCTATGATAATATGCACTCCCAAATTTATTAAATCTAGTTATCTGGCATTTGATCTTCTTTTTTTTTTTTTGAGACAGAGCCTCAAGCTGAGCCCCTGGGTAGAGTGCCCTGGCTTCACTGCTCACAGCAACCTCCAACTCCTGGGCTCAAGGGAGTCTCCTGCCTCAGCCTCCCAAGTAGCTGGGATTACAGGCGCCCGCCACAACGCCCAGCTATTTTTTGGTTGCAGCCATTATTGTTGTTTGGCGGCCCGGGCTGGATTCGAACCCACCACCTTAGGTGTATGTGGCTGGCGCCTTAGCCACTTGAGCCACAGGCGCCAAGCCAGCATTTGATCTTCTAACAAATTCAGAACTGCAAGATGCCTGTCTAAAAATGATAAGTATTAGTAAGCTGATCAAGAAGGGGCTATGATAATTTTCTCCATTAAGCATTTCGGGGGTACCATAAAAAATCTTCATTTTATGTCATAAGAAATTTCACTTCTCAGTTTGATGACAGTGATGTCCGAACTGACGCCTACCACTAAGTTCTTGGTATGAACTAAATAAAATACGAGTGTGAAAATGAACAGCTGTAGCCAAACCTCTTATCCTTAAAATGGGGAGAACGAAGGAGGGGGCGGATAAATCACGCACTGGGACATTATTAATTAGCTTCACCCGTGGTTTTAATTTAGAGCAGTAATCATCGTGACCTGAACAAGCCTGGCTTGTTCTAGCAATCCCAGGTTCCACCCCAGGCTGCTACTGCTTGACTCTGCCTCCCCTCAACCTGGAGTTTGGTTTTCATACCTGTTTTGAATTAGACAGCGCCCAGCTACTGTGCAGGGACATGCACCAGTTTCAAGCTCTTGGGAACACATTCCAGTCCTGTTCCCCTAGCAATAAATCTGGAGTCACGGTACCTGCCTCCCAGAGCTGTAAGCTTCAAAGGCACTCATGTGTCCACAGGGTCACCATAAAGGCTCATACCAGCCCAAGGCGGTAACTCAGATTGCATTCCTCACGTGGAGTGTGTGGACCCCAGGATTCGGCTGTCTGACACCCACCAACTGCTCCATTTACCGTGTGCATGTGAATGCACTTTTTACAAAGAGCCAATGAGGAATTTTCAGAGTTTTCAACAGATTCGCTGAGAGCTTCATGAAGTAGGAAGGTTAAACACTACTTTAAAAAAGCATTTCCCCCTATCTGGGGCATGAGGTCTGCTCCCGGTTGGGCAGACGCAGCTCAAACCTGCAGGAAGTACATCTCCAACTCTGTTGCCCAGCCACTGCCTGGAAGGAAGTCGCGGTGATGATGCCACTTGCACCACCTAGTTAAAGCCTTACTTCCCACTGCCCTCTCATTAAGCCCCGAAACACTTCTTACCCACCCCCCCGCTACGTCTGGCCCTCCCTTCCCAGTTATCCCCAAGAGACTCTCCCTTTGACCTTGGTCTTCTCATCACCCTCCCAAGAGCACCAATTGGCGCTTGTGCAAGTGCAAATCCTTGACCTAGTGTCCCATCATCCTCTTGGCCCTACCTGGGCTAAGGATGGGTCCCTACACTGCTGCCCCATCACCAGCCTCTCTCCCTCAGGCACCATTCTGGGCCAAGCCCACCCCCGGGCGGAGCACTGCTGTCAGCCTGGCATCACCCCACTCACCTGGGCCCAAGCACAGCAGCAGCAGCAGCGCCAGTCCGGTCAGGACAAGCACCGCAGGCCGCGCAGAGGAGGTGGCCATGGTGGCTGCAGGCAGGCAGGCGGGCAGGAGGGCAGGAAGGCGAGGGGCGCACTGAGAGCCTCTGCGGGAGGACAGGCAGCACGGGAGAGGGTCGCAGGCAGGCCGGCGCTTCCGCGAGTTATCCCTGTGTAGCTGCTGGGGCGGGACCCGGCGGGTGGGCGCCGAGCCAGGGAGTGGAGCTGGGGCCAGGCGGCTGCGCCTACAGCCGGCTCTCCCGTCCCCGCCCCGCGGAGGCCTGGGTCGTGGGCTCCAAAGCCAAGGATGCTTACGAGACGGGAGACCCGGGGAACTCATCAGTGGTGCGCCACGTGGCCGGCGCTGCCTGCCGCAAAAGCGGTAAGGACAAGCTGGGATCTGGCGACCCAGGGAAGGGCTTATGGCATCCAGGAGCAGCGCAAAGGACACCCACCCTTCCACCCCTGGCCACGCACTGGGAGCACTTGCCGGATCCCAACACTCGGGTCCATCCCTCACTTCCACTTTCTCCCGCGCTGCAGCCGCGCGGGCTGCGCTGGCCTCCTCCTAGCTTGGCGCTAATTCTTCACCCCTTCCTCCCCATCTCGCTCCCTCCTGGCGGCTGGCGGCTCCAGGCTTTGGTCCTGCCTGGCTTATAAAGTGGTCTTTGGAATTTCCTTAATTCCTGAGCTACTCTTTAACGGTGCCTTTAGCAATGCTGTGTTTTATGATATTTTGAAAGACTCCACAGTCTGGGTTCAGAGCTGCAGTCCAGGAAATCATCCCGCCCAAACTACTCCAATAGAAAAGCCTTTGAGAGACCAAGAGCCTGAGGTCCTGCAGCTCGGAGCAAAACCGCAGCAAAAAGTGTGCTCTGCAGTCCAGTGAAAAGTCAAGTGAGGCCCCTGGGAGCGCTCATCTTCATCCCAGCCCCAGGCCTGTTCACACAGAGGCAACGCAAGCACGAAAGGTGGTGTGGTGCAGGGAACAAACAACTAGAACAAACCTACTCCAACTGACTTTGAGCATGTCACCTACATTCCTCTCTCTAGGCCTGAGCTGCAGAATGGTGCTCATGCCAAATCTGCCCTGAACTCAGCTGATTACTTCTTTTCTTCCTCTGGGTTTTTATTTTTATGCCTTCCAGTGGTAAGTGCTCACCTTCTGGCCATATAATGCAGTTGGATTTCTCTAGCAGGCAGGAGTAAAAAGTCTTTTAGCACTGAGCTAGCAAAGAGGCAGATGTGGCCAACCAAAGAAAAAAGTGTGAAGTGAAATAACAATCCTGCCAGGTGCCAAAGGCGATCAGAAGGAAATGCTGTGAGCCCTTGAGGAAACTGTGAAAGGGAGGATAAGATTAAATAAAGCAACTAGGTATATGTTTACTTTCGCCTGAGGACAAGACATTTATCATTAGGAAGATAATCAAAGCAAATAAAAAGTCAATGCCTTGTTTGACTTGGCTTAGAATATACATTAAACATAATAACTATAATCTCTTGTTTATCTTATGGAGATCATTCCCGGGACCTCAAATCTTTACTAATCTCTGCTTCTAATAGAACTTTTATGTTCTCTTCATTATCAGGATCTGATTAAAACTGAGGTCAGGTAACCAATGAAGACAGGAGCCACCTGCCTGGACAGTTGTCTTCTTCCATATTTCAGAAGCAGACTTACATTTTATACCTTCTCATCCTTCAGTTCTCATTTACAGCTGGGAATATAGACCAGTGATTTTATTTTTCCAAGGAGGAAAAATAAAAGATTTTTTTCTTTTAGAGAAAGATTCCAAGGAGGAAAAAAGTTTGCTTTAATCAGCTCCTACAATTGTAAGATTTGAAGACAAGGTAAATATTGAATCCCAATTTTTATGGGCCTATAATAAAATAAAACCTTGATTATGAAGTATAGAATTGGTAAGACAATTATTTTAAAATAATTACCAATAGGTGACGGGAACATTTTCTGAGAATTAGGCTGTTTCCTCTTCCCAGAGAGTGAACAGAGATGGACTCTACTCACCTGTAACCTCCAAACTGCTTAAGGCGACATGGAGTTGGGGAGCTACAACCTATTGCATGCAAAAGGCAGTGATGAGAAATGGATTTCTCCAGTTTGGGAGGCTGGATGTCTAAGATCAAGGTAGTGGCAGATTCAGTGTCTGGTGAGGACTGGCTTCCTGGTTCACAGAAGACACCTTCTGTATCCTTCTCACAGGGTAAAGGGGTGAGGGAACTCTCTGGGGTCTCTTTCATACGGGCACTAATCCCATCAATGTCCCAAAGGCCCCACCTCCTAACATCACTGGGGAGGTAAGATTTCATGTATGAACTTGGGGGAACACATTCAATCTAGCAGTTAAATAATGCTCACTACATATGAGGCGCTGTGAGAAGTCCTTTCCTTCCTATTTGCTTGGATTTGTCAGCTCTCTCACATGCAAGACCCTCCTTTTACCCTCTGCTAAATCTGGTCTGATCCTTCATTCCAGTGTTTCTCAAACTTGGTCTGAAAATACCAAGGTGCTTCTTAGTGTAGATTCGTGAGTCATGTGCCCAGGAATCCTGTAGGTCTTGGATGGGGCCCAGAAATCTGTTTGTTTGTTTGTTTGTTTTTTAAAGAGGTTTCTATAGGATGCTGATATAAGTGATCTCTAGATTGCATGTCAAGAAATTCAGTACATTGAGTTCTCAACCAAAACTCACCTGTCTCTCAGTTTCCAGCTGGCCTCGGTGACTTCAATATTGACATTTTTTTCTAACCCCACGTTCCATACTGACCCCAGAAGCTTCATTTCTACAATTTGGTGCAGTAGCTAAGGACATGGGCTTTGGGTTTCAGTTCTTTCTGTATTGTGAACTAATAAATACATCACTTGTCCTCTTCAGACCTGGAGTAAAATGGGGCAATATTATCTAGCATACTGGGATAAGAGATCACATGTACATATCCTGGTATACAGTAAACACTCAGTAGATGTTAGGAATTGTTGTCATTACCAAATCTTCCCCCTTTACCTTGTGCTTTGTACCTAGTGTCCTAGCACCTGTCTGCTGCTCCTCCCCTTACCCTGGCTCAGGAACTCTCATTTTGAATGGATTTCAATTCATCCTATTGGACAATCACACATTGTCCAGCTCACCTCAAACACAGCCTAGATATGGCATCCCCAACCTCCAAATGCCACAGTGACCTCAATGGTCCTTTCTCCTGGCTTCTAGTTCACAAATGTCTGGCTAAAGAGGACCACTGGAAGTGCCATCACCTTGTGAAGATGCCAGCAGCCTAACGCACACTGGGGAAGTTCTATGGGACAAAAAACATAAGACAGAGGGCAGGGTCTAAGGCAGAGCTGCCTGTAATTATAAGATGCCTCAGAAAAAGAGTGGCCAGCCCAGATCCACCTTGCCTCTGCATCAAACAAGCCAACAATAAGTGATATTTGATGGTGGAATGGATTTCCTATTAAGATCGCTATTTTTTTAGGTGTGAAAATAGTAGTACAGTTTCATTTTGTAAAGCTCTTATTGGTTAGAACTGTATACGGGAGTATTGGTGGGTAAAATGATATAATGTATGGGGTTTTCCTTAAAATATTTCAGGAAAAATCATTGTCAAATATTGATAATTCTTTTGCCAGGAAACCACTTATACAGTCCTCCACCGCCAATTATGTGTGCAGGTGCTATGGTCTGAATGTTTCTGCCCACTCCCACCAAAGTCAAATGTTGGAATCCTAGTCCCCAAGGTGATGGTATTGGAGGTGGGACCTTTGGGAGATGATTAAGTGATAAGGGCAGAACAAGGCCCAGAGAGCTCTCTTGTCCCTCCCACCAGGTGAGAACACGGTGAGAAGGCACCATTATCTAAACTACAAAGTGAGCTCTCACCAGACACCAAATTTGTTAATGCCTTGACCTTGGACTTCCCAGCCTCCTGAACTATGGAAAATGTATTTCTGTTGTTTATAAGTCTCCCAGTTTTTAGCATTTTGTTACAGCAGCTTGAGTAGTCCAAGACAAAGAGGGATTATGCTAGTTTCTATTTGTGTATATTATATTATACATGAATTTACATTATAATTTACATTATATTATGAATTTTTATAATAAAATTTAAAATAAAAGATTTTAGTGACATCATTATCTATAAAATATATAACATACATATGACCTCCAGGCTCTCTATTTAGCCTTTAAACTTATACAACAGTAATTATTTCCTTAGACTTTCTATATTTTCCCAACTTCCCCAAAACTCAGTTCTTGAGTATATTCTGTGCTTCTATACAGAGGTGTGCTTTTCTTACACCATTCCCCTGCTCTGTGATGCCTTCGGGTCCTCATCGCAGCTAGTTAAAACCTACTGGTCCAGTTACCTATCACTGCTTAAAAAATGACCCAGACTTAGTGACTTAAAACAACCATCATTTTATTACAGTTCATGGGCCTGTAGGTCAAGAATTTGAGAAAAACTCAACTGATAAGTTCTTCTGCCCACGTGGTATTGTTGGAAATCATTTGAAGGCCGTTGGCTGGCAGATAGGCTGGACTGGAGAGTCTCAGACAACTCCACTCACCTGTCTGGCACCTTGGTAAAGGTGGCTGGGAGGCTGAACTGCTGAACTGTCAACTGAAGTGCTAACATGTGGCCTTCCCAGAATGGTGGTGTCGGCTCCCAGAGATAGTATTCCTAGATGAGCTATTCCAAAAGACAAGAAGAGAAAGCTGCCTATATCTTAAAGTCTTATCTTGGTAACTGATACAAATCAATGCCACTGTAGTCTATTGATCGAAGCAGTTACAAAACCCACAGGCATTCAGGAGGAGGATATAGATCCCATTTCTCAAGGAGAGAATGCCAAATAATTTGTACGCATCTTTACTCTGCAACACCTGCCCACCTGTCAAGGTCATGTACTGGTGCTACCTCCACCAGGGGTCTTTCCTACTTCTCTTTTTGGGCCAGAGGTATAATTACTTTTGAATTCCTGCAAACCTTCCTCCCCCTCTGAATGTTTTCTACTCTGCCTTACATTTATGTGTATGCCTTATTTCTCTTTCCTCTTTTGGATTCTAAGATGTTGGCATCTCAATTTGTTTGTTCTCTTTGAATTACCTCATAGAACTAAACACTCCATAAATAGTTGATGAATGAATAAATGTTTTCTTCTGAAAGTGAATCTGTGATTATGCCGATCTTGTATAAATGGCATCATTTCATACGACCCTGTTTTTGCTTTTAAAGTTTGATATAAGGAAAGTGTATGATGCATCCAATAACAGCTCACAGCAGCATCCAGGAACATACAGACAGCCCTGCCCAAGGCCAACCCTAAATCTGTCTAAACCAGTGCCCCAGCAATCACAGGGTTAACATTCCTGCTCAGTGGTGGGTCTTCAAAACTCCTTTCCTGTTTATTAAGCAAGTTTCCATGTTGGAATTTTAATAACTTTTGCCATTTGAAATAACTAAATGAAGCCAAAGTCAGGGAAAGGGAAAAAAATTTCCTTTTAGTCTAAAAAAAACAGTGAGAGGCACAAAGTCCTTATTATGTAAGGCTTTCGTTCACAGAAGGGGTCTGTGAGCACAGCTAGCACAGAGATGCCAGGACCCACAGGCAGATGTGGCCCCTGAGTGACTGTGCTCAGGACTCTACCAGGGTGTGGCCCCTTCATAACTGCGCCCAGAATCCTCTGGATAGATGTGGCCCCTTAGTGACTGCACACAGGACACCACAGAGGCCATGGACCTTAGTAAGTAGGAATGTGAGTCCCCCAGCCAGAGAACCTGGAGACAGCCAAAGAAGTTCTGGAGAAATGGCCACCTTATCCACAAGGGCCCTTTGGTAAAATGTGATGATCTTACTAAAACAGATGAACACATTGAATGATGCCAGTTTTCAGTCTCTTTCAAACTTTAATTTTCAGCATTTTAACCAAAAAGTTACTGCAACTCCGAGGAGACTATGAAGACATTGTCCAGACAGCCAGCCATGGTTGGAGAGTAACATAGATGGCCACATTAAGAAGCTCTCACTCACATCTTCCTTTGCCCTGGGTGGTAGAGGCCCACTGTGGACTTCTTAATATAAAACTCAAAGAAGGAGCATAATGAACCGGACATAAATCAGAGGTTCATCACAGGAGTTCATAGCTCCACAAGTGGTAACACTTTAGGTACCATCACCAACAGCCAGGTACCTGCTGTCAAAGGTGGGTCCTGTGATACCGCAGGCCACAGTCTGTTAGTCAGGAACTGGGCAAGGCCAGACCAAGCACCAATGGGGCAGGCAAAGGCCAAAGGGTCCACAGGGTCCATAAGCTCCACCACACCTAAGTGATTTCTTACCTATACATGACAGAAACAGTCCCTGTGGCTTTTGACAGGTTGGATAGGGATCTTATAGTGACAGTGATGGCCTTGGAGCACTGTGGCTGCGGTGCTCCTCGGCTCAATTCAGGGTCAGGAATTAGCTCTTATTCTTCATCTGAGTACAGACTATACCCACGGCAGCCCACACAGCTCCCCAGAAATGTTCTTGCTTTTCATTAAGTTTTTGTTTTTTAAAATTTCCTTTTTTGGTGTTATTGTTAATATTTATGTCTTATTTGTGTTGTTGTTTATATATTTATATTGATTGTGCACAGAATTTTAAGGTGACGGTGTAAATGCACCCTCACGTGCAGATGTAAATGCGTAGGACCGCCCTTGGGAAGAGTGAAAGGTAGCTCACAGTAGCTCCCCCCCAGCCCACATCAGCATCAGAGTCAGTCCTTCCTTAAGGCATATATCACCAAGACACTTTATTTAAATAAAAATCTGATGAGGTTTAACAATAAAATGGCCACTATTCATTGAGGGCAGGAAAAAGCAGCAATTGTGACATCACTTGGCAGTTGTCTCGGGTCCCATTAGGCACAGTGGCTGCCCCTGGTCAACTAAATCGTGTGGTGTAAACAGTGCTCTGAGATTGCCAGTTCCCTAACCTCCTTCTAGATCTCCCAAAATGGGTGGGAAAAGAGCCCCATTCACAGATAGGGAATTTGAGGGCTGCAAGTTGTGATTGCCATCAGAGATTTCCACTGGTGGCTGTTTTTTGACTTTCTACCCCTCCTGAGCTCTTACTCTCCACTCCCAAGACCCAGTCTGCCTCTCGGGTGCTTGGAGGGACAAGCCATGCTGGGTGCTGTGAGAGGAGGGTGTGAGCCCCCGTTCTCTGTCCTAGTTGCGCAAGCAGCACCCAAACTCTGTGGAGACAAAGTTTTTAGCTCTGTGGGACAGCAACTGTAATTAGATTTTGTGAACTCTTTGTAAGCTGTCCCAGAGCTTGCATTGTAAGGAGTAGAACCAATCAAGGGTGCTATTATTAGAAACAAGACTGATAGAGATTTATAAAAGTGATTGATAATTGACAAAGTACCTTACAGAGTTCATTGTCTGAAACTCACGGTTACTGGGAGCAGTCATCCCTCTCTGCTAAAACACATCTCTTCACCTTGAGACTCTGCTCAAGATCCTGGTCTCATCTAGGATATTTACACAGGAAATTTCTTTCCTGTTTGGTGGTTATAATGCCATTCATATCATATTCGCAAACTGGCTTGAAATACTTCAGGTATTTCCTTAATGAGAGTCGGTCTTTGCTCGGTTTCCTCCCAACTGTGCGGGTGTTGTATGGCAGGGAGGGGGGCTATTTTTAAGTCATTTTTCATCCGTAATGTGTTGGATAGAGCCTCCAGCTTTGGATGGATGTTCCTGAGTCATTGTTTACCACCTAACTGGTATTCCTCATCCTTGGAGAGGAGCCTGGGGGTACAGGAATGGGTGGAGTATCCCAAATGGCTGGGGAAATTCCAGCGGCAGGGGTTGAGGGGTTTGTCACAGAGGTCTCTCAGAGCCCCTTCCCATTTGTCTTATCTCACTTTGAGAGTCCCAGGAGTGGGGAACCCCAGGGTCGCAGGGCACAGCCACACGATGGCCCCCTGCAACCATTGTAGATAAACACAGTTACCCCTCTTCCCTCTGTCCAGATAGACCCTGGGCACCTGTCACAAGAGAGGGGACCCATGCCATAGAGGGTTTTTTGGGGCTCCACTCTCCATCATGCAATTAATTGGCTGAGTTATGTGAATAGAACTTTTCCCAACTATCTCAGCTCAAAAACAAAGTCTAGTCACAGCTACGTTTTCTATTGTGAGGTATTTAAATTGTGTCATTCAACGAGTTTTAACTAACATCTGCAGCTGTACGATCACCACACAATCAGCATAGAACATGTCACTCCAGACAGTCCTCATTTCCCTTTGTGCCATTCCCCACTCCATTAGGGACCTACTTTCTATTGATATAGTTCTAACTTTTCCAGAATTTCACATAAGTGGAGTCATAAAATACAGACCCTTCCGTGTCTGGCTTCTTTCATTTAGCAGAAGGTTTTCATGTGCATCCACGCTGCTATGTGTATTGTGTTCCTTTTTATTGGTGATTTTTGTTGGTGATTCTGCTGTACGGGGAGAGGGCAGGTTGTTCGTTTCTTCACCAGTTAATGCATATGTGTGCTGTTTCCATTTTTGGGACCATTAGAAATAAAGTCTCTATCACATTTGTAGTCATGTCTTTGTGTGGGTGTGTTGTCATGTCTCTTAGGTAGATCCCTAGAAGGGCAGGTGTTGGATCTTATGGTAGGTTTTGTTTTTCTACATATTTTAACCTCTACAGTGATAACGAGGATTGTGAGGCCATTTATTCATTTACCCAATGTGTATTGGATAGGTAGTTTGTGCCAAGCATTAGGAGAGGCACAAGGAACACAGAAGCCAATGAGTCCCTGTCTTCAAAGAGCTGACAGTTTAGTGGGGGAAGCCACCTCACAGAAAAGTGTGCCAGCTCCTGAAAGGAGCAAGAGTGACCTTAATAGGCCCTTATAACCAGTACAGGAACCATCCACCTCCGCATGCACACTCTTGATGTCAAGGACTTGCCCGTCCAGGGAAAAGGCAATCCCATCATGGAACCTTCCTATAATCCTAAGAAAGTTCTTCCTGGCTGGGCATGGTGGCTCAAGCCTGTAATCTTAGTGCTCTGGAAGGCCGAGGCAGGTGGCTCCCTTGAGCTCCGGAGTTCTAGCCCAGGAGTTTGAGGTTGCTGTGAGCTATGATGCCCTAGCACTCTACCCAGGGCAATAGAGTGGGACTCTAAAAAACCCAGAAAGTTCTTCCTTACAGCAGGCTGGTGTCCATTCTCTTTCATCTGGCAGTGTTTTCTGGAGTAAGCCTAACCCTCTCCACCTAACCCATCATCCTAATAGCCCTTTGTCACCTCTGAACCTTGCATTAGCTGGTCTCTCCCTTTGCCATATTCCAGTCTTGGTGACAACCCTGAGACCATATTTATGTCACTCATTCAAGATGACTTCCTGTGTTCCCCATTCTCTGTGACATTTTCAACTTTTCCCTGAGGATTACTGGACATGCCCTCCAGGAGGGTCCTGAGTCCCACTCCGGGGTTGTTGTGAGGCTGGATGCCAAGCCCCATGCACAGAGCCTCCATCCCCTGGTGGGCTAATGGGGTGTCCCCATGAGATAACCCATTAGCAGCTACTAGTCCCATTCCTGAGTTGTGAGCTGCAGTTCACAGTATCAAACTTGCTTCTTCACACTGGCCTCTGCACCATGCACCTAGACATGGCAAGAAGACAAGTGGGACATATTCTGTATTCCAGGACATGCAGTCTTCCCCCGCTTCCCCAAGGGTTCCAGAATATCCCTGGATGCCTTAGTATGGCTTTGGCAGATCCCTTTCTCTACTCCTTGTTTTTACTGATTTTTTTACTTCCTTTCCTTCATTTTCCCCTTCAATATGTCTATCCCTAATGACATTAGCCATATTGATATAAATTCACAAAAGGATTGCATGAGAGAGCTTCAGTCTTCTTGATTTGTATTCCCCCCAGAGCAAAGCAGATCATCATCATGACTAGCAGAATATAAGGGGCAGGCCACGCTGTTGTCTGTAGGTTTGGCGGGGGAGAAGCTGTGGGAGGGTACAGAGTCCCACTTGCCAGCAGGGACTGCCCCCTGCAGATGTGGACTTTGTGGTGAGGGGCCTTTTCCAGTGCCCTGAACAGAGCTTAGCTACTGAGGACACCCACACCTCAGCTCTCCCTCCTCCCAGACCACCTTCATGTATGTAGTGAGTTTAGAAGAATCCTGTCTCTCTGGTCCTTACTGGCCTCTCTGCCCTTTGGCCACTAGCCTGTGAGACCCAGGCCCTCACACAGTGCCGACTGGGCCTGCAGAGACACATGCCATCCTGCCCTGCAACCTGGGCTGCCCTTGGCACTATTCTGACCAATAGCAATGGTCAGCAAACCAGGACCCACTGCTGAAGCCCAGCTGCTGTCTGTTTCTGTAAATAAAGTTTTATTAGAACACAGTCATGTATTGCCATCTGTGGGCATTTCATGCTACAACTGCAGAACTGAGTAGCTGTGACAGTCACTCACACCTAAAATATTTTTGTAGTAAAATATTTTATTTTGAAATAAGGACCTCAAAGCTAAAATATTTACTAGTTGGTCTATTAAGGAAAACATTTGCTTGCCAGGAGGGTGTAGTCAGAGTGACATTCTGGGACCTCCCAACCCAGACCTGGTAGCCCCCTCTTTGCTGTGAGAAGCTCAAGTGCCCTGCCCAAGAGTGCCCCTGTGGGGTGAGGCATCATGGTATGTCCGACCCTGCCAAGCTCCCAGATGATTGACACTGCTTGGCCAAGTCCAGCTGAGCTGCCCAACTCAGTGAAATGGTGAGAAATCACTAGTTATCCTCATTACTCACACAGCTGGTTTGGGGGATTCGTCGCACAGCCATAGGTGCCCAAGAAGCACCCTTTCTCATCTGAGCACCACCATGGAGTGAGACTGGGGGTTCCTGAGCGGTCCCATGAGGCAGAGTCCTGGGAAGCAGATGTACAGGCAGAGAGGAGGGCCCAGAGAACATCTGGGAAGACCTGGAGAGAAAAAGGATGGTGCTCAGCAAAGAGGAAAGGAAATCAACAGGAGGAGGAAGTGTTTGGCAAACAAATGAAGGAAGGACCTGAGCCTGTGTGGGCCAGTGAGGGGTCTGGGCGAAGAGCAGGTGTGGACACACTGGGGAGCTTCAGCTGCAGCTTGCAGCAGAATGCCGAAGTCCGTGTGTCATTGGGGACTAAGGTATTTTCTAGGTGTCTGAAACTATACTACACAGCGCTAGTACAGGCACCTCTGGCTTCTAGGATATGGCAAATTTTGCTGTTAGGGTACCACCTTACTTGTGTAAGAGCAGCAATCTTTTCATATCTTAAAATTACTTTTTTGTGTAATAATATATAGTTTGATATAACATCATAAGAACTTTAGACCAAAGGAACTCAATAAAATTCTAAGAGTTGCACAGCATGTCAAGCCATAAACACATTCCAGCCTCCTGCAGATGCTGGGTCCACTGAGTGTGCTCGTGGATCCAGATGTCTGGGAAAGTTCCACTGTGTTCAGCCCCCAACAGAGGTGCTACCAGGCCCTCACCTGTCTGAGGTGCTCTAGCCCCATAGCATAGGGAGGTCTGTGCAGTCAGGCCACACAGGCACTTTGTTAAGTCCATCTTTGGTCCAGCATTGATCCACTTGCTCCTATTTCTACCATGGACACTGGGTTCATAGCAGTTGCTTTTAATTTCCTGCTCTTAATATTGGTAGAACACCCCTCCCCCCCAAAAAAAATTAACAGTAAGCATTTATAGAATACCTTTGTGTGTGAGGCACTCATCTAGGGAACCCAAGATGAACAAGATATGACCACAGCCCTCAGCAAACGTACAGTCTTGTTTAATCACGCTCTTTACTACGCTCTTGCTTTAGAGGATGATGGGAAACCACAGATCCACAAAGTTCTGTTTCTCTTTCCACAGTTGGAGAAATTTTTAGGTGGGTTAGAATATTACCTGCTGTTTGGGGGGTTTAAACCATTAAGTGATGACCATATTGGAATGACATTGGATAAAAGAGCTTAGAAAATCTATGATCAACCAGAACTGGATTAAGGACCTGGGGTAAGATACACAGGTGGTGCAGAGCAGCTTTGTCACCTTTGCCCTTGCACGTGGACACACCCCCTTCCATCTGTTTCTACCAGTAACTCCCTCTGTCCCAAACATGTGCTTCCCTCTCCCAGGTGACTGGCTCCCAGCCTCAGGAGAGGGACCCAAGAGTGGACAGATGGGGTGGGAAGGCGGATAAAAAAATAAAAATAAAAAGAGTAGACAGACAGCCTATCCAAGTCCCTTCCCTCTGTCAGCTATGGCATCACTCAATGTGTCTGAAGCTGCATACAAAGAGCCCAGGGCCTGTTGGTGGCTGTGTTGGCACCATGTGGAGAAAACAGCCTGCAGGGAGGGAGAAGTAAGTCACAGAGAGATGAAGGACAGGCAGCCTGAAGGTCTGGTTGAGACCACCCTGCTCATGCCTTTCCTGACTTGCATGAAAGGAGACATGTCTCACAATCGTCTTAATAAATTTATGCAAGGCTTAAATTAGTTCAATCATACCCAAAGTCATTTAAGACACAAAGTGTCTCGATACACCAAAATTTCCACAAAGATGGGCCACTCGTGATTCAATACCTCGTCTGAAATAGTATAAAAATAATGGGGGCCATCCCACAGAGTATTCTCTGTTAGAGTTCACATTTTTGTACTTGGGCCTAAACCACCTTGCATTTCCTGTCTTGCACCCACAGGGACTGGCATCTGGAAGGGCTCAGATACTTTGAATAGCATAAGGACAGCAACGTTGGAATCTGGGGAAAAGATAAGATCATCCATGTGCATTAATAAGAAGCAACAAGACAACTCATTGAAAGGATGGGGGCCTGGTATAATTTTAACATTAATGTCCTCTGTGCACATCACGGGCTTCCCTTTCACCAGCTGTCCTCTCACCCTCCCACACCCAGACCTGCATTGTCAAGTTCAAGATCAACTGTGGATGCAATTAGCAGTTCTCTCTCTTTTAAGGTCCCACATAGAAGCAGCTCATGTTGATTATACTGAGCATTTTGATTTCTTACATGAGTTGCTTTTTATATGGAGCAAGTCACATATTGCACAGCATGAAAAAGAGCCATGAGCTTTCAGATGCTTTGAAAATAAAAGAAAATTCCAGAAGACAAATGCTTCCTTACAACCCTAAGCAGCTCAATTAGTCACCAGCCCCTGGTATTGAGGGAAAATCAAAATAAATATCTTTGGGGGATTTCAGAGAAAAAAATACATTGGCTAAAATTTGTTCTGTTTTTAATGAATTGGCTTCAACTTCATGAACGTCTAACATCTAAATCAACTGAATGTTTAGTTGGCCCAAGATTAATTGTCAAACATCTTGATGAAAAGGACTCTGATTAAATACCACTGACTATGGATTTGAGTGAAATGAATCATTTATACGAAGCTTTGAGGAAAAAAAAATTTTTTCTGGATCAGCTTTTGTTTTCTTCATCAAAATTCCTGGTGACGGCAAAAATGCAAAGAGCCCACAGTTGAAGACTTTATTCATTCATACCCTGTTGCTGCACATTCAATTACTACTGCCAAGGAGACAAAAGCCTTTCAATTTCCCCAAAGACAGTAGCATTCAAATAGTTGGGAGATTATTTAAACAACAATTATTAAAGCCTCCCAAGCTATGCTGTGCAGACAAACTCCTCACCCCAGCTCCCTCCTCAGGAAAAGGGAGGATGTAAAGCCTGTTAATTGATATTATCAACTCCATACCAAATGAGAATGGCAAAATTTTTAGAATGATGAAATAGCCATTTCCAGGGTTACTGTTTTGTAGAATTGCTACATTCATTCCTAGACGTCACTTGTCTTTCGGTAAACTTTGTGGGTTCAGTTCTCCGAATTCGGCCCCAGGGAGATAAACAATAGGCATAGAAAGAGGGAACAGAGGAGCTTCAGTTAAGCAGTCCCCCAAATGACTTTTTAGCTTTTTCATTCCTTGCCTGAAACCCGGGCTGGGAACCCTTCCTTGGGTGTCTTGTTCGCTGGCCCTCCCCCTCCTAAGGAACTCAGAATGCTGGAGGGTTGGGATTAGTCAGCATTCTGTATGATCAGGCTGTTTTTCTGAGGGTGAGATTGCAGCTTGGAACAACCGGCTTAGAGAATAATTCAGCTTGCTGGGGAGGAGGCGAGGGAATTTGGAAAGGAAAGACAATGCTCAGGCCCAATTAGAGCCTGTGTTGGGAGGAGATCTGAACCCGAGGGCAGAACTGGGGAGCTGGGCTCTGGTGTCCAGAGGGTCACTCAACAAGATTATGGGAGGAAGAAAGTTTCCATGAGTGGATGGCAGAAAACCACCATCTTTTCTCTATGATGAGCTCCGGTGAGATAGAGCTGAGGTACAACATCAGCAAATAAATAAATGCAGCCAACCCCAAAGCTTGTTAACTTCAAACTATAGGCAGTACAATGGAACAATGGAAAGTGTTATTGGAAGCCAAAAAACAAAACCCAAAATCCAATTGACCAAACAGGGAAACCAAACCAACCCAAACCAAAACAAAACAAAATGGAAAAACCAGAGCAAAAACTCAAGGGAGAGAAAAATATGGGACAGAATTTGATCAGTAAATAAGCACTGGGTGGCAACCTGTGTGTCATCAAAACCTCGGTTACAGAGTGACCCAAACTGGATGGCAAACAAGTTTACCTCCCCTGCTGTGGGCAAAAGTCCCAGGTGTGGTGAGGGTGGGGTGGCCGGCTTCAGCCAAATACTTGTTATTGCACAGAGTTAGTGTAGAAGGTGTACTGCACTGGTACACAACTGAAATTCCATCACAAGCAAATGCACATGCCCCACAAAACAAACAAAACAACAATAACAAAAAAACTTTAAGAAAAAAATGTAATAGAAATTAAAACTAAAGAGCAGTGTCAAGAAGTTGGCTCTGTTAACCTAGAGATGCTTATCCTATAATTGTCTTAAGGATCTTAGTACAATTTTAATGTTCAAAGAAATTATTTTGCACATTTATATGTTTACACATCACAACTAATTCACAAGTATTTGCCCCAAGATGTCTGACATTGTGCTTTGCATGGGGAGAATATCATATCTTTCTTTGTCCTTGGAAATGGGGCAATAAAGACAATGGTCGAGCCATGGCTCCTACTTTAGAAGATGTTACAGGTAACTTTGTTTCCATGTATGCTTAAGTCACTGGTGCCAGACAAACTCTTCCATCATAAATAACTAGAAAACCAGACACAATATGGGAGAAAATTGTTTCCAGACAGTGGACACCAACCAGCATGAGACTGTGCTCCCCAAGAGAAAGGGATAACTGAGGAGGCACAACCAACCTCCCTGGTTTTCTGCTTGGAGACATTTCTTCAAACTGTGGACCAGGGAGAGGGACCTATGAACCAGGGAGCTAGCCCCCGGATATGAGGAGGACAAAGTAGCTAGGGTTTTCAGAACAGAGAACTGGAGAGCAGGGAGTACAAATTCAAAGAGCTCAACTGAATCTTTTGCTAAGTAGTAAGGGTGCACATAAAAGGTGCTGTGCAGAGAGTGGAGTTATAAACTGAAAAACTCCCAGACTTTGCACCGAGCTTAGAGACATTTTCTCTTTGACCAGCCAAAATGGAGAGGGATCACAGAACACTTGGGATACTCCACAGTGACCAAAGATTGGTCATGTCAGTTAGTAAGACTAAACAAAACCCTGGCATGCAGGCCACTCTAGACCCACAGTAACAACACTGAAAAACAATCTCCTCTTTTGAGGATTATTTTATCAAGCTGAACTATGGGTAACTTAACTACTTGCCAAAGCAGAATTCAATACTCTTTAAAGGAAGACAACAAAATACAGACGCTCAATAACACAGATGAACAAAGCTGATATAATTCATTCCCAGCAGACTTATACTATAAGAAATATCAAAAGAAGTTCTTTCGAATCACTTACAAAAAAGTGATTCCAGAGGTAAACTCAGCTCATTAAAAAGGAATGGAAAACACCAGAAAAGGTAGATATGTGAGCAAATATATTATTTTCTCTCTTTTTAAAACTTTCTCAAAAGAAAACGCTCAGAAAATAACAAAATGTGGGGCTTATATGTAGAAGAAAATTGTTTGACAAACTTAGTCAAAAATGGGGGGGGGGCGGTGCCTGTGGTTCAAAGGAGTAGGGCATTAGCCCCATATGCCAGAGGTGGTGGGTTCAAACCCAGCCTCAGCCAAAAAAAAAAGTGGGGGTGGGAGTGATGAAGTGTATTGTTGTATGTATGTGTGTGTGTATGTATATAAATTATTTTCATCTAAGGTGCCACAGTAATTTAATTGGGGAAAGAATAGTTTTTTCAACAAATGGTTTCACAACAGTCAGTTCATGAGGGACAAAATCAGCATACAAAGTTGCCTCAAATTGAATAACAGTGCTAAATGGAAAGCAATATGTTTAAATTATCTTAGAATAAAAGGAAGAGAAAATACTTCAGGACTTTTGGGTAAGAAAAACGGATATATTGGAAATAAACTAATACAGTGAACCCATGCATAAAGGTAAAGGACCAGGCTGAGGAATGCTCCAGAAATGCAGTACAAACAGATAAAGAAATAGAAAGTCTGGTGGAAAATTGCTTCGGTTATGTTTTGAATTGTCTGGACAGGAAGGGATGAGACTGGGCCTCATAGTGATATCCAGGTGAGTGAGAGATAAAGTTGTGTAGGGTGTTGTGGGTAGAGATAGAGAGAGGGGAACACAATTCAAGACATTTAGAAGGTAGAATGGATAAAACTTGGTGATTGGTTGTAAGAAATAAGACAGGAAAGAGCAAGATGGTGTCTGGGTTTCTGGCATAGAGCCTGGGGAGATGGCACCACAGGAGGAGATAAAAGTCCAGGTAGACATGATGGAGGTGATGGGGTGTGGCTTGAACACATCGATTCTGCCAGGCTGGGGATACCCAAGTAGAGTTGCCTGGAGGCAGTTGGGTATCTACTAGTGGGTGCTCAGAGAAAGATGAGGCTGCAGGTGATTTGGGGAGCTCAGATCACAAGGATCTCTGATTCTCCATACATGTTCACCCTGGGAGATGGTATGGGTACCTGGAATAGAACCCAGAGAAGCCCCGACATTTATGCAAACATCAAAAGAGAAACCTAGAAATGAGGTGGAGACATTTAGATACCCCTGGGAAGGATGATCATTAAGTTATGACCTGTTCAGTGTCAAGGTGTCCATCATACTTTCTTTTCCTAAGAGGAGAAAGGATGAACACCTTACTTACTAAAATGAAGAGATGAATGAAAGAATGGAGTGGGGAGGATCTGAGAGACAAATTCCAGCCACAGCCTCGCCCTGCCCAGGATCAGCAGTTGTAATTCAGCACCATAGCAAGAAGACAACATGCCGGTAAATGTGCTAACTCCAGGATAAGCCACATTCCTCACTTGTTGGCATATTTGGCGTCCACAATGGCTAAGTCGTGTTGACAAGATGATCTGGCAAGAGCAGGGATGGCTTCATTGTGCATATGAGAAGGCAGGAGATGGGGGGCAATGAAAGGACTCAGAGAGCTCTATGTGCCCATTATGTACAAGGCATTCAAACACATATCTCTGATTCATTTTCCTTCATAGTTTTGTAGAATAAGCACGATTATCCTTGTTTGACCTGAGGCCCAGGGTCTGACAGTATAAAAATTACCGCTAGGTCTTCCAACCTCAAGCCAAGTTTTTCTACTATTGCATAAAAAATTGTACTTTCAAATGGTTTAATTCTAAATTTAAAGTAGTTTTGAACCCATTCTGAATTACATTAAACCTTCCTGAAGGTTTTGGAAAGAAATTGTACAAGGAAAATATAAATGGGGAGAGATGAATAAATTAGGTATGGGGGCTTACATCACTCTCCCCAGCAATGAGAAGTCACACTGAGAGCTCAGTGAAGTCTCAGGGGGCATTCCCCCCTCAGAAGAGCTGCAGCCTCCTGAAAGGTCAGATCACCACCTCTGGCACCCCTCCAGCACCAGGGAAATGTCAGGCTGCTGCTGTCACTGCAATTAATCATCATTGTAGTTTTTGCAGGAAGAACACACAGGACCTCAGAGCAACCAATATGCACCTCTCAAACAGTCCCCAACCCATCTTCAGCAGTTAGTACAGAATCCTGGCCAGAGCGGTGTTTGTTCTTGAAGACTCATTTGACAGAAAATGACATGTAAGTTTACCAAGGGTTTCTGAGAAATAGTGATGAGGGAGAGCACAAACTGCAGATGGTAATTAAATGCCAGCCCCTGGGATCTCCCCAAATGATGAAGGGGAAGAAGTGATTTCATAGTACGGACCTGGATTCCATTTATAATCTCCCTTACTATGTATTTATGATCACTGTTGCCATAACCACCTTTCATCACCTCATTTCCACCTCACTGGATTTTTGTACAATAGGGTTTGTCCTGACTGCCCTCTCTTCTCACTCTGCTTTCTCAACCTTGAGTGACAACCTGCTGATCTCACATATTCATACTTTTTAAAGTGCCCAATATCCATGAATCTCCCCTCCATCTCTGTATCTAAGGGACAGACTGTTTTCAGATCAGTGTCTTGGATCAAGCTTAGAAGGCTCAGCCTGGACAGAGGAGATTCTGCAGCTGCTACAACTTCCGGAATCACAAAAGTTAAAAAAGAATTCAGAAGGTTTCCCTTATAGCTTATCAGGGTAGAAGTTCTCAGGCCAGTACTCTACAACAGTGATTTTCAAGCAGTGAGCTGTGAAAGGATATTAGGTGTGCCACAAAAAATTTTAAAGATTACTAATTAAGTTATTTTTGAAAGTTCAAAGCACAATAAATACATCCTTTTTTTTTTTTTACTCTTCCTTTTGATCGACATAATTTAAATGTGTTGCAGAAGTTTAACTATAGGCTCAAGTGTGACATGAGATAAAAAAAGGTTGAAAAATACTGTTCTAGAAAATAAAAGGTGGTAAGAAAGGCAGAGTAGAGAAGGCAGGACTGAATGTCAAATATTAAAGAATTTGTATTCCAGCTGCCTCCATCTGGCTGGCTGTGTGTGGACATGTGTCACAAGCCTTGTGCCATCACACACAATGAGCCCTTGTCCCCTGGCCCCCGGTCTCTTCTGGCCCACTCTGTGGACAGTTGTCCTCTTACCAAATCTATCTTGTTAGACTTCCCTCATTTCCACAGGAGAACCAACTCCCTGGCCTCTGTCCCAAGGAGTCCACCAGCGATCAAGGCTGATAACAGAGGATATGTCTTCCAGAGTTTATGATCATTTGAAGTTAGTTAATTCAAATATTTAGATTAATATTTTAAGTCTATGATTTAATTAAAGGGAAAAAAGGGCTGGAATCTGAGGGAAGCCAGTAAGTAACACTCCTCTCCTTGTTGGGGATTGAGACCACGTGAGAGAGAAATGCAGGAGGCAGACACCTGGAGATCAAAACACCATCCTCATTACAGACAAAGGTGAGGTTAGAGAAGAGGGTGGATGTGGCCACCAGGGAACTTGCTTTGTCCTGAATCCCTAGATGGGCGTCACCACCCCCATCATGGCAATGCTGAGACCACAGGGGTGCCTCACTCCTGACTGGAGCAGTTTTCTCCTTCCTGGGAGAGAGCAGGCTGTGGGCCAGCAGATCAGGAAGAGTAGAGGAGAGGAGGGTGCTTACAGATACTTATGGAGGTATACCAAGAAGTAACCAAATAAAGCTTCATGACTGAGTCTGGGTGACACCACCAAAGAGATGTTGAACAACTCTAGGTTCAGGTTTATAAAAATACCAGCCATCTAAGAAATACCCTTAACTTTGGAAGAAATAAAAAGAAGTGCCCTTGGGACAGTGAAAACCTGGAATGGGTAGAAATATGGTCAAGTGGAAGATGAAGGATACCCTAACCAAGTCAGAGAAAGCAGCCCAAGGGGCTGGGCAGCCAGTTCTGAGAAAGGAGAGGCCAATGGCTGCCTCCCAACAGGTGAAGATGTCTGGAGGACTGCTGAGGCTAGAAGTGTGATTGAGGGGAGAAGGGGACAAGGACGCAGATTTCAATTTAGTGCATGGAGTAAGATCACTGGAAAATTAATAAGCTTCCTATTCCAGAAAAAGATTGAGTTGAGACCAGGTGCCCACGCTCAGGAATGCCGTGAAAGCTACTCTTTCTTGAACCATGGGCGTGGTTGGACCAGATTAGCACTCATAGGCCTTGGGACCTGTTTACATTCTTAAAAATTATCAAGTCCAGGTATGGTGGCTCATGCCTGTAATCCTAGCAGTTTGGGAGGCTGAGGCAGGAGGATCACTTAAGTTCAGGAGTTTGAGACCAGCTTTAGCAAGAGCAAGATGCCATCTCTATTAAAAACAGAAAAATTAGCCAAGCATTATGGTGGATGCCTGTAGTCCCATCTTCTCAGGAGGCTGAGAAAGGAGGATCACTTGAGCCCAGGAGTTTGAGGTTTCTATGAGCTAGGCTGACACCACTGCACTCTAGCCTGGGGCAATAGAGTGAGACTCTGTCTAAAAAAAATCAAAAAATTAAGAAACCTGAACAATCTTTTGTATCTATCAATATTTACCAAAATTAATTTTATTGAAATTAAAACTGAGATACTAGTAAAGAGTTTGTTAGTTCACTTAAAACAATAAATTTTCTTGAATATGTGACCTAATGGAAGATAACTGGACTCTCATATCCCCGTCTGGGTTGCATGTGTGGTGATAATGTGGCTGAATGTGGCTCTGGCTGAAGTACTTGAAAAAAATCCAGCTTCGCTGGAGGTAGTCAGAATAGAGAAGAATATTTTAGACTGTCTTTTTCAGGGAATTATGGATATTTTTCTTTGATACTATATCAAAGCTCAAAAGTAGTAGTTTCTAGAAGGTGAGTTGCAATGAACAATTTCAGATTATAATGATAACTTTTCATATGTCTTATTAAAATTCATTGATCTAAGGTCTCACACTTAGATCTTTTACTCATTCATGATTTGATAGCATCATGTTTGGAATTATTGTCACAATGGAAATTTGGTGGACATGAAAGAACTGAGCATATGGGAGCCATTGCCCTTGAAGCTACAGACATATAAGACAGCAGTAGAGACAGCAGTTCTGCTACTACAGATTGATGACATCGTCTCAGACCACAGAAAGAAGGGCAATGACCAGAGCTGGCAAGGCAGGGCTCCTGATGCTGGCCAGGAGTGAGTGCTGGGCAAAGTAACTTCAACGCACAAACCCAGCAAAGTCTCCCCCTTTCCTGAGCCAGAGTGCTAGGAACACTGTGGACGTCTTTGTTCGGAAGGGATCAGGTTGAGGGACAGTCCTCAGTTCCTTTCAGTCCCAGCTCAGTTTGCAAAAGCACTGACATGTAATTCTTCTCTATTGTAAGGTTTCCATTTAGTTTGCTTCTGATGATTAAATCTAAGTCATTTGAAAAAAACTGTGATGAGTGATGGTTTTTCACATCCCTGCAGGGGACTGAAGACCCTTCTTGGAGGACCAATGCACTAGACAGCCCTCTCAACTTTAACTGCTAAGACCCTATGCAAGACCTCCATGGTGGCTCAGGTGCAAGAGAGGCAAAGCCAAGCTCAGATGTATTGCAAGGAAGAGAAACCCACTCAAAGTAGCTCAAGCACTGTGACAGTTTTGGGGACCCCAACCCAGGCTGGGGGCCAATAAAGGAGATGGCACTGAAGAAAGAAGACTTCACACCAACTTAATACATAAGTTAGATGCATTAAGAAGCCTGGAGAGGCATACATTGTCTCACGCACCGAGTGGCAGACTGAAACAAGGCAATAGCACTCCAATTCCTCAGAAACATTTTATTGATCTCTAAGACAAAACATTTGTGAAAAAATTACAAAGGTGTCAAAATTCAAAAATAAGAAAAAAGAATCCTAAGCCCCCAGATTGGGTAAAAGAGCAACAACAGGGTAATCAGGGACATAGAGTAATAAGTTGTCAACAATGGCCTGATAACTCATTCAGAAAGGGAGAGAGGAAAGCAAGTTTCATCTCTGCAGGGCAGACAACCAGCTTCCCTAATCTAGCTACTGACTAGGAGTTCAAAGGTCTTAGCTTGCCCACCTGCTGATTCTCCATCCAAGGATGGTTTGATGACATTATCCTGTCTGGGCTGTCTCTGTACTTCTTTCATCTTCAGTGTTTTTGATAAGGAGCCACAAGGATGGCCCACCTTCATTTTTTATCCTGCATGGGAAGGAATGTGGAGAGATCAGCCTATCTACTTCCCACAAAGCAGAGTGTAAGTTAGCTACATCTGATTCGAGGAAAGCACTTAGAAATTCAGACACGAGCTACAGTCAGACCATGCCTAGAATCAGACTTTGAGGAGTGATGCTACTCCTTCCCTATTCTTGAATGGAGTCTTGTGGCTGCTCTTCTCTGCCCACATTTTACTCTCCTGAACCTCTCGTAGCAGAATGGTGGCTTTTCCACCCTGCCATAGCACTGACATAAAGGTGGCTTTGGTTCACATATGAGCTGAGTCCAGCTTCGATTCTAGAGGACCTCAGGCCACCCAGCTATCTTCTCTCAATGTCTCAAGCTTGTGGTCCCAGGCTCCTGAGAGAACATCTCTGATTTGTAGCTGGGTTACTGTCAACCCCTTGTCCTTATAGCTGTGGCCAGGGTGCACTGGGAACACCAAGTAGAAGCATATCTCCAAAATAGGCAATGCAGAATGTGTATTCTCTATGAGCCCTTTGTATTGTGTGTAAAACAAAATAAAAGATTAAAATACAGGAACACAGAGATGGCAATGAGAAGTGACATGTCACAGCAGAGATAGAAGAGAGGAAACCTAAAGGTGCTGTCCATGGCAGTTTTGTGTTATTTAATATTTAGTGATGGCAACAATACTAGCTGCTGTTTATTCAAAATCTCTTATGACAGGCATTACACTTGGAATAGATTTTCCTCATTAAAGGTGGAAAATGTCTCTAAAGGGTAGGCTCTGTTTTTATCATGAGTTTAGCATAACGGTTAAGAGTATGGGCCTTGGCGCTCAACCATTGATGTTTGTGTAGTTGGATGACTTTTGGCAAGTTCTTTAATGTCTCACGCCTCGTCTGTGTCAGTATTTTTTTTGGAGGGAAATGGCCTCCAATGGAAAGAAGAGGGGGTGAGTGGATGGGTGGCAGGGTCAGGTGAAGTGATAGAGAGGCCATGCTCTCTATAGAAATAGCTCGCTGGGGTAGCTCAGGGTCCACTTAGGCCCTGGGGCATCACACCCTGGCCCTGCCATTTCCCAGTGGCTTGACTTTGGGCAAGTGTCTGAAAATTCTGTTTCCTCATCCACAAAATGAGGGAAACTGGCCTTCCTCACAGGGTGGCTGAGGGATCACATGAAGCCCAAGGTGTTAAGTCAGTTACACATATATGTGGGGTGCTGGTTGGGGTGGCCCTGGGATTGGAGCTTCCTATTATCACATGGAGGTAGCAGACACAGCAGGGCTGGGCTAGTCCAGTCCCCGAAGCACATGGGACTCCTGAACATGTCCTTCCCTCTCACTCTTCTTCCCCAGCCCATAGAGCTGGCTGTTTCTCTCCATGACATTCTCTGACAAGTCCTCTTTCAAATGGCATTGAATAGCACAGAGTCTATGCAACACTGTTATTTAAACATAAATGCTGCCTAAATACAAACTCTAACTGAAGGAACTTTGTGACTTCCCTTTTCACAGAGAATGTGTAAAACACTACTTCACTGGTCCTCTGAGAAGAGCCACAGCTGGGCACAGGGCTGCCCTGGAGCCTGCATTTGCCCCAACCCCAAGAAGCCCTTGTTGCCTTTTTTACTCTTCAGATAGTTCACTAAGGGCCCAGATCCTGCCAACTCTTACCAGGCCGAGTCCCCACAATCAGACAAAAAGCCACCCATCTGCAAGGTGGGGGATCCCCGGTAATTCAGCCACTGCCTCCAGCAGTCTGTTACTCTGCTTTGCAGAACAGGGCTAGCCCTGTCAGTGTGTGACTCACTGTCCCCCTTAGGAAGCCTGTATGTTGTCATTTTGCCTTCGAGGTCAGTTTTCTTGCTGGCTTCTGTCCCAGTGCCCGGCCTACAGAGAAGACCATGTCCGACCCATGAGTTGCCCCCTACTCAGCTCCTTCAGTAGAGTCAGGCTCCTGAATTGAGGAAGCCAGGATACACAGTGGCTGGCAGGTGAGGGAACATGTTTAAAACAGTTGGCTTCAAAAGGCTTGACTAATCATGTCTTCCGAAGGGTAGTTTTTGTCCAGCTTTCTGCTTCCAGGCCAAATCCTTTTCTAAATGTTTCTAAAAGCCTTCCAGGGCCCTGACTGGGGAGAGAGGTGGCTGGAACTTCAGAGAGCCTGGTTCCCTGGGGATGGTGATAGGAAGTAGACATCCTGGCAATTTCTGAGCAGCAATGATTCAATTCTTCCCCACAGAGAGAGTGATAGAGAGCAGTTTAGGAGAAGGAGGCTCCGGAATTAATTCCTTGCAGGTGTCAAGCAGAAAGTCAGTCATCATTCTCAGCAAAGGATATGGACTTTGAGGACAGGGTGAGCCAGCAGAGGAAGGCCCTTGACAAGACATGAGATAGAGCCTTAGACTCTGGGTTTGAGTCCTGGGTCACCCATGTAGAGTAATGCACAGTGGCCCAAACTGCTGCTTTGTAAAATGGACCCACAACTGATGCCTTTCCTGTTTGTTTAATAGGATTGGGAGGAGAAAGTGAGTGACAGGAAAACATGTTGGAAATCCCTAGACATGAGTTCTGATTGCTCCCAAAGCCTCTTGCTCCTTTTTCAGTGTGTGGTTGATATGTGTGTGTGTGTGTGTGTGTGTGTGAAAGAGAAAAAGAGAGAGAAGCAACAGAAGTGATTCCTGATGATGCTCTTAATTTAGTGAAGAACCCTCCAATGTTCAGACACAGCACTGCACTTCTCATTATTGGGGTGACTTTCAGTTTGCATCAACAATGTCAATTCGTATCTATCCAGACATCATTTGAGGGCCCTTTCTTCCCCTCGACTTCTCTGTTCCATTGCCTTGAAGCCCTTGGTTCCCAGCCTGGATCATTCAGGTTCTCCTGAGGACTCCTGCTAATGTCCAAGGCACTTGTGGGTCCTTAAAATGTCTTAAAAGCTTTGACTTCCGTGATGCCGATTTCTTTACCCCAACACGAAACTCAGCTCCTTCACCAGTTTTCTATTAAAAATGTAATAGAAACTCCCACCAAGAGTTTCATAATTCAGGAGTCTTTGTGGAAGAAGGAAGCTCTCTCGTACCTCATCACAGTTTTCATGCTGCTGAACCCTTGACCTCTTGGACCTTCTTTCTCCTGTCTTTTATTTGAATTCCTCTCAAGAAGCAGAATATGTCCTTGTACAAAATATATCCCTCTCCTTATTTCCTACCTAAGGGATGAGGATTCAGCCTCATGGTGTTCATGGCATGGAGGGTGGAGGCTCACTCTGAATCCCAGATGCATTCATCAAAGCACATACTTCAAGTGCATCCTTAGATTTCAGATGCAATTCAGAGAAATTCCACTAAACAAGAATTTTCTTAACCTCAGTATAAACACTAGCTATATTCATCCATTCAATTTTAAATAAACTTCATATTCTGGAATGCTTTCAGATGTACAGGAAGTTGCAAAACTATCATAGAGTTCCCACAGTCCCATACCCAGTTAGTTTCTCCTATTGTTACTATCTTGTTAATAATAACATCCACAATATTATTGTGATACCTTTGTCACAATTAATGAACTATCATTCACTGCATTTTTTGGCCAACTAAGTTCATTGTTTTATTCAGATTTTCTTAGTTATTACTTAATGCCTTTCTTCGTTCCGGGATCCCACCCAGTAGACCACATTATATCAAGTCATCATGTCTCCATAGCTCCTCTTAGCTCTCTGACAGTTTCTCTGACTTCACTTGTTTTGGGTGATCTCTTCAGTTTTAAGGAGTGCTGGTCAAGTGTTTTGTAGAAGACCCTTCAATTTAGCTTTGTCTGGAGTGTTTCTGATGATTAGACAGGGGTTTGGGTTTGGGAGTGGAAGATCACAGATAAAGGGCCATGATCATTACATTCTGTCCAGGGTCCATACCATCAACATGACTTGTCACCGCTGGCAATGACCTTGATCACTTGATGGAGGCATTGTTTGTCAAGTATCTCCACTGCAAAGAGGTGCTCTCCAGCCTCATCCCAACTTTCTCCACACTGTAGTCTTTGGAAGGTAGTCACCAAGTACAGCCCACACTGAAGGGTGGAGAGTAATGTTCTACCTCTTTAAGAAGCAAGAACACCCATAAATTATTTGTAATTCTGGACAGAAGATTTGTCAGCTCTCCCCTGTTTGTTTAGTTATCTAATTGCTTATTTATATAAGTAAAGACACATGGATATTATTTTATACTTTGGGTTATACTGAATATGACATTCTTAATTTTGTTGCTCAAATTGTTCCTTCTTTGGCTATTGGGAGTTCTTTCTCCTGCCACCTTGTCTTTTGAAATAACACTATCATTTTGGTTTTTTGAGTTCTTTCTTATTTTCTGGCATTATAAGATGTTCCAGGTTCATCTCCAGATATATTCTTTGCCTCAGTCCCATTCATCCAAGAGGACCTGGCTCCTTTATTAGAGAGTGGTATTAGAAAACAAAATCAAGGTGCTAAATATGCTTGTTGCTACTAGATCACTGATTCTAGGCCTTCTAAGCTGACAGTGCTTGGAATATATGAGTGTATATTTGCCTGTGTGTGTATACATATCCAGAATTATTTCCATAATTATCCATTTGACTCTCATAGGGCACTACGGTTTCCTTCTAGGGCCTAGAATCTAGGTGTTCCCTGGCTTTTCTGCAAACACCCACTCCAGCAGTGAGAAACATCATCCATCATCTTCTACTAATTCTTTTAATCCAAGTATGCCCATATGGAAGCATCAAAATTTTTAACTCATACCCCAGAAGAAACGACGTTATCAACTAGAGTACAGTACTCACATACGGTTTCTTTTGTCTTTAGCCTTACAGATTCCACTCATTTCCAGAGTTACTAAGGTCAGCCCCCTTTTTCTCCACCTTTTCCAGTGAGGCTGTGCCATACATTTGCAGCATAAGCAGATTCTTTTGTCACAGGCTGGATTCTATTCTAGGATCCTTGACCTCCTAACTGATTTTTTAAAAACCCTGCATACATTAAAATGCACTCTTTGTACTGTGAAATTCAGTGGGTTTGATAAACCATAGTGACATCTCTCCACCACTACAGTGCCATAAAGAATAGTTTCGCAGCCCTGAAACAATCCTATGTTTTCCCCTATTCAACCCTCTTTTTTCTCAAGCCCCCAGTGAACACTAATCTGTTCTCTATCTCTTTAGTTTTTCCCTTACCAAAATATCATGCAATGAACCACATAGTAAGTAGCCTTTCATATTGGCTTCATTCACTTAGCAATACGCATTTAACATCCATCCATGTTGTTGCTTATATTGAAGGTCCATACCTTTTTGTTTTTTAAATGTTACTCCTTTGTATGAATGTGCCACAGACTGTTTATCCACCCACCTATTAAAGGGCATCTTGGTTGCTCCCATGTTTTGCAATTACCAATAAAGCTGCTGTAAACATTTGCACGCTAGCTTTTGTGTGGACATAATGTTTCAGATCAGTTGGGCAAATACCTCAGAATGCAACTGCTAGCTTGTGTGGAGACAGCACACTAAGCTTCGCAGCAACTGTCAGACTGTCTTCCAAAGTGGCTCTGCTATTTTGCTTTCCCATTACCAGTGAATAAGGATTCCTTTAGCGCCACATCCTCACCAGAAATTGTTATTGCCAGTTTTTTTTTTTAATTTTAGCCATTTTAATACAAGGTCAGAAAAGTTCCAAATTCATCTTAGATAAAGTGTCACCTACCTCAATGCTGAATACCACTGTGGTCACCAGGTCACCAAGGGGAGTGCTTCCAAGGTGACCATAGTGATATTCAGCGGTGAGGTACGTAGCACTTTTTCTAGGATAAGTTTGCAAACTTAGTTGTCCAACCTTGTAGGTATGTACTTCTATCCCATTGCTTCCTATTCCATTTTTAAATTCCATGGCCAATTTGGAATATGAAACAACTTTTCACCCGCCCTGGATTTTACACTGTTTATTTATTCTTATTATTATGATGATGATTTTGAGATGGAGTCTTAAGCTGTCACCCTCAGTAGAGGGCTGTGGCGTCACAGCAACCTCAAACTCTTGGGCTTAGGCGATTCTCTTGCCTCAGCCTCCCAACTACCTGGGACTACAGGCACAGCCACAACGCCTGGCTATATTTTTGTTGTAGCTGTTGTTGTTTAGCAGGCCCGGGCCAGGTTCGAACCCACCAGCCTCAGTGTATGTGCCCAAAGCCCTAACCACTGAGCTATGGGCACTGAGCCTATATTTTATTTATTTTATTGTATTATTTATTTATTTGAGACAGAATCTCAAGCTGTCACCCTGGTTAGAGTGCTGTGGTATCATAGCTCACAGCAACCTCCAACTATTGGGCTTAAGTGATCCTCTTGCCTCTGTTTTTCTATTTTTATCTTTATTTAGTAGAGATGGGGTCTTGCTTTTAGCTCAGACTGGTCTTGAACCTGTGAGCTCAAGCTACCCACCCACTTCAGCCTCCCAGAATGCTAGGATTACAGGTGTTAGCCACTGCAGCCACACTTTTTTTTCAAAGATAGGATTTAGGCAAGACCAAAATTCTTGATGAAGGCAAGAGCACTCCATGCTTCAGAGTACCTGTGCATGGGGAATTTGCTGGCATGTAAGCAGCAGGGTCACTTTGTGCAAGACCTGTAGGGGGGTTCTGAATGTAGGTTGGGGGAGGGGTGTATAAAGTGAGCAAAGAATGGAGCAGAACACAAAATCAGCTTTGGTCAGGGCAAAAAACAAGTTTTAAAAAATACTTTAGTAAAGTAATCCTAGTTTTAAAAAAAATGCAACTGAAGAGGCAAAAATCTGTTGCAGGTGGGAATACATTAGGAGGCGATCCCATTTGTTTATGAACAAAGATCCAAAGGTAAAAAGCTCATCGTCCCTCATGAAAGGTTTCCTGCATCTGAGGTAAGTTTTGAAATGCCTTTATACTGAGAGCAGCTGCACAGAAGTGGGGTGGGGGTGGAGGGGTGGGGGTGAGAAGGAATGAGGTGTGGGAAGGGGAAGGTGCAGCCACCAATCCCACCCTAGCCGGCTAGGTGGAGATGCGTCTCCAAGCCTCCCACTGGTGCAGGATCACGTGGCAGGTAGGCCGGGATGGGGGCAGTGGCAGGTGGTGCCTGCGTTTGCACAGTTGGCCCGATGGCTTCTCCAGAAGTCCCATCCTGCAGGCAAGAGCGATTCTATTTCAGGAAGTTCTTCCTGTTTCCCAGCTGCCCTGACTGACTTGGCTCTGTGCTTCCCTCCTCACATTCCAGGCACAGATCTGTTTACACGATCAACCCTGCTTCAGCTCTGAGAGAACTTTATATGCCAGAAAATTAAGTGCAAACTCCCACAGCTCACCAGAGCCTCAGCCTTCTTTCTTGCCCACCCCTCCTCTCCACCTTTCTTCCTCTCTCCCTTTCTTTACTGTTATTGTTAATAAAATCCTTGCACCAGCCACAGAATCCCATTCTGCAGCTTGAACCGAGATCGCAGGTCTCTGGTGAGATATAGCTGTACCCTCTGCTGACCTAGAAAATCTCCCCATTCCCTCGTGTCCATCATGTGTCTATTTTTAAAAGCCAGTAATAACTTCCTGTTCCAAAATTTTCAGTTCCAGTTTTTAAAATTTACCTAAAATGGCATGGATGGATCTCAGAACTATCATGGCGTATGAAAGAATCCAGACACAAAAAAGAACACTGTATGCTGCTATTTCATGTGAAGTTCTAGAACAGGCAAAGCTAAGGGGTAGTGACATAGGTCTGAAGAGCAGTTAAACTTTGGTGGGAGAGGGATAGTGACTGGAAAAACACAAAGGAACATTCTGAATGTATGAAATGTTTTGTATCTTGATCAGGGTTTTGGTTACGTGTGTGTGTGTGTGTGTATGTATGTGTGTGTGTTTGTAAAAAGTCACAAGACACTGCAGCATTCTCAAGCCCCTTTGGAAGCTCCCTGAGGAACTTCCTGCTCTTCCTCACCCTCACTGGCCTTGAGGAGGCCCTGGCCACAGATCCTGACCCCTTTCCACAGTTCTTCCCCTATCAGCTGCAAAGCTAAATCTCTCTCACTGTCTCCAACAGAGCACCTGAACCACCTCTGTGGCCGCATGGTGTCCCTGCAGAACCTGTGCCTTCCGCACCTATCTTCTCTTAACATTTGACCAGGCCAGGAGAGCAGCTTCTCCAGGAAGTCTGGAGCCAGCTGGTGATGTAACTTTTATGACAGGAAATACGTCACTGAGGTGTGAGCAGAAGTGTTGGCCACACATGGTCCTCAAAGCCTTCCTTCCTCTTGGGTGGTAAACTCGGAGGCCTCTTGGAGATGGCAGCTCAAGAGGACAGCAGGAGCCGAGGTGCAAGTCATTCCTTCAAGCAGAACCTCTTCATTTGCCTAGGACAGGACACAGAGAAAAATCATTCATTGTGTTAAGTTAGAGAGATTCAGAAGTTACCTGTGGCCATTTTGGGGCTTTCCAGATAGTACACTAACCAAAGAAATGCTGGCTACTCATGGGACACATATACCTTGGTCTCTCAAACACTGAAAACATATTTTCTTTCATAAAAACATGGTTCCCATGAACATATGTCCGAGGTATCCTGATGGCAGAGGTATTCGGTGTGTGACATGCTGAAAGACAGCCCTTCGGTGCCCAGAGCCCACATACCCTTTCCATTTCCCATGGTCTCTGCTTTTTGGCAAGTGTCTGTGTCAGTCATTTATGACTTAGGGCAATTTTTAAAAATGTGTTGTGATTCCCTGAGTCTTGCGTTTTCAGCCTCATCTCTCTTTAGGTAATTAAAGTACTTGGCTTTGGGGGTTGAGGTCCTCAGGAAGGAATTGAGGGGAAGGAGCTGTTTTGAGGACTACAATGTCTTTCCTGCCTCAAAAATACTCAAGATGACCAATACATGGTAAATCTTGGGTATGAATCCATCACAAAGTATAAAGTAATGAGACCAATTCCCGAACAAATTTTTAGGGAATTTGAGAGTTAGTTTCACCCAGTCTTGCTTCCCTTCCAACATGGGTCTGACGATGGGTGATCCAAGGTCTGACTGAGTCATCTCTCAGTGACAAGGAACTTTTCACACCAAAGTGATCTCTCTCATGACTGGACAGTGATACTCTGGAAATTTCTCCTTTTCTAATTCTCAAACCAAATTCTCTTTAATTTGTTGACCTCATCCTACCACAACAGATTTGAAGTCAATTTACGGCCCATGTTACTATATACTTTTGTTCCTAATTTCAATTCTATTTCATATATTTTTCCAACATTTATTTTCTCTTTACCATAATTTTATTACCTAGAGATTGAAATTTCCTTTTTTCTTATTGTGTCACATGAATCTTTATACATCGATGAATCTTTGTAAATGGGATTATGGCTTTTTAAAATAAAGCAGGTTAAAAGAAAAGGAAAAGAAATAAAATGCCCCCCAGAGCTACACAGAATAAGACAGAACTGATTTCTTCCTGTCAATTGTGTCAGTTATTGAAGGTGGCTGCCCCATCTCCCATTGGACTCCCTATTACTGTGAATTTCTTCCATTCTCTAGCAGATGACATGGCTTCCGGGTTCTTTTCCATCATGGGGTAGAGAAAGGCTTCTCTGGTGGGCCAGTGAGCCCCACTAAAATTCCTGGGGATCTAAGCCCCAACTGGCCTAGTGGGAGGGACCAGCAGCCCTGGTGTTATTTCCTGTGCTTGACACCAGCCTTGCCTGTGACAGCTCCTCCCCCATCTGCTGCCACACGCTTGACACCTTGAAGAAATCGCGTCCACAGCTCAACTTCTGGCTACATAGAAATATTTCCTTTATTATTTTAAAGCAGGTCCTCAAACATTTAAAACCCGTACTTCCTTTTTCACACACCTAGAAATCTCATGCCTTCCTTTAATGGAATTTCAAGTTTCAAAGAGGTGTTTTTCCATTTTTCAAATATAAAATTATAATATTGTCTATACACATATGTGTCCTTCCCTCCCACCTTGCCCAGGTACAGACCTGCTCATGGGGCATGGCCCCCTTTGAGAGTCACATCTTCACCTTTTTGATCAAATACAGCATTGTCATGCTAGGGCATCCACCTTCTCCACCAGGGTGCTAAAGAACTTTTGTTTGCCAGGTGCAGTGGCTCACTCCTGTAATCCTAGCACCCTGGGAGGCCAAGGCAGGTGGATTATTTGAGCTCAGGAGCTCGAGACCTGCCTGCAAGAAAGTGAGACCCCATCTCTACTAAAAAAAAAAAAAAAAAAAAATTGAAAAAACTAGCCAGGCACTGTGGCAGGCACCTGTAGTCCTAGTTACTCAGGAAGCTGAGGCAGGAGGATCACTTGAGCCCAAGAGTTTGAAGTTATTGTGAGCTGTGACACCACAGCACTCTACCCAGGGTGACAAAGGGAGACTCCGTTTCAATAAGAGAAAAAAAGAAAAGAACTTTGGGTTGATTCCAAATGTAAAAACATTCCTAAAGAATAAAGATGTGTGAAGACCAGGAATTACTCCCCAAAATGTGAGGCAGAAGCTGGAGCCAATATCCCAAAAGGAGTTAACTAGAATAAATGTCACAAGGGGATAATGCTCACTGCTTTAAAAAAATAAAAAAGTCTATCACATTATTACTTTCTAGTCACCTCTCTATTCAGGCCTACAGATGAGCTCTGCTCCAGGGCAGAATTTTGCAAGGAAAAGAGGTGACACCTCTGTTAACAAGAAAATACTTTTTCTCTGGTGCCCATGGGAACGTATGCTCAGTATTTCCAATGTGGGAAATTTCAAAGCAATGAATGGTGCTTTATCGCAAGGTTTAAGGCAGGATTTAAAATGGTTTAGATCTAGTTTATAGCCAGAGGTGGTTGAGAAAGAAAGAAAGAAAAAAAGAAGAGAGAGAGAGGAGAGAAGCAGAGAGAGGAAAGGCAGAAACAGAGAGACAGAGGAGAGACAGACATAGAAGGAGAGACAGAGAGAACATAACTAAGCAATTAAGATCTCTCTTACCACAGTGTCTACTGCCCCCAGCCCCAGCCCATATTCCCCAAAAGAGAAAGGAAGCCAATGTCTAGAAACACAGCTGCGGGTGAGAGGCTTAATGAAGCCCTGTTATGAACTCATCTTGGGCTCCGTGAGCCATCTTTCCCCGCAGTCTTGACTCTGCACTCTCACCAAGGCCATGTGCACAGCGCTCCTGAGGGCTCCTAACTCTCCAGTACCACGGCCCTGTAGAGGGTAGGGGGCGAGTGTGGAATGAGGCAAATCAGGGCTCCTTGATACTGCTGGCAAAGGCCAGGGGTCGGTGGGAGAACACAGCTCTTCACATGCTTTTTAAATCTACTTTCTACCTTGCAGAAGAATAGAGAAACTCTTATTTATCCTAGCTGGGAATATATCCAGGCTTCAAGTTTTGGAAAGGAAAAGGGCAAACTCATGTTCATTTAAAATCATAATTATCCCCCTCCCCCCCGACACACACACCTGTTGCCCATTTGGGTTTAGGGGACCCAGTCGCCTGTTTGCATCCCCAGAACTACAGCCGGAATGATTTGAGCTGGATAAAAGAATAACCTAATTTCAGATAAAGAAACAAGAGGCCCTGCCTTGTCATCATTCCTCACGGGACAGAATATATAACAGGTACACTTACTGCCACATCCGGACGGGTTCAGGCAGAAGGTTTCCGAGGATCCTGATGGTGGGTTGTGTTTCTCCCTAGTTTGGTTGCTGAGTCCCGCCAGTTTTGATTTCATCATGAGCAAAAACCTTCCTGACACCAGTTCCCAGGTCTGGGGAGAACACTCGACTTTCCTAGTTTCCTGGCTCCTCTGAGATGGCTGCAAAGAACGAAACGGTCACAGTGAGCCATGTGATAGCAGGAAGCCACAGGAGGCAGAATAAAGGCCCCCAACTATGTCCACATCCCAGCGTCCAGAATCTGTGAATACACTAGGTTACTCATCAAAGGGGCATGAAGGTTGCAGATGGAATTAAGACAGCTGACCAGCTGACCTGGAGCAGCGCACACTGTTGACCAGCTGGTTGGCCTAATGTTGTCTCAAGGGCCTTTGTAAGCAGAAGAGGAAGAACCAGGAAGATGCTGGACTAAGCTTGCCTTTGATGGAGGAAGGGGGCATAGCCAGAGATGCACGTGGCCCAGAGAAGCTGGAAAAGGTGAGGAAGGCACACAGCCTTGTCAACACCTTGATTTCAGATTAACGAGACTCATTTCAGACATCTGGTCTCCAGAGCTGTCAGTCAATAAGTCTGACAGCTTTAAGTTGCTGAGTTTGCAATGAGTCGTTGGAGCAGCGGCAGGAACCTCATGCAGGGCTGTTCCCTTGTCTCTGCCTCCCCTCCACCCCCTGCAGTACCCTTCCTCCTCTCTGTCTCTCCAAGCCCAGACTGAGAATTCCCACCTCTTCCTAAAAAGCTAAAGCTTGTGGAAAACAACATAGACCAAGATCTTCTTGCACGCAGAGAGAGAACATTTTTTAAATAAAATATGAAAGCATAAAGGAATAAATTGATATAGTCAATTACATTAAAGAACTTTTATTTATTAAAAAAAAAAAGACACCTGTATCAGGTTGTTGGTGTTGCCGTATCAAAGCACCACAAACTGGGTGACTCAAGCAACAGATGTTCATTTCCTCACCATCTCAGATGCTGGAAGCCTGTGATCAAGGCTCCAACAGGGCCGGTTTCTCCTGAGGCCTCTCTCCTTGACCTGTCTGTGGCCGTCTTATTCCTGTTTCTCCACATGGTCTTCCTTCAGTGTTATGTGGATTCAAATTTTCTCATTTTCTAAGGACACTAGTCTTACCAGATAAGAGCCCATCCTAATGACCTCATTTTAATATAATCACCTCTTTAGAGACACGATCTCCAAGTATACTCACATCCTGAGGCATTGCAGTGAGGAATGCAACGCATGAATTTTGGGTAGACACAACCCATAACACAATTAAAATATAGATGCAGGGAAAATTTTAATAACTTTATAAATATTCAGTGGCAGTGGACCTCCACGTGGGACGTCAGCCAGACACTGAGAGCAGAAGAAACCATAGGAAGTGTCACCATGTCAACTCAGGTGTCAGAGGGACCTGGCTCTGATGTCTGGCTCTGTGGCTGCAGCCACACAGAGATTGATAGTTTATCAGAAACAAACACATGGACCCAGTTCAGTCCTCTACAACACCACTAGAGTAAAAAGAGAAGACACAAAATGAGGAAACAGAGTTTCCACACAGAGCAGGCAGAGGGCTCTGTAGCTGACACCCTAGTAGCCACCCAGATCCCCACACCCCACACCAGGGCAGAGGCACTAGTCCCTTGGCTGCTCTAAGTAGCCACTGCTGACAGCTCCCAACTGAGACTCAGGGACTCGTCCTCCACTGAAGAGAGCCTTCTTCCCCAGGGACAGCCTGCATTTGAAGACTGTACCTTGCCTTGATAATATCAGCTCTGCCATCCTGGCCTCACTTCTCCCATGGGCCTGGCTGAAGCCTTTGTAGCCCGACTTCTCCCTTTGTACAATCCCACCTCCCCTACTCCCCTCTGGGTGTCAATTCCAAGCGCGCTTGCCAGCAATGTACTGCATGCAAATTTCCATCTCAGAGTCTGCTTCCCAGGGAGCGCAAGCTACAACAGGATCATATTCAGACTACACAAAGAACCCCACTGCAAATAAGGAAACTGTGATGACCTAATAAAAATGGATAAATAGGCATTTCACCAAAGGGAATGTCCAAATGCCCAACAAACATGAAAACAACTCAAATTCATCATGAACCAAGAAAATACCCACTTAAACCATGAGATACCACTACACACTTAGAGGATTGGCAACAACTTTATTTATTTATTTATTTATTTTTGGTATATTCATAGCTTTTAATTTTGTTAATTTTCTTTTTTAAATTTTTTTATGAAGTCAAATACACTTAGATAATGAATACATTTATGCATACGTGGGGTACAATGTGTCGATTTTTTAAAAATATAATCTGACATGGTTACATCAACCCAATCACATTTTTGCCTCATTTACTTGATTATGAGTTAAGACATTTATGTTCTACACTTGACAGATTTGACTTGTACCCTTGCACTATGCTCCATAGGTGTGGTTCTGCCTTTTACCCTCCCTCTATTAAACTTCCCCCTGCCCCTTCCTTCTCATTCCATTTCCCTCCTTCATCCTGGGCTATAATTATGTTCCATCTTTCATAACAAAGTGTGCATAAATATAAACAAAGTGTGCGTAAATATAAGTAGGTTTCATAGAAGTACTGAGTACATTGGGTACTTTTTCCTCCAATCTTGAGATACTTTACTCAGGAGAATATGTTCCAGGTTCCTCCATGTAAACATAAAAGAGGTAAAGGCTCCATCTTTTTTTAAGGCTTCATAGTATTCCATTGTATATATATACCACCACTTATTAATCCATTCGTGTATCAGTGGGCACTTGGGTTTCTTCCATGACTTGGCTATTATGAATTGAGCTGCAATAAATAATCTGGTGCAAATACCTTTTTTGAAAAGTGATTTTTGGTCTTTTGGATATACTCCTAGTAGAGGAATTGCAGGATCCAATGGCAGGTCAGTTTTTAGAACCCTGAGTGTTCTCCAAACTTCTTTCCAAAAGGAACGTATTAGTTTGCATTCCCACCAGCAGTGGAGAAGTGTTCCCTTTTCTCCACATCCACGCCAACATCTGTAGTTTTGTGATTTTGTTATGTGGGCTACTCTTACTGGAGTTAGATGGTATCTCAAAGTGGTTTTCATTTGCATTTCTCTAATGATTAAAGATGATGAGAATTTTTTCATGTGTCTGTATACCATGTGCCTGTCTTCTTCAGAGAAGCTTTTGTTCAGGTCTCTTGCCCACAGTGAAATGGGATCACTTGTTCTTTTCTTATTAATAAATTTGAGTTCTCTATGATTTCTGGTTATCAGACCTTTGTCGGAAACATAACCTGCCAATATCCTCTCCCATTCTGAGGGCTGTCTACTTGCTTTACTTACTGTGTTCTTGGCAGTGCAGAAGCTTTTTAGTTGATCAGATCCTAGTAATGTATTTTGGTATTGCTTCAATTGCCCTGGGGGTCCTCCTCATAAAGTTTTCTCCCAGGCCAATTTCTTCAAGTATTTCTCCTGCACTCTTTCCAAGAATCTTTATGGTTTCATGTTTTAGGTTTAAGTCTTTTATCCAGTGAGAGTTAATTTTTGTTAGAGGTGAAATGTGTGGGTCCAGTTTCAGAGAAGACTGGCAACAACTTTAAATGTGGCAATACTAAGGATTGATGGAGATGTGGGTCAAAAGGAGTATAGAGACTGACACTGCCGCTTTGAAAAATAATGTGTCATTATCTAGTAAAGTTGAGGGTAAGCAAATAAGGAAACTCTAATCTTGCATTTATACCTTAGAGAAACTCAAGTACATGAGCACCAGTATACATGTCCAAGAGTGTTAATTCCCCAAACTGAAATCAATTCAAATATCCAGCAAAAGTAGACTGAAGCAAGAATTATAGCTTATCCATACGAGGTTGTGTCATGCTACTATAAAAAGGATCGATTATGGCCACACAGAATAGGATGACGCATCTCAGAAACTCAGCGCTAAGTAAGGGAAGATGAGGGAGGACAGGCTGTGTAGTTCCTTTAAGGATTCAAAAGAAGGTAAAAGCAAAATTATGTTGCTTAGAAATGCACACATAGGTGATAAAACTCTAGCTAATCACAGGGAAATTGTTGTCCCCAAACCCAGGAGGAGTTGGGAGGGGGTCCTACCAAAGAAATGAGAGGTCTATGGGGGCTTTGGGAGCTGCCAATGTTCTATGTTTTGGCTTTCATGAGACTACATGTTCACATTATGATGATTTATTAAACTGCATACTTATATTTCATCCACTTTTCTATATGAGTTATGTTTTAGAATTTTATGAAGTGAAAAGAAACAAACAGAAATAAGTTGCTTCTCTTAGTATCCCATAGCTGCTGTAAAAAGTGTCATGATAAAACAACATAACTTTATTTTCAAACCAGAAGTTCAAAATTAAGGTGTCTGTGGGGACACAATGGTTTTGAAGGCTCAAAGGGAAAATGTGTTCACTGTCTCTTCCAGCTTCTGGTATCCACCAGCATTCCTTGGTGTCCTTGGCTTGTGGCCACATCACTGCATTCTCTGCCTCTGCCTTCACATGGCCTCCTCCTCTGTGTATCTGTGTCTTCTCTTCAATCTCTTATAATAAGTATACTTATTACTGAGTTTAGGGTCCATCTGGATAATCCAAGATGATTTCTTCATCTTAATTATCCTTATCTCAATTACATCTGTAGGACCCTTTTCCCAAATAAGGTGAAATGCACAGGTTCTAGGAATTCAAATGTGGACATATCTTTTGTGGGGGGTGAAGGGGTGGGAGGACCATTGAACACCTTCAACATTTGTGTAAAATGCTTCACTTCTCCATGGCTGGGCCAGCTCTCTCCCTTCTAATCCCCACTGCTCTCTCCCTGAAATCCCCATTTGGTATGTGCTTTCTTCTGATCTATTGCTTTCTATGCTGTGTTGGTGTTTTGTCCCATGTACAAACCCCTTGAAGGCAGAGGCGATACTCTGTTCACATTAACAGGGCAAAGTAGGGGCTCAATAAATGTCATGTGAACCGTATTGTAGAAAGCCCTCTCTCTTTCTCTGCCTCTCTCTCTTGCAAAAGCATTGAAAATATTAAAGGTCTGGCAAGATACCCATCAAACTCAAAACAGTGAAAAATAGGATTAGG
Source organism: Otolemur garnettii (assembly GCF_000181295.1). Classification (NCBI taxonomy): domain Eukaryota; kingdom Metazoa; phylum Chordata; class Mammalia; order Primates; family Galagidae; genus Otolemur; species Otolemur garnettii. The sequence goes on from NW_003852474.1 coordinate 2,028,577, forward strand.
TTATGAATTGCATTCATCTCTTAAATCATCTACAATTTTATGAAAAATACATTATTCTGGCTCGGTGCCTGTGGCTCAAGCGGCTAAGGTGCCAGCCACATACACCTAAGGTGGCGAGTTCGAATCCCCAGCCCGGGCCCGCCAAACAACAATGATGGCTGCAACCAAAAAAAATGGCTGGGCGTTGTGGCGGGCGCCTGTGGTCCCAGCTACTTGGGAGGCGGAGGCAGGAGACTCGCTTGAGCCCAGAAAGTGGAAGGTGCGGGGGAGCGTGATGCCATGGCACTCTACCGAGGGGGATAGCTTGAGGCTCCATCTCAAAAAAAAAAAAAAAAAAAAAAAGAAAGAAAGAAAAATACATTATTCTTAGTACCCCAAAGAAAACCATTGTGTTAATATCAAATGAGCATGATTCTGAATTGTTCTTTTTAGCACCCTTACTGGGTTTGAAAAGATGCACCCCAACTCTCACATAGGCCCTGCTGTGACCGTAGTGAGTGTTGGTGAAATGGACAAACAGGGACGGAGGCCTTCTCTCTATGTAACAAATAATTTACAACATATCCTGAAACAAAACTTGTAGAGCATGTGATTTTTAAAAAATCAACCTAATTCACTAACTCTAGTAAAAAGGAAAAATAAAACTAATTTAGAAATTAAAAAAATGTTTTTTTCATGGCAAGTGTTTGTGTATTAAATAACTAGAAGAGACAGGGAGGCAGTTAGAGGCCTGCACCTAAACAAAGACTCTTGCACAGATGGCAGCCGCCAGAGCAGAGGGACTTGGGTGTGTTGTCTTGGTGACTCAAAAGCCTTACACGACATCACCAGCAGTAACATAATGTTCCTGAAATCTGGATCATGCTTGGTAGCTTATTTTTTAATGTCTGAAATATAATCTGTATATTACAACCATGCAAAAAAATCTCATTTTTCTATGTGCATCAATGTCAGCCTGTAGGTTTAGATAATTAGAAACAGGTTTCCACCTACATGACAGCCAATGGCTGTTTGAAAATTGTGCATCATGGCCCTGACCTCCTAAAAGGCAGAGGAATCCCTTAACTGCTGGAGAAATCAAAAGATTCCCTATGGGGGACTAGTCCTATCAGATATCTGAAACAAACCTAAATCCCCTATAATTAAAACAACATGGCACATAAATGGAATAGACCAATGGAACAGAACGGACAGTCCATTCATAGAACAAGGTACCCTAGAAAATTCACTGTATGACAAATGTGGCATCCAAAATCACTGGGGAAAAGATAGACCTTTTTAACATATGGTGTTAGGATAACTAGATAGTATTGGGGGGGGGCGGAATCCATAGTTCACATCTTACAACAGGACAAATTCCAAATTGATTAAATATCTAAATATTCTAAAAGGTGAAAGTTAAGATGAATTTCTTCACAAATGGGTGATAAGCTTGACAGATAAAATAAAAAACTGTAAGCAAAGTCAAACAACAAATGAGAAATGGAAAGAAAATAATTGCAACATTCATCACAAATAAAGGACTAATTTCCATAAGAAATTGAGTTCTTAGAAATAGAGGAGTAAAAAGGACCACAGATCCAATAGAAATAGTAGCAAATGACATGAACAATTTCCAGGAAAAGAAAGGTAAATGTCACTTAAGCATATGAAAGATGATCAACTTTATTGTAATAAGTGATATGCAAATTAGTGCATCCCAAGTTACCAGTTTTCTTCTGGCAGACTGATAAACATTCAGAAACACAACACACTCTGTTAAGGAGGCAGTAATGAAACACACTCTGATATATTCTGGAGGAGAAGGAAATGGTACAATCACAACAAGGAAGAATCTGACAATATGTACTATAATTTCTTTTTTTTTTTTTTTTTTGAGACAGAATCTCACTAAGTCACCCTGAGGTTGAGTGCCCCATGGTGTCATAGCTCAGAGCAACCTCAAATTCTTGGGCCTGAGTAGCTAGGACTACAGCACCTGCCACAATATTTTTTCTACTTTCCTTTAGTAGAGACAGCGTCTCACTCTTGCTCAGGCTGGTCTTGAACTTCTGAGCTCAGGCAATCCATCCACCTTGGCCTCCTAGAATGCTATGATTATAGGCATGAGCCATCAAACTCAGCCTCTAATACAATTAGACATGCATTTACCCTTTGACCCAGCAACCCTGCTTTTAGGACACATATATTTCTACCAATATAAAACAGCAAATTGAGATGGTTATTCATTGTCCAATTATTTAAAAGAGCGAAATATTGATGATGACCTAAATATCCTCCTTTAAAAGACTGACTGAATAAGCTAGGGTCCATTCATGCAAAAGAATCCCGTGTAGCTGTGAGCAATGAATACTGAAGAACTCTATGAACCAAAAGGTAGTGATTATTTAAATATATTAAGTGAAAAAATTAAGATAGGAAGTGTAAATAATATGTTATACTTTGTGTACAAAAGAAGGGGCATTAAGTAGATAGTTATGTATTTACTTTTTTTCCAAAATAATCACAGGAAGATTAAATACTAAACCAGCAAAACTTGGGGTTAGATATGGGTGAGGCATAGGGGATAAGGAATGGGAATGACTATTACCTTTTATGCAGTTCTGATTATTAATTTACATGCTTCACATATTTAAAAATAAAATTAAGTCAAATGTAATTTTAAAGCACTCTTGTATAAACACAAATGGTCATACTATCTGTTAAATCGGTAACAGGAATAGACAAAAAAATAATTATGAAACTTAAACATAGAACACATACTTAAGTGGGATTTATACTAAGGGGAAAAGACCTGCAGAGAAATCTTGATCCTAGGATTTTGTTGTTGGTAGTGTTGTTATAAATGGTTCTGAAATGTTTTGAACCTAGAATGGAGCAAATGAGTAAGGGAGAAGAGAGATACAAACATGGCATGTGGGTGTCGAGGAAGAACACTGCCCTGAGTTTGCACTGGGTTTGAATTTAGGGTATCAGTGTACATTCACAATTTTGTAAATATATCCCCAGCCTCTCTCCACTGAAAGGGAGAAACATTGAGGCCCTGTAGCAGTGAGTACACCTACTACCCAGATCTTGGTTTCCAAGGATCGTTCTCCATCAAGAGGAACAAGGATTCCTTGGTAAAATGGCTGATTTAGGCCTGCAGCAGGAAACACACAAGGCAAGCCTGAATGGGCTCAAAGACCAAGGTGACTTGTAAATCTCCCTTGGCTGAAATGTGGCCCAGCTAAGAACTGAACCCAGGTCTTCAAATGCCAAATCCTGCAATTCTCTCTACTTTGCTGCACTGTTATTTTCCACCACGAAATCGCTTCTCTCCGTTACAGAATTTGTACTTTGGTGTCGCTTTTAAATATTACAACATTGTCACGATCATCAAAAAGTTGTCTTTCTCATTTTATTTTCTTCGCCTTTGCTACAAAGAAGGCTTTTGAAAAGCCAATCACCAGCCTTCCTGAGCATCTAGGCGTAGAGTCTGAGCTTCTTTTACGTTGTTGAGGCTCTGAAGTACGCCTCCCAAAACCCCACTCTGCACCTCTAGACCCAGACAGCGGCCGTCAGGAGAAAACTCTGGGAAACGCGTCCATTAGTAGTTAGCCTTCCAGATTGAGAGCGGTTATTTTTACTTTACATTAGTTACCCTGGTTCTTTTCTGCAGAAGGAACAGACAGGAAATGGGAAAGAGAAGGAGAAGGAGGAGGAAAAAAATAAACACACAGACTTTAATTTTTTCTTTTTTTTAATGAATACTGACCCTGGCTAGCGAGCAAAGCTTTTGGCAGCATGAATTAAATTGCATTCTGGAAACAGACTGGAGGAACTCTTACATACGTATCAAGTACTCCAAAACCAAAAGCTTTTACCGCCTGCATTTTCCTTCCATGCACGGGAGGCTCCTCCCGCCATAAAACAAACAGCTGTCAGGGGGCCCATTCCCTGGTACGGTGGCTGTGCAGAGCATTAGAATTTGTTATCACCACACCATTAATTTCCACACACATCTGCTTGAGGATTTCTTCCTGCCCCCGTGGCACGTTCATCTCCATCTAATTCACGTTTTATTGGCCTGGTCTTAAGGCTAGCAAGCATTGTCAAGTGCCTCAAACCTTCCAGAGCTGGGCCAGGCAGCCAGTGGGCCCCATTCCCTGTGGTTTGAGGCTCCTCTTACAGCTTTTATTTCTAGCCAGCTGTAATTCAGGACTGCAAATGACCAACTTGAAATGGCTTACTCACTTCCAAAAAGTATTAGCCAGTAGCTCTCAATTACCCAGCCAAGTGCAAACAACACTGCCTCATTTGGATGTGAAGGAAAGCCTCTGACTTCCTTTCTGCTTATTTCGGATACCCTGGGTCACTGAACACCAAACCTACAGTGGAGGGTGGCTGTTCCCATTTCCCAGAGGGCCTGGAAGAGGTTCCAAAAGTCAATTTCCCAGCCACGCCACACGCAGAGGCCCTGAGAAACTTCTGCTGAAATCGAGCCCTGTCTGGGCCGCTGCAAATCTTTCAGCCAGGGCTTCTCAAACGTGAAAAGTGCACAGACCATTTTAGAGAGTAGAAAAAAACCGTTTACAATTGAGAATAAAACTGAGAGAATCCTCTTTGAACAGCACTGCATAAAAAAGCAAAATCCCATTCCACAGAAGGTCCTTTAATTGCAAATGTGCATTGCAAAAAGAGTTCTGTTTCACTGTTAAAATTTAGAACATGCCTGCAGCCCTGGTGCAGTTTAGGAATGGAACTCAGCCTTATTTTTAGAATTGCTTTTTGAGGAGTTATTAAAGGATTCACACTCATACCTTCTCATGGCACCCAGCAGATGCGTCTCCACTCGGTTCTAACAACGTTTCACCTAAAGCTCAGCATTTCGTTTGACCTTCATGATCATCCCCGGGGCCTGGCAGGGCTCCTCTGGGGTTTTCAGGAAAGGTGAGAGGAGTCACTGGCTCCCCGAGGTCACAGGAATAATAACTAGGAAGCTGGGCCTCATGCATTGCTATTTTGGCAAGTCAGAAAGTGGCGGGCCTCAGCGATGTCATACAGTTCCTCTGAATGTGCCCACAACCTGGCATTTCTGATCCCCTATCCCATGTTCCTCCATCATGCTGAGTTCCTTCTGAAACAAAGTCAGGTTTGCTAAATAACTCACTGGACACCTCTGAAGTAATTTACTAGGTACTCATTAAAGGCAGTTTTTAAAAGATGCAGGAAATAAGTTTCTTCCTCTAGTTAAAGGAAAAATACAAAACTAGCATTGCAGAGTTTTTACTTGATTTTTCAAATCAAATCTAAGTTAGGTTGAAGGAAACGCCTCACTTACATTATATTAACCTACAGTGGGGCAAAATCATCTAACGCCAAGCTTATTTTATAACAAAGTATTGAATATTTCATGCAAGAGTGTCATGCTACATATGGATAGCTCAGAAAAGATCAAAATTCACAACTCAAAATGCAGCCCCTACTGAGTGCATATGGCTCTTGCACTATCATAAAGTTTGAAAAATCATTAAGTCAGGCATTCATGAGTCAGGAACCCTCTGTGATTCAGCCAGTTTCTTTAAAGCATCCCATGCTCTGCAGATGTGCTGCTAAGAGCCCAAGATCTTAGTCAAGTACTTATTGCCTGTCGGTACCGAGTGTTGTGCTAAGTACTGAGGGTTAATCCAAAGAGACAATTAGACAGTCAGTTACATGAAGGGCCTTCAAAGCAAATTATAGTATAATTGACAACACAGATGGTAAGAGATGAAACCCTTACCCATGAAATACAGAAAAGCTACCCAGAGTGAGCAAGCTCACACCAGGAGTGGAGTGCGCAGGACCTCAGCACACAGAGAGATCCATGAGACCCCTGAGGGCTCTGAGGGGAAGTTGGGTGTGAAATGGACTCTGGAAAACCCATGGTGTTCCTCTGACATTTGCTTTCTCTTTCTTCCATAATGATCATGTTTCAGCTGGTCATTCAATCCCACAGCTGAAGGCTTTACTCCCTAGCTCTTTGTAGCCAGATATGGCCACATGACTGAGTTCTGGAAAAGGGGATGTGAACAGAAGGGGTGTGCACAAAATCAGGGCTGTGTCTTGGAAAGTATTCCTTTCCCTGCCTCATTCCTCCCTTCTGCTGGCTCAGATATGTAAGGGATGGTAAGAGCCAAAGAAGCTACCTTGGACTCAGTGGAAAGAGCTATAATTTGAGGGTAGTAGAGCCACCCAACCAGCCGTGGATGGCCTATAGCCTCACATATATGTGAAAGAGAAATAAACTTCTACATGGAGACACTGTATTTTGAGAAGTCTTTTTTATGATCACCTAGATTATCTTAATTAATGTATATGCTCAATAGAGAGAAGAGGAGGAATTTATTCATAATAAAAAACATCCTGCTCTGGAAAATGTCAGTGTCTAGTTGAAATCATAGAATCATGAGAGAATAAGAAGAAGAAGAAAATGTGAAATATACTATAATAGAACCATGATGTGTCTGCACTGACCCAATCTAGAGATTCGTTTCTCCCCTGGAGAAATCTACATATAAACCAGGATTCCCTGTGGTTCAATCTCCTCTTAGTATTATTAAACTAAAAGAAACAATTTGAGTCCAGCCACCAAAAATGTATTAAAAGTAATTACAAGAGGCTCACACCTGTAATCCTAGCACTCTGGGAGGCCAAGGTGGGAGGATAACTTGAGCTCAGGAGTTCAAGACCAGCCTGACCAAGAGGAAGACCTATCTCTACTAAAAATATAAGAACTAGCCAGGCCTAGTGGCAGGCATCTGTAGTCCCTGATGCTCCAGAGGCTGGGGCAAGAGGATTGCTTAAGCCCAAGAGTTTGAGGTTACTGTGAGCTATGATGTAAAGAGATCCAATTCACACTGCACAGTGACAGTCTTATAAGTGTCCTTTCTTCTGTGGTTTTCCCATCTTGGGCAGCTGCTCCAGGATGTCTCATTCCTAAGATCTTCACACTAACACCCCAGGCCTGGTGGGCCCTGCTCCTTCCTCCCTGCTCCATGTCACACGTCCTGCCTGTGGGCAATACTGGGACTCCCTGTCCCAGAATCCATCTGCATCAGGCAGTTTCAGATGGTAAACCAATCTGGAAGAAGCAATGGGACAATTTCCTGTGATAAGATCCTCTTCTTTACATGAGCTCTTGAGAATCTATAGATAGTTCCATAGTTTCATACAGGACACTCCTTCCTTTAAGGTATTTTACTCTCTAAAGGGCGTCCACACTTATAGAAGACTTTTAAGTTGTTTTTTCCAAGACAAACTGTATGCAGCTTTATTAAAGATACTTTTCATAAATAATCATGGTATTTCAGGCAGGACACAGGCAGACAATTGTTAATAGTATACAACAACTTTCAAACTCCCTTCTTCAATGGTCTACCAAAAATCAGAAAGCCACTGTAAAACCCAATGTAGTCATTTTTCTTCTTGACAAAGTCTCACTCTGTTGCCCCAGGCTGGATTGCCATAGTGTCCGCTTAGCTCACAGCAACCTCAAACTCCTGGCTCCAAGTGATCCTTCTGCCTCAGTCTCCCACGTAGCTGGGACTATAGGCATCCATCACAATGCCTGGCTAAATTTTTCTATTTTTAGTAGAGACAGGGTCTTGTTTTTGTTCAGGCTGCTCTTGAACTCCTGAGCTCATGGAATCCACCCACCTCAGCCTCCCAGAGTGCTAGGATTACAGGTGTAAACCACCATGCCTATCCCAATGAAATCTTCATTTGATGCTCTGAGAAGGGAAAGTTTAGAGTGAGGGCTGACATTTCACATTTAGCAGGTTGTTTTAACAACTTTTCACAAGCCAACACTGATATTCAGGATATGAAACGAAAATGGCAGAATGTATCCCTAATCTACAAATGCGACTGCTGCTCTTTTGAGGATGCCATCTTGGCAGGGTCACTGTAGAAGTCCAGATTCCGTGACATACCTGTAACCAATTATTGCGGGGGGGGCAGGTCCCAACTATTCTGATGGCAGAAAGGGAGAATAGGACACACAATCAAATTAGTTTTCCATCCACAAGGCATTTGTACCAAAGAGTCTGTGTGTCAACATCAGGGATCCCTCCTGCTGAGAGCCAAGAGGAAGCCCCTCAAAACCATAAGGACAGGTGTTTTCCTCACATCAATCTAGCTTTGGAGATATTCTATTAGTGACACATACTCCTTCTCCCAAAAACAACTATGAAGTGCTCTGTGTGCTAACAGCATAGTGGTTTTTTTTTTTTTTTGGTAGAGACAAAGTCTCACTTTATTGCTCTCGATAGAGTGCTGTGACATCACACTGCTCATGCCTCAGCCTCTCGAGTAGCTGGGACCATAGGCGCCCACCACAATGCCCAGCTATTTTTTTGTTGCAGTTTGGCTGGGGCCAGGTTTGAATCCACCACCCTCAGTATATGGGGCCGGCATCCTACTCACTGAGCCACACGTGCTGCCAAACAACATAGCTTTTAAAAAAAAAAATAAGTAAAACAAAATCTTGTTTTTATTAAACTTGATAAATAATAATATTTGAAACTGTGCAGTCACCAGAAGTGCACAGTGATCACAAATGCACACACTGCACTTGGCCTCTCCAGCACCTTCAGCTTTCTGTGTCTGCTCTGTTTTGGCATCTCCATTTTTCTGCAGGATCATTCCCCTCCTTACCAGGGTTAGCTTTTCCCTTTTTTCCTTTGGGCAGCTTCTCTCCCTTCTTTGCAGGGGCCTTTTTAAGCTTGAGCTCTGGCTTTGGAGGAGCAGGTTTAGTAAACAACCTTGCAGACCTTCTCTGTGGTTTGCCCTTGGCCTTGGCTTTACCTCCTTCTGTGCCCACTTCAGCCTTTCTCTTGGGCGTGATGACAGCGATGGCCAGATGTAGGCACAGGGGATACAGCAGTGCATGGGTTTAGCTTGGTCCCAGGATCATTCTTGACTCCTCTTCTTCATAGTGCTCCTTTTGAGGCTGACAGTTAAAACATTGTGATCACATATTGGAAGAGCGTATACTCATGGAGGTCAGAGCAGTGCCGTGGGACGGGGTGAACAGAGCTTGCTGTTGGGCTGCCATGGTCTAGGTCTCAGCACCTTACAGATCATGCTGGGCCTGAGTGGCGGCTGTCTACTTCAATTTGTTCTCCTTGATGTGTGGTCACTGTTGGACACTTGTCTTGACCCATTTATCTTGTCCAGCCTTTAGCCAAATGAGGAACAAATACATTTAACACCATGATTGACCAAAATCAAACATTGCCTGCTAGCCATGTAGAAAACAGCCTCCCTAATGCGTGCTGCGTGTTCCCTGCAGCAATATTCACAGTGGTCAAGGTATGAAACAACCTAAGTGTCCACTGGTGCATGAAAGCATAAGGAAATTGTGTGTGTGTGGGAGTACATGAGAGATATATACATATGATATATATATATAATATATATGTATGCATATACAATAGATATATATGTATATACAATAGATATATAGAGAGAGAATATATATATACAATAGAATATTAATTCAGCCTTCATAAAAAGATCTCTGTGACAACATGGGTGAGCCTGGAGGACATTACTCTAAGTGAAACAAGCCAGATATGAGAAGAAAAATACTCCATGATTTTACTTACATGTGGAATCTAAAAAGTCAAAAACATAGAAGCAGAGAGCAGACAGTTGGTTACCAGGGGTCAGAACAGGAGGAGGAAATGGGTAAATATTGGTCAGTGGGTACAAATTTGCAGTTATGAATGAATTCTAGACACCTGATGCACAAATGGTGATGACAGTCAACAATAATATCTCAAATATTTGAAATATGCATAGAGAGAAGATCTCAAAGGTTCTCACTACACACACACGCACACATATACATGCACGTGAAAGTAACTGTGTTAATTAGCTTGATTGTGGTCATCATTTTCCAGTGTGTACATATATCAAATCATCATGCTGTACACCTTCAATGTATACAATTTTGATTTGTCAATTATCTCCACAGAGCTGAAAAACTAAAAAATGAAGATTAAAAAAAAGATTTTAAAAAACCCAAATGGCCTGTGTAGAGAGCCTCTTATTCTAAGACTATCAGTTTCTTTTATTTAAAATGTAATGCTGTAATACAAAGATGTTCACAACAAATAATCAAATTAAACCGCAAATTACAAAACAGTACACACTTTGGGAATCATTCTTCTAAAACAAACCATACATGCCACACACCAACACCCCAACACACTGAAGAAACAAAAATATCATGGTTTTCTCCGGCTGGTAGATCATAGATTTTTTTTTATTTGTCTTATATTTTTTACTGAAATACATTCTCTAATTTGGGGGCAATGAAATGTTTTTTCTTGTAACTCATGCTACCATTCCATGATGTTATTTCAGTGAAATGAACTTGTGTTCCCTTTGCTTTAAAAGAGGAGGAACCAACAGATGGGTCTCCATGGGGGTTCAGGAGCCACACTTCACAGGGAACAGCAGAGGAGGAGAGAAGCTACCCCCAAACTGTCAAGTGAGGATTTAGGGTACAGATACTGTGGCACGGGGCCTGGCATGACCGTTTTTATCATTGCCTTGTGTGTTCTGTATCTACACTTAGTCATTATCTCATATGAAATCTTTTAAGGAAAAAATTACATTAAGAATCGTAAAAATTTCAAGCGATCATCTGTATGAGCTGTTTATTTTCTCACCTGAAGTGATAATTGCCTCTTGGTGACATCATAATTGCTTGCAGGGAGAACTGATTATCATGTCACCAACAGAAGATTAAGCCTTCAGGTAAGGGGAAGCGGCAGCAGCAGATGAGCCCCCAGGAAACCAGGATTCAATTTTCATGCAAATGTCAAAGTTAATAAAGGCAAAGGGAGGAAAGGGTGACGATTTGTCTTTCATACTGTATCTGTTATCCTCACCGAACCGGTTCACAGTATTTTTCTACACGCTGCAAGTGTGACTTTAATTTCCTCCAATCTAAAACCTGCACGCTTTTTGCTGATTAATTTCGTGATAGAAGAAACACACGTGCACCACATTTTCCTCTTCTGATGGGGGGGAGTGCGGTGGGTGAAGGACAGACTCATGCTAGACTCGGGCAGGCAGGGGCAAGCTTGAGGAAGCTGTGAGTCTCTGAGAGTCCCCTTCACTGTTTAAACCTAAGACACAACCTATATCTAATTTAGTTGGAATTATATTTTTCCTAGACTGCAAAGAGAGCTTTAAGTATTTCCCTGCTGAAAGCAATTTTCCTAATTTTGTTGATTCTTTTTCTATTATGAAACACACCATCTATTTAGTTCTCCCTCCTCAGTGTTTATATATGGTTAATATTGTGTGTAAGGTTAAAGCTCAAAAAATAAGGAGGTTGGGAGATTAGGCTGTGGATTATAATTAATGCAATATGCTGGTTCACTGGAGATTAAAATAGAAAGACTCTGATTCTCACCTTGATGTTGAAAATAGTTTTACAAAAGCAGGTTCTATCTAGGTAGATAGATAGATAGCAGGTTCTGAGTAAATTGACATTTTATGGCATCTGTCCTTTAGAAAAGGCCTAAGGTATTGCTTCCTACTTAAAAGGTCAGACCTTAACAACTATGGGAAAGGTCTGTGGATTATGTATTTCCTCACCATGGAAAGAGCTGGATTTGATGACACTATGGTATGCCAGTCTTTCATTTTTGAGACTGTAGATTTCCTGTTACTCACATTTTCTTTCCTCAATCTTTTGAGCTGCTTCAGAAGGTAGTTTCACTATTGTTCTTTCTATAACCCCTAACTCAGAATAGGCTACCAATGACATGGTAACAAACAACTCCAGATCTCAATGGTTTAGCACCTTAAAGCTTATTTCTTGCTCCTTGGGCAAAGCCCTTTATCCTCTGTGGCCAGATCTTGTCTGTGCAAGGTTCAGGGATCCAACATTCATCAAAGGCAGAATCTTTATAGGACAAGGCCTTTACCTTTGCCACCACAGCAGAGGAAAGACATTAGAGAATTGCACGTGGGCTCTCTGCTCCCACAGCTGGGAAGTGATCTATTCATTCTTTCTGCCCACATATCTTTGGCTAGATTTGGTCTCACCAGTTACCCTGGAATGGTAGGTGTAGCTTCATATGCCCCATCAGGAAGAATTTGAAACAGATAAGGTGAACGTGTAGCACCATCGCTTCCACATCAGTCTTCTCAAGCACTAAGTGAAAAGAAGTTAAGGCCTTTTGTGGAGAGGTCTGAGAACTTGAGAACCTACTGAACAAAGGTCATAGTTTGGTCTTCACATAACCCCTTTAAAGTCACAGGTATGCACTCTAGATCTATGCAACCAGAACCTCTAGGGTGAGAGCCCGGGAATCTGCATTTTACTAACCTCTCAGGTAAATCTTCTGCACGTGTAACTTTGCAAAATACTATGTGGGATGCTCTTGAAAAAAAGAGGCAGGTCCACTGCCAAAGAAGTTTAAAAATACTGAATTCTGTATTGCCCACTTGGTTATTCACAAAACTGTTTGATATGTAAAAGACTTTGACCAAGAGCCTTTAGAGCTCTTCATTATTTTCGTCATAAAAATAATTTTATGGTTGGGGGGTCACCACAACATAAGGAACTGTATTAAAGGGTTGTGGCATTAGGAAGGTTGAAAACCACTGCTTTCGAGAGACTTCCAGTCACAACTGCATGTAGAGGTTGGGAACCCCTGTCCGGAAAAATGCGTATAATTCTGGACAGTATTTACTGATGTAACAATTTCAGGATACTAGAAATCAAACAAAGGTGGACAATAAGTGAAGAAGCATTCTTGGAAAATGTGCTAGAACTTTAAGGGTCCCTGACCTTGTTGCCTGGGGCTGCTGCTGTATCCTGTCCATGGCTGCGTTCACAGGTGGGGCAGACTGACAAATATGGAGCTGGCTGTAAAAAACAGCTGCTTTACTGCCAAAATGGACACTCACCCTATGAACTGTTGGCCAAAAGTAGTGGACTCTGTTGGAATGAAATGAAGAAGACAAGAACTCTCTCCTTGAGCAAGTTGTGGTCGGCTTCTCTATGCTCTTTCCTCAAGCAGGCCTCATCCTTGGGCTTTGTCTCCAAGACCATGCATCTCTTAGTTTTACTGAAAATCTTACGAAGTCAGTTTAGCAAGAATCTTCCACCTTGATATCTGATCATGTTCAATATCTGATCAAATTCCTCATTCTTATCATCGCTCAGCTGATACCTGATCACTCTGGCCAACCTTCAACAAGAATTCCTAGGTCCTGTTAACAAGAATTGTTAACCTACTCTTGATGTCGCTCTCCTCTTAGTAATTTTCCATCCAACAACTCCCCCAACCCTCCTGCTTAGTTATAAATCCCCAGCTGTCCTTGCTGTATTTGGAATTGAGCACAATTCTATACTGAGGTCTCTTGTCCTGTGTTGAAATAGTTCCTGAATAAAACTGTTTTTTACTGCTTTGACTAATGCCCAGTTCTGGTTACTTTTACCAAGGTAAGCTGAGAGCTTCACTAGCCTGAGATTGGGGACCTGATTAAGTCAAGCAATGAGCCATCCAGAAATTAAACAGGGATATTCTGGAAATGAGAAAAACATAGAAGAACTCAGATGAGCCTTCCATGTGTCCCTGAGCAACTGGAAAACTATTCAGCTTGGGGGAAACTTATGACAGCCCAACAAAAAGTAAAAGCCCAGAGACACTTGAGATATGGCTGCAAATTATAATGCATTCTCCCACCTACACACAGGTCCCTCAGCAGAAGGTGTTTAAGCCTTAGAGACTCAAGCTGTTTGAGCACTGCCTAAAACATTGGCTGATCATAGAGCTATGCAGACATAGGAGCAGCCCTTAGAAAAGGCAGGCCAAAAACTATTAAGAAGAATAAAAATCTTAGTAGTGACATATCTGGCATACCATAGGGGAGACCAACTCTAGAGTTTAAATCTAGGCAATGATGAACAACAGCAATAACCCTAAAAAAAGAAATAGAATCTAGAATTGCTACTATATATATAAAATGTCCTCTTTTAGTTTGAAAAAAAATCACTGGACTATAAAGAAAAAAACAAGAAAACGTAACTCATACTGACAAAGAAAAAGAAGTCGATGTACACTGACTCTGAATGGGCACAGATTTTGGATTTAATAAATAAAGATTTCAAAGTATGTTATAAATATGCTCAAACAATTAAAGGAAATATGATAATGACTCAACAGAATCTTCACAATGAAACAGAAACTGTTAAAAAGTTAAAAGTTAATTCTAAAGTAGAAAATAATAACCAAAATGAAATAGTCACTTAGATGGGCTCAATGATAGATTCCAGATGGCAGAAGAATAAATCCATGAATTCAAAGATTAATCAATAAAACTATCCAGTTTGAAGAAGAGGAAGAAAAAGTATTGAAGAAAAGTGAACAGAGCCTCAGAGATATATGGGACGACATCAACTATACTAGGATAAAAAAGAGAGAAATAAGCAGATCCAATATTTGAAAAAATAATTGCTAAAAATTTCACAATTTGTAGGAAAAATTGTTTCCTGACGTTCAGCATAGACTGTCTTTCTGCTCGAGAGATCTAAAAGAGTCACGTGAGTTGTGTGCATGAAGAAGGGTAGGAGACCGACCTCCAAGATAGAATGTATAGGGGAGGTGTGGCAATACCAGGCCAAATAGTTTGGGTAAAGATCCTCTGGATTCCAAAGGTCTCTTAACACTGGAGGCCAAGGTCGTGCTTGAGGTCTACAGTTTGCAAAAGCAAGTTGGAGTTATTCTGACATTTTCCATATCCCCTCCTTTATGGCTGATACCTGACAAGTAACTTTTAACTACTTTTTCCTGCTTTATGAAATAAATACAGACTCGAGATTTGCTCAAAATGACTCCACCCTGAGAGCGCCTCAGTCCCTTTGCACAGATTCTGTGTCAAGCCTCTTTATTCTTCGTGCCAAAACCCTGTCAACAATTTGATGAAAAACATTAATCCATAGATTTAAGATGTTCAACAATCCTCAGATAGAAAAAAAGAAATCCCTTACCTAGACAGATAATCACACAATTGTAAACAAAAGAAGATGAGAAAATTCTGAAAGCAGCAAAAGAAAACAGCTTCTCATATATTTCTTACAACATAAGAAGATTAATATATGAGTGGACCATGGATAAATATAGTGGACCATGGATAAGATTAACACCTATCTTCACATAAGAAATGGTGGAGGCATGGAATTATAAATGCAAAATGCTGAAAGTCAGCTGTCAACCAAAAACTGTATCCAGTAAATCTCTTCTTCAAAAATGAAGGTAAAATTAAGACATTACCAGTTTTGTTTTTTGAACAAAAACTGAGATAATTCATTGCTAGCATAACTGTTTTGTAAGAAATACAAGAGGAAGTTATTCTGAATAAAAGAAAACAGATCTATAAAAATGCATAAAGAACACAAGAAATGGTAAATATGTGAGCAAACCCAAGACATTGTTTCTTAATTCCTTTAATAAATGTAATGTTATTTAAGGTAATAATTATAACATTGTATTGTTGAGTTTATAATATACATAAATGTAATATATATAATGATCATAGCATCCTCCAAAAGGAGAGAAAATGGACTTATACTGGTACGAAGTTGTTATATATTGTTGAATTTAAATTGGTACTAACCCGAAGAAGATTATGATACATTAAAGATGTGTATTACAATTCTAAGAGCAACTATTAAAAATAAATGAATAAATAAATAATGAAAACCATTACCAAAAATAGTTAAGATACACCTACAGTTGACTTTACCTAACAAACACAATGTAACCTAATCATCTGTACTTATATATTAACCTGAAATAAAAAATAAATCTGAAAAGATATACCTACCAATGCTTGTTTAACACAAAAGAAGAGAGTAAAAAGGAACAGATGCTCTGCACTATCTTTGCAGCTTTTCTGTAAATTTATAACTGTTCTGGCCATAGTGGAGAAAATAGCAGCTAGGAAGGCAGGAGAGGAGAAGGCTACAAAGTCACAGTGAGCTGGAGCTGCTAGAGGACCTGAAAAAGAGGCAGAAAAGCCTGTGAAACCTAAAATTCTTTCTTCCAGTTGCAGCAGTGACAAGTGACCAGCTGGAGAAAAAGCTGCAGACCTCCCAACACAGCCTTATAAAGATTTCCAGATTTTGATTTCTCAGAGGTAGTCAGATGACAAAGAAAACATCAGCCATATCCATTAAATGTGGATCCAGTAAGCCTGATGAAACTGTTCCAAACTCTTGCTCCAAAATTCTTTCAGGAATAGGAGCTTTTTTTTTTTTTTCTTTTGAGACAGAGCCTCAAGCTGTCCCCCTGGGTAGAGTGCTGTGGCATCGCAGCTCACAGCAATCTCCAACTCCTGGGCTCAGGTGAGTCTACTGCCTCAGCCTCCCAAGTAGCTGGGACCACAAGTGCCCGCCACAATGCCTGGCCATCTTTTGGTTGCAGTCATCATTGTTCTTTGGCGGACCCAGGCTGGATTCGAACCTGCCACCTTAGGTGTATGTGGCTGGTGCCTTAGCGGCTTGAGCCACAGGCGCCAAGCTGGAACAGGAGCTTTTAATGAAGATGAAGATAGTGAACCAAAGGCAATTCTTCTAGAAGCAAAAATGAGGATGAAAAATATTGGAAGGGGCATGCCCACGTCAGCCAGATCGAATTCCTTCAATAAAGGAAAACATGGGTTTTCTGATAAGCAGAAACTATGAGAATGAAATATAAAATCTTGTCTTAGAAATGTCCGTGACCACGGCAATTAAATAATGTGTTTTCAAACTGGGATGTGGGATGGGTGCAAAGTTAAAAGGAGGTTTCCTATTTTAAAGAATGGAACAAGACTATCCTTTAAGCCAAGCCATTTTTATATTTCTTTCTTTTTCTTTTTCAGTTTTGCTTTTTTCCAAAGTATTAAGGGGGAACAAATCTTTTGGTTGTATGCATCACTTTTATAATTCTTGACTCATGGCTGTAACTGTGCCCATCACTCAAATAGTGTTCACTCTACCCATTATGTAGGTTTTTGCCCCTCTTTTCCTCCCTCCTGCTTGATTTTCACTAAGTTTTATTTCCCTCTGTGTGTTGGTGTGTGCTCTTCAGTCAGTTCTAGTTTAGTAGTGATTAAATGTGGTTTTTGTTTTACTATTTTTGTGATACTACACTTTGGATAATGGTTTCCAGTTCCATAGAAATTGTTACAAAGGCATTGCAACATTCTCATCCTTAAAACTCTCATCCTTTTTCATGACTTGGTAATTCTCCATAGTGTACATAAACCACATTTTGTTAATCCACTCATAAATTGATGGGCACTCGTGTTGATTCCACATCTTTGCAATGTGAATTGTGCTGCACTAAACATTTGAGTGCAAGTGTCTTTTTGATAAAATGACTTCTTTTTCTTTGGGTAGATACTCAGTAGTGGGATTTCTGGATCAAATGGTAGAGATACTTATAGTTTTTTGAGGTACCTCCATACCTGTTTTCCATAGAGGTTGTCCTAATTTGCAGTCCCACCAATAGTGTATAAAGGTTCCTTTTCTCTGCATCCATGCCAACATATATTGCTTCTGGACTTTTTAATAAAAGCCATTCTAACAGGGGTAAGGCAATATCTCATTGTGGTTTTGATGGGCCTTTCTCTGATGATTAATGACACTGAGCATTTTTGCCTATGTTTATTGGCCACTTGTCTTTCTTTTTTTGAAAATCTCCTGTTTATGTCATTTTCTCACTTTTTAATGAGGTTTTTTGTTTGTTTTGTTTTGTGTTTTGATGATTTCCTTGAGTTCTTTGTAGATCCTGGATATTAGCCCTTTATTGGATGTATAGCTTGTGACTATTTTCTCCCATTCTGTAGGTTGTAGGGTGTCTATTTGCTTGTTTATTATTTCCTTAGCTTTTTTGTTTAATCAAATCTCATTTATTTATTTTTGTTGTTGGCATTGGTTACCATTGGGGTCTTAGTCATAATTTTTTTGCCTAAGCCAATATCTAGAAGAGTTTTTCTTACATTTTTCTCTAGGTTAATATGTTTTCATACCTCAGATTAAAGTCTTTTATCCTTCTTGAATTAATTTTTGTGAGCAGTGATAGACAGGGGTCCTGTTTCATTCTTCTGCTATCTGATTTTCCCAGCACTATTTATTGAATAGGACTTTATTTTTCCAGCATGCATTGTTGTCTACTTTTCTTAAGATCAGTTGGCTGTAGATAGATGGTTTTATATCTGGGTGGTCAATTCTGTTCCCTTGGTCCATATCTCTGCTTTTGTATCAGTATCCTGCTGTTTTGGTTACTATAACCTTTGAGTATAGTTTGAAGTCTGATAATGAGATACTTGAAGATTTGTTGTTTTTGCTTAGGATTTCCCTAGCTACTTGGGCTATTTTCTGGTTTCTAATGAAGCACAGAATTAATTTTTCTAGATCTGTGAAAAGTGATGTTGGTATTTTGATAGGGATTACATTGAATCTGTAAATTTGTTTGGGTAGTATGGACATTTTAGTAATGTTGATTCTACCAACCCATGAGCAAGATATATTTTTTCATTTGCTGACATCCTCTGTGATTTCTTTCCTTGGTGTTTCATAGTTCTTATAGAGTTCTTTCACCTTCTTGGTTATGTATATCCCTAGGTATTTTATTTTCTTTGTGGCTATTGTGAATGGTATTGAGTTTTTTATTTGACATTTGATTGTTAATAGTATATAGAAATGCTACTTATTTATGTACATTGATTTTTTCATCTAAGACTACAATGAATTTATCAATTCCAGGAGTCTATTGACAAGAGTATTTGGGGCTTTCTAGATACAAGATCATGTCATCAGTAAAAAGTGATGGCCTTCTCTTTCCTGATTTGGATACTCTGTATTTCTTTAGCTTGTCTGATTGCTCTGGCTAGAATTTCAAGCACTATATTGAATAGAGATGGTGACAGTGGATGTCTTTATCTTATTTTGGTTTGGGGGGGAATGTTTTCAACTTTCTCCCATTCAGCAGGATATTGGTAGTGGATCTGCCATGTATGGGTTTATAATTTTGAGAGATGTTACTTCTATGCCTAGTTATTTGAGGGTTTTTATCATGAAAGGGTGTTAGAGTTTGTTGAACTCTAACTCATTCTTGAACTCATCCTTCTGTCTTTTTCTGCATCTATTGAGATGACAATATAGTCTTTGTTTCTGTTTCCATAGTGAATCACATTTGTGGATTTATGTATGTTGAGCCATCCTTGCATTCCTGGGATGAAGCCCATTCAATTATGCTAAATTATTTTTTTGATGTGCTGTTGAATTCAGTTTGCTAGTATTTTATTGAGGATTTTAGCATCTATAGGCCATCCCTGAGTTACAAACACCCAACTTATGTATAATTCGCACTTTTGAATAGAAGCTATTACACTAAGTCTCCAATTTACAAACATTGGAGTGATGTATGATTCACACTTAACAAATGGAGGCTATTACAGGCACTAGCAAACATAACTGTTCCCACTTACACACAAATTTAACTTAAGAACAAACATACAGAACCTGTCTCATTTGTAACATGGTGACTGCCTATATATCAATAAGGGATATTGGTCTGTAGTTTTCTTTACTTGTTGTATTTTTTCCTGGCTTTGGTATCAAGGTGATAATGGCTTCATAGAATCTGTTGGAGAAAATTCCCTCTTTTTCTGTGTTATGGAATAATTTCTGTATTATGGGTAACAGCTCTTCTTTGTAGGTATGGTAGAGTTTGGCTGCGAATCTATCTGGTCTGGGCTTTTTTGCTATAAAATTGGTTTTTATTATCGCTTTTGATTTTATTGTTCATTATTGGTCTGCTCAAGAATTCTATTTCTTCCTGACTGAGTCTTCAGAGGTGGTGTGTTTCAATGAATTTGTCCATTTTCTCTATATTTTCTAGTTTATGTACATAAAGATTTTCACAGTATTTATGGGTGATATTTTGTATTCCTGTGGTATTGGCTGTAATGCTTCCATTTTCATTTTGATTTTTCATTCATTTCATTTCATTTGACCTAGTTTACTTGGGTCCTTTCTTTCCTATTTTTGGTTAATATAGCAAGAGGTCGACCAATTTTATCTTTTCAGAGAACCAAATTTTTCTTCTGTTTATCCTCTATATTTTGTTTTCCACTTCATTAAGTTCTGCTCTGGCCTTTGTTATTCTCTTCCTTCTGATGGCTGTGGGTTTGTCTGCTTCTTCCTTTTATAGTTCCCTGAGATATGGCCTTAAGTTGTTAATGTGAGATCCTTCTGTCTTTTTGATGTATGCATTTAAGGTATGAATTTTCCTTGGTAAGGTTTTTGCTGAGTCCCACATATTTTGATAGCTTGTTCAGTTCAAAGAATCCAGATTTTCATTTTAATTTAGTCTTAATCTAATAATCATTCAGGAGCAGGTTTTTTAATTATCATGTCTTTCTGTAGATTTGAGTGTTTCTCTTCTGATTGATTTCTAGTTTTATTCCATTATGGTCTGAGAAGATATATGGTATGGTCTGATTTGTATTTTTGAATTTGTTGCAGCTTGGTTTTTTTAGGATGAAATTAATCTTGAAGAACATCCCATGTGCCACTAAGAAGAATGTATATTCAGTGGTTTGGGTGTAGAATGTTCTGTAAGTATCAGTTGGGTCCATTTGATTTAGAGTCTGATTCAGATCCAGGGTTTGTTCATTTATTTTCTTCTTTGATAATTCTTCCAGCTCTGAGAGTGGGATGTTCTACTTCTTGTTCTCCTGCACAATTCCTTTCCATGAAGTCTCCAGCAGGCTCCAGCATCTTTCCTCTCAAACTACACCTGAACTGTTCACATTATCCCCCTTCTGTGTCTGAAACCCTTTTCTCCCTCTGGGATGATATGGCAACCAATGTGTCCAGTCAGCCATCTTTATATGCCCCTCCCCCAGGTTTTCTTCTTCTTTTTCATTGAGTATATGAAAGTTTGAAGTTAGAGGTAATTTATATTTTATATACATATTTCAAGATAATTGTTAATTGTGTTGTCTCATGTAATTAATTTCCAAAGGTTAATAGATAATAAAGAAATCAGAAATGGTACCTTTTGAAGAATTGCATTTTTTTTTTTTTTGCAGTTTTTTGGGCCAGGGCTGGGTTTGAACCCACCACCTCTGGCATATGGGGCTGGCATCCTACTCCTTTGTGCCACAGGCACTGCCCAAGAATTGCATTTTTTAAAGACATACTATGGGCCCACCAAAAGGGAAACAAAAAGTTGTTATCTATTTAAAATTGCGAGCAGTTACTATGTTAACATCCTCTCTACCTAAACTGTCTGGCTCTCAAGAATAGCCTTATCGACAGAGGGAATATTCTATTGGAAGAAAAGTATTACTGAACTATTGACTGAAAGTAAATTTAGGTAAAATTAAAATACAGATTTTTTTTCCTTATGGGCATTTGCTTTGTTTTTAGTCATCACAAACTAGGTATTGTACTGCTATCAGTGGGTATAGACATTTAGCTCTTTTAAAAATAAATACGTGTAAAATTTTTATGTTAAGAAACTATTTTAACATGGATGAAGTTTATTTGGAAAGAGGAGTGGGGGAATAAAACCAACATGAGATTATATAAAAACTAAATAACAAAATGATAAAGGTAAATTCAATGTCATCATTAAAACATTAAGTGTACATGGGCTAAACACTCTGATCAAAAGATATAGATTATCAAAAAATGAAAATTCAATGGTATTCGACCCTCAAGAGTTAAACACATAAATGAACTGGAATAAAGGGATAGAAAAATGTTTACTATGGAAACAGAAATCATAAGAGAGCTGGAATAGCTATATTGATATCAGACAAAATTCAGTTTAAGAAAGACATATTACTAAAAGTGAAGAAGCATGTCAGAATGATAAGACAGTCAATATGTTAAGAAATAATAACAATGGCCAATGTACATGCACATGACAACAGTGCCTAGAATTATATGAAGCAAAATCTTAATAACTGAAATAAAAAATCAATTTGACATTTATATTCCAACATTTACCCCTCAGTAATTAATGAAACAGTTAAACAAAAGTCATAAGGATATAGAATACATAGTCTTTAAAAATTTGAGAGATGAACCAGGAGTTGGCAGATATTTTTTGGTAAAGGGCCAGATAGTAAATACTATAACTTTTGCATTCCATGTATGGTCTCTATCACATATTCCTCTTTGTGTTTTTTTGTTTGTTTGTTACAACTCTTTAAAAAAATTAAAAAAACATTTTAAACTCCCAGACTATATTAAAATAGGATGCAAGTCAGATTTGATCCATTGGTCAGAGTTAGCCAACCCCTGAGCTAAATTAAGCAAGGAAAAGAAAGAAAATACAAACTGACAAAATCAAGAATGATAGAAGAAATATCACAACAGACCCTACAGTAATTATTAATAAAATAATTAGAAGAGATTAGTAAAAGCAATTTTATGCCAATATATTAGACAATTCTGTGAAAAGAAAAAAATTTTTTTTAAGAGACACAGTCTCAGCTCGGTGCCTGTGGCTCAAATGGCTAAGGTGCCAGCCACATACAACTAAGGTGGCAGGTTCGAGTCCAGCCCAGGCCTGCCAAACAACAATAACGGCTGCAACCAAAAAATAGCTGGGTGTTGTGGCGGGCGCCTGTGATCCCAGCTACTTGGGAGGCGAAGGCAGGAGACTTGCTTGAGCCCAGGAGT